>NC_092210.1:9212445-9377107 GCF_043381705.1 Parasteatoda tepidariorum
AAAAAAAAAAAAAAAAAAAAAAAAAAAAAACAAAAAAAAAAAAAAAAAAAAAAAACTGTTTATTCCACATTTTTTAAGAACATTATTTTAAATATTTCATTAGAATTTTTTTCTTCTTCTTCTTCTTGAAGTCGAATTTGATTTATATTTTATATATATAAAGCTCTCTGAAAACTAAATAGTCGGTCAGGCCATAGTTATGCATTTAAAGATTTTATGGTGCTCCTCTTTCCGGTGCTCTTTTTTCCGCCTACTGTTTTTCAAAGGCCTCATCGTCTCGTGAAATTGCTTTTATTTTCCATAATAATATGCAATTTTAATTACTGCCGTGAGTTTGCAACTGTAATTCATAACTGTTACGTCAGATTAGCTTATCCTTAGCCAGCGCCCTCTATGCTAGTTCTGAAAATGGAGTAAAACGTCCTTACGAAGGAAAGCCATTGTTATGGCAAAATGGATTAAGTTTGTGATCTAATTTTTGACCATTTAAAAAATTACCCATTGGGTGCATTTTCTGGGCACATTAAAATTTCCAAATGTATTCATTGATTTTGATCATTTTCATCTAAATGGAGAAATCTAGACAACTAGGCTTTTTTTTTAAAAATTTTTCAATAACATTTCTAAATATTTTTAAGTAATTAGTCAGTTCTAAAGACCAGATATATCTTTACGTCAAAATGGCATATATAGTTTAAAATTATAGCTTTTTCTTTCCTTAAGTGTGAGGCACTTGAACTACTGTAACCGTTTTTTAATACTTTAAGAATAAGACGTAAAGATTAGAGAACCAAATCGCTTCGATTAGAGAACCAATCGCACATAAAAATTTCCAAATTTATTCATTGATTTATATCATTTTTATCTAAATGGAAAAATCTCGCCAAATTAGCGTTTTTCCTTTTTATTAAAAAAAAAAAAAACATTTTAAAAAATATAAGTATTTTGTCAGTTCTAAAGCCCAGATAATTCGTTACAGCAAAATGGTATATATAGTTTAAAATTATGGCTATTTTGCCTGTAGTGTGGGGCACTTGAACTGCATTTTTTTTTTTCCTTCTCTTTTGTCGTTGTTGTCGAACGAGCTTCGAAAAAGGTTGTTAAAACAATACGACATAAAGATTGGAGAACCAAATCTCTAGACCACCCTCTAGACAAAGAGAAGGCCATGCGATTTGTAAGGAAATGTTTCTTGGAGATATCAATTTAAAATGTCGGACACGTTTCCGGTGTCACTACAACACCTCACATTTTTTAAAGGTAATGATGGAAAAAGAACTACTCAGCCTAGGGGAGAAATAGGATCAGCCATCAGAAATGTCCCCCCATCATAATTCTTTGTGACAGCCCCTATTACACCCCCTAGTGGTTTGTTAGTTGAAACCGCAGGCTCTGGAATATGAGACGGTACTTCCCCCCTGCAGTTATGCGACCTGCCACAAACAGCAGACGATGGGGTAGTTTTAACCTCCCATACATCCATGACAAAATGTCCCCAGAGAGGCCTTAAGATCACCCCCCTCCATTTTAATTTTTTATTTTTAATAATTCTCTTTGTTTGTAAATGTGGGATTGACTGTTTAATATTTCATTCATTTTTAAAGATGTTGTCTTTGCATGTTAAAGATAAGCTCTACAGAGCTGTTTTTCAAAAAGCTCGTAGAAATGAATCATGGAAAAAAGAACATCGGTAAAAAGAACACTGTTAAAATGAGCATTTGAGCACTGTAAAAATTAGAGAGCATTAGATTGTAAAGAAGAGCACTGAAAAAAAGTACTACCTCATTAACTATTATGTAAATTTAATGTCCGACTCAATTCATTCATTCCACTGAACATGAATTTACAGTAATTAAATATTTTTTTAAATCATAATTACATATTTTAATAAAAATTAGTTAACATGCAAAATTTAATTCGAAGTATAATTCGTCTTGGGAAAAAACTCGCCATTCGTCTGGAGCAGTGGCGGTGACTATGGTTACGAGGTTTAACTATTTCAAGTAAGAGAGGTTTCGGCTGGAGTCGGTGGGCGGAAGGGAATCAGGGAAGAGAGATGCTCCCCTCTTTGAAATGCGATATTTCTTGTTTCCATAGCAGCAGACAGTTTTAGGCCTTGGGGCGAGGGGTGTTATTTCTATAAACAAACTATAGACTGAACGGAACTTTTAATACTTTATGTATTTTTAATTGTAAATACAATTATATAATGTATGAATAGCAGAGTAGTGGTGGCTCAGGAGATAGAGCTCTCTCCTGCCAATGAAATGATCCTAGTTCGAATCTCAGATTCGAATTCCACACCCAGCTCGCACTGAACACAGTGCTGACGAAATATATCCTCAGTGGTAGACGGATCATGGGCTAGAGTCTCCTTGTCGTCAGGTTAACCGTGGGAGGCCTCCGTAGTTTTCCTCTCATGTAACGTAAATGTGAATTGGTTTCATCAAAAAGTCCTCCACAAAGGCAAAATTTCTCCTAATATATGATCCAATAGTTTCCTTGTCTTCTGGATTGGGTTCAAAATTACAAGGCTACGAAATTTAACATTGGCAGTCGTAAACTCACTTAAATAGTTTATCAATAAACAGTTATCTCATCGGGGATAATCTTTCGATGAGTTAAAAATATTATCAAAAAGTATTTCAATTTAATACAATAATTTTGAAATAATTTTTTTTGCGTATTATTGCATCGTAATACAATAAGTGTATTCAGGAAAATTTAGAATTGCTTATGAGTCCTAATCAATTTATTTAAGTGAGTAAGGTACCTTTTCGGAAACTTTAAATTAAACCTCTCTCTTATATGTTAAATAAATTTTAAATTTTACGAGCTATCTAATTACGTTACTAATTACAATAATACTACTACAAATTACATTTAAAATTACAAAAAATTCGAGCTCTACGACCCGAATCGAATCGTTCGATACATATACCTAAGCGATACTTAAAGAGGTGCTTTTTTTTTCGGTGCTTTTCTTACCCCCATTCTTTCTCTACATTTTTTACCGGTACTTTTTTTCTTCTTCTTCCGTGTGAAGTAATACTTTTTACCTAATATTATGATTATTATACACAACTTTTGCGATTTTGCAAATTATTTATCACTGTTAGGTTAGGTTTTGTCCACCTCTTAACACAACGACATAATGACGAATGCCAACTAAATTATGAAACGGCGCAAAAAGTCACAGCTTTTGGAAAATTAATTGCAATCGATCGTTGCTTTTATGCAACAGAGGGTCAGTGGAATGTCAACATTTATTGACGTCTAATAGGAAAATAATGATTTATTCAAAAGACATTCAGTAAAAAATTTATCCGAAGTCTACATTCACCGGATAATGCTGACATTTACATGATTTCGAGCATTCCTGTTACTTATGTATCACCTTTACACATTGTACCAGTTATAAATGTTACCCCATATATTTTTTACCAGTTGATGATTTCAGAATTTTTCTTTCTCCCCTCCTGTACCAGAATGACTACAAATATTAAGAACATTCACGGGATTATATCCTTGTTGCATTCACTCAAAAAACGTTGACATTCCTCTGACTTTAGACTTTTACGGTATTGTAGGGATAATCTCCTTACAGTGTACGCTTAAATTCAATTACGTAATAAACGTAACATAATTCGTTTGTTACGTAACAAACTCTACGTATTGTATTCGTAATAAAAGTTCCAGTTCATCTTTGAGTACCTGTTCAATATTTCAGAATTTTAATCACTTGCACCATTCAAAATATGTTGTTATTGTTTCTCATGCGACTTGCCAACCAATAAGCCTGCTTGGTGAAAACAAGCGAGTTTAAGACAGAGGGTACGTTTCTTGTTCTTTAGTGGCGCTATCTATGGCCTAGATTATGACTTCACCCACACACATCACAGCCCGTTTATAGGGCAAATCCGTTCATACAACCATCTATTCATGGTTATAGTGCCCTCTGTGGAAAAAAATTCGACTTCGGTCACATACAAATGTCACAGATTGCTTTACAAAGAAGAAACATTCACACACCATCCGTCCATCCGTAGATCGTAATTTTGACCTGAACCAGAGAACGATCAAGCTTAGATTTAGTACCCCAGTGGTATTCATTTGTTATGGAAATATGGTGGACTTTGTGACCCGACAAATTTAAAGTAAACCAGTCACCATTTACTACACGGGGAGTTTTTGGCTGGTGGGAATCAAACTCAAGATAACCTCATGGACATGGGTCCAATCCCCTACCAACCAGGCTATCCCGACCCCCATTCAAAAGTAAGAACATAGTGACTAGGTGAACGTCGACGTTCATCTGTTTTCGGACTTCAACTGTAACATATGCATCATTACTATGCAGTGAAGGGTTAAATTCAATAGCCAATTAAATTATATACTCTACGCATCGTTCCAGTAATAAAAGTTGTACTTTAACTTTGTTTCAGTTCCAGTTGATGATTTCAGAATTTTTCTCTTTCCGCACTTGCACCATTCGGTCTCTGATGAAAACCGTTCTTGCACCCCCTCCCCCCCCCTATTTCGCATCTCAGATGCCGCAGCGCCGTCTGTTTAATTTACGGTGGACGTTCTGTGCAAGCTGGGCTAGCATCATCAATTAAATTTTCCCCTTTTCCAATCTTTCGTAATTAGAAGGAGTGTTTAAGTAATGTTCACCAGACACGTGATGCTGCGAGCAGATACAGCCCTACACCCGCCTGTACCCTCCCACACGTGAAATGTCACGTGGGGTAGGGAACGGATAAGGAGGCTGAGGTCGGGTAAAAATCTAAAATCTATATAAAAGGAATGTTAATGGGTCTACATAGTGTTTGGTAACGGTCGCAGAAATAAATAGCTTTTCCTTGGTTAAATTACATTAAAGGCCGCTGGCTTAGTAACTGGAGGCGAAGAGAGATCTTTATGAACCTTAAATTGTGAGATTCTCGGCATCTTTATGTTTACTGGCCTGTCAACGGAGCCTTTTTCAATGATCTCAGTTTTTACCGTTTATTTATTTCAAGAAACATATCTGGAAGGCAAAGATTTTTCGAATTTTATACAAGTTAGTGAAATCACTAAGGTTTGGAATTGCTGTTTTTGAATACATAGTTTTTGATTCGCGACTTAATTTAATGTTTAAGTCGTTAAGTTTAAAGGTTGTTTTACCAGTAAAATACTATCGAAAGTCGGCCCGAATTTTAAGGATATTTAAAACAGAAAAAATAGCAAATATTATGGATATTTCTTGATGTTTACATAATTTAATTTTTCCTCTATGTTTTATGCTACGAGTAAATAGAATGCTTAAATTGTAGTTAGTTATAATTTTAACTAAAACAAAACTTTAAAAGCCGAAAATATTTTGAACATTTTTAAATTATCTAAAAATAAGCAATTTTTAAATTGATATTTTTTCCTTAAATTTTAGCTAAAACTTATTTTTTTCTAAAATTGCTTTCATTATTTTTTTGAGTGGAATTAACTTAGAATAAACGAGTTTTATAATTGGGTTCAAAGATGTTTCTATAGTTGCAGATAGGAAAATGAGCAAAAACTAATCTATATATATATATTTCTCTTACACGGCGACAAAAAAAAAACTTCATTACAACTTCCCGAATGGCAACGCTAGAAAATCGACCAATGATTGCCGCTAAAAATGTCACATGCCAAATCTAGCTGAGATGACTCAACATATAGCGCTTTTAAAAACGGAAAGTGAAATAACCAGAGAGAGCATAATCTAGGCAGAAATGAGTAGCCTTTGTCGATAGATCTCTATTTTAGTATTTTGTCGAAAGCGCTTTTTTTCACGAATTTATGTATTACGAATTTATTTGACGATTTTTGATTTATATCACGAATTTATTTGTTTTACTAGAATTTATTTGTTTATGCAGGTTTTTCCATTGCAATTCACTTATTTCAATTTTTAATAGACTTAATTATAGCCAAAATTTTAACCTTTTTAAAGAGATATCAGTTTTAGAAATTTTATCTTAAGATTTTATACTATAGCACATTTCTAATAGGTTTAACGAATTACATGTCATTTATTTGAATTCAAATTTATTTTAATGACCTAGTATTTACTAAAAAGATGTAATTTTTTTTTAAGAAAAAGTTGTTATGTGGATTTGAATGATTGTTTTGAATTCTTAGAATTTTGTGCATTTGCAATGTACCTATGTTAGTAGCGAACGAAGCGATCTTGGTTTGCGAAGCAAACCATATAAGATTGCGTGGCAATTTTCGGGGGTTGGCGAGCGTTAGCGAGCAGGGGGCGCAGCCCACTAGTTTAATAAAAAACTAAAACAAATTTTCGATCGATCTTCTGACTAAACTTATTTATAGTATTTATTTCAGGTTGGTTTACTTGAAGTCCGTAACTTGACACATTTTCTGAACCAGCGTTTCAAAAAAATTTTTTTTTTCGGAACCCTTAATAATCGACTTTTTTTAGATGGAACTCTAAATTTTAATGAATAAGTTTCCTCAGCAAAATTACGAACACATTAATTTAAAAAAAAACTTAATAATTTAAATTTTAATAATTATTTAAAAAGTGAATAAAATTTGTGAGTGAATAAAAAACATGTTGTTTATGTTATGTCATGTAGTTATTTTTTTCATCATGATGTTTTATTAATGTTAGTCTTAAAATTACGTTCGCAGATTTGAAGTGGAATGTTGTTTAGTTTTTAATTTTATTTTAGCTAATGCATAAATTGGAAAACTTGCACTTCAAGAAGAAGAAGATCACAATACCCATACATGTGACCGGTGACGTCAGCTCCTGATGATCGTTCCAGATGAGCGTGTTAAAGTTCAGCGAAGTTTTTCCACATAAGTCAGAATGTAAATTAACGTGAAGTTTAAATACATCTCAGTATCACACATCGAATTCGTTGAAATATAATTTTTCTAGTCTACGTCTCTTACTTAAATTAGATTTATTATTTGTTTATGTATTTTACATATTTTTGTGTGTACCTGGCAACTTAATTGCAAAATAGTTTATGTTCAATATGGCTTCATGCCTGTTTTCGTGTTAAGTGATATAGTGAAAGAATTAAAATTTTTAAGAAAGAATCTTTGTGTAAGAATGTAGAATGTGTAACTTAAGAGAATTGATACTTGACAGGCTTCTCTTACTATAAATGGAATGGAAAGAACAGTTGCAAATGTAAGCAAAAGCCACGTTTCAACAACCAATCAGATTTCAGATTTCACCCTAGTGTAGTAATGATTAAAGAGCATTTATAACAATCAGTGCCCTCATAATTCTGCTCGACAATTTTATGTTTCCTTTAGTAGTAGTATTCAGTAAAATCTTGACCAAACCTTTCGGAAATAATGTTATTTATTTATCTACTGTAAAACGACTAAGACTATAATCAAAAACATATTCGATTTTGTTACATACGAAGAATCGAATAACGAATCAAATTTCCAAATCTAAATACGATATTCCCAAAACAAAATTAAAAACGGTTACAAATCATTGTTAAATATTTTCAGCGAGGAAGCTTTTCATTATAAAACTAACGTTCTATTTCAATATTAATTGATAATTCGAATTCCATTATAACGAGAACATTCTTCCAAACGAATATTTTCCCAGAACTAATTTCAAAATGTTCTAAGAAAACTTGCTTCATTTTACCCCATCAAATATGAAAAGATTAAAAATAAAACAGGGTTAGCCAAGAAGGAGGGTTTTAGTACACTTCAATTTAAAAGCGTCTTCTGCCTCCCTCCCCATTTTAACTGTTAACCGCACTCTCTCGTCTATTAATGAAAGGCGAAGTTACTCACTGATGAAATAGTAGTTTTAAATACATTTTAGATGCTCTGGGATTGGCGTGATAAACGACCTCTTGGCGCAATTTCGAAAAGACTTAATGGAACATGAGAATCATTGGTAGCTGTCATCTGCTTGCAATGTGGAAAGATAAAAATGAGATCAAAGGCACGCAACGTTATTTGATGCATCTTTTCTTGAAGCCTTGGAACATTAATTAGAAATAAAGATTGTAATTTTACAGTTATTTATTTTTTTTCCTTCAAAAAACTTATTTAAATGAAATTATTTTTCTTCAAAAATTACAAACTTTGCTCAACTTGATTTATGATAAAGATATTTAATTCATTCTAAAATTTAATATTTGATGTAAAAATGATTAATTCCTGAAGAAAATAATTAAATCTGTTGTAACATTAATTAAGGATTGTCTTATAAATTAATCTATTTTTTATTTAAAATTGGATGATTTCAATTCTTTTGTTAAAATTTAATTAAAAATCTGTTGCAACCATTCTTGAGAATTGTTTAAAAAATTAGTCTATTTAAAAAAGTTATAATTAAGAAATAAATTATTATTTTTTTATCTAAAATTGATTCATTATTTAATTCCAATCTAAATAAAAATCTCAAAATGCATGGTTAACGTTATCAGAAAAACTTATGCATTAGTATACACTGTAGAATCTAATCTTTCCAAATCTTTGTAGTAAATAAGAAATGCCGGTTCTGCTATATCATTAAGCATTTCTTAGTGCGACTTCAGAAAAACTTGAATAGAAAAATCATTCTAAATTTAGGCGAGATAAAAATGAAATCAAATTGATTAGAAATGAATCAAATTAATTAGAAATAAATATCGTAAATTTATAGTTATATTTTTTCACATTCAGAATTTATAGTACCAAAAATTTGAAAAGTCTTCAAAGTACAAACAAATAAAAAAATATTAAATTTTTTGAGACTTTCTAGGCTAAGAAAAAATTTTAAGTTGAAAAAAACAGGTATATAAAGAGTAACAGAAGTTTGAACTTAAAAAATGCTTCAAATTATTTATGCTTGGATTAAAATGTGAAGTTTCTTAGACTTAGAAAAGTTTTCAAGTTGTTTCAACTCTGAAAATTTTTAAAATTTTTGGTACTTCTACTTTGATAATTCTAAAGTTGTTTGAGCCTGGAAAAATTCTGAAGTTGCTTGATCTTAGAAAAATTTTTATATTTTTTGTAATTGTTCATAATTTTTGAAATTGTTCATACTTTGAAATGTTTCGAGGTTTTTTAGACTTAGAAATATTTATAAACTGTTTGTACTTAGAAAATCTCTGAAATTATTCGAACTTTACAAATTTTTGAAGTTGAAAGAAATGGGTATATAACTAGAGGCAAATTTGGACTTAAAAAATATTTCAATTATTTGTACTGAATAAATAATTTGAAAAAAAAAATATTTCAAATTATTTGCATTGCAAATTCTGAAGTTGTTTGTACTTAGATAAAAATGTGAAGTTTTATCTAAGTACTAATGTTCAACTCCGTAGCTTTGTAATTTCGAACTCAATCTAGAAGACAAGGGAACTCCTGGATCAAATATTGGGAGAAATTTTGCTTTCGTGGAGGACATTTTGATGGAATGAACCCACATTTGCGTTACATGGAGAGGAAAACCACGAAAACCTCCTACAGTTATCATGACGGCAGGGGGACTCGAACCCATAATCCGTCTACCACTGAGGATATTTTACGTCAGCACAGTGAACGATGAAAGCCGGATGTGGAATTCGTATCGACCAGTCATCGCTGGGATTCGAACCCGGTTCACCTCATTGGAAGGCAAACGCTCATCCCCTAAGCCATCGCGGCTCGATATATTTGATTTAAAAAAATACTATCTTAAAAAAAAATCTTTTAACTTTTTTTTTTAAACATAACTTCTTACCAAAAACAGAAGAGATTTAAGTTCGAAATAAGCGGCACAACTTCTACATAAAAAGTACATCTTAACGATCAACATAAACGACAAATCCCGCAGAAATTTTAATGAAAGAAAAGATCATAACGCACCTCAAAACTAATAGTGAAGGCAAAAGAATGGCGAAAGTAAAAATACCAAAAAATAAAAATATGAGGGAATTCACACCGAGGAACAAACCTTACAAGTGCCGGTGTCATTCAGCTATTGAAATTTGGTTGTTCCCTCTTTTATCACCGATTTCTCATAAATTACTTTTCCAAGTTTAATGAGTGGAGACAGCCAACAACTTGACAAAAGTCCCCGTTTAATAGCGCCAACAACCCTATCTTATTATATGTATGTATGTGTTCTTCAAAGAATTTTTCATTTTGGGGCTTCTTTGGCTTGGAACAAAAGACCCCCTTTAGAAAAGAAATGAGCTCTGGTGGCAACGAATCGGGGCCCTCTTGAGTGCTTTTTAAAAGAACTCTTCTAGTACCGGCAGTACTTCGGGAATTTGAATATGACGAAGGACATGTGTGAATTGCTTTTTATCTTATTTTCATCAGAGCCAGAAGACCGCAATTGAAGATTTTTATTTTTGGCATCCCTTATTTGCTGGTTCCCGATTTTTCTGTTGTGGGATTTTTAATTTCGAACTTTTGGCGGTTGTAAGGAGAGAAAGGAGTTGATGTAATTGGCAGGATTCCGAGCTTTCATTTACAAGGTGCCTGGAGGAATATGATTTCCTTGTTTACTGCCAAACGCGAAAAGGGTATTGGAATTTTTAAGGGGTCAGATAACTTGCATCCAATTTTGTGGAAGCAAATTAATAATTTTCAGAGTGGTTTTCGAGTATTAAGGGAACTCTATAAACATCCCATCTAGTGTTCGATTTCGTTATTGTTTTCACCAGTTTTAAATGTTTGAAAAAAAATTGTTGAAACGTTACGGTAATTAATATTGGTTTGCATTTTACATTTGATTACGAAAAGTCTCATGAAATGCATAACTGCCATTTTGAAAAATTTGAATAAAACAGGTGGAAAAAAATTAAGAACAATTGAAATCTATAGAAGAAAGTTCTAAGTAGTTAGCTTAAAAAGTTATTTTTAAATTGAATTGAAATTTCACGGGTAAGCTTTTGCATTAGTCTTATTTAACTATACAACATTAATTTAGTTAGCTAAGTTATTAAATTTCTCAGATCCTTTTGCAGAGTCATTAAATATGTAGATTTACCAATAGATATACGGATTAAATGACAATTTTTGAATTCTTTTTTCCGAGATGGTTTCAAGTGTTAACTAACAATCAACTAATAATCTTAGAAATTCTCTATTCTGTCAGCAAGTTAAAACGCCAAAAATACGTTTGCTATGACGCGTCACACAAAAATCAGTATTAGAGGTTTTTAAATTTCATCAATTGGAATCCTACGGACAAGGAATGAAATCAATGCATAAACTTCGAGTCGTGGTGGATCAGGAGATAGAGTGTTCGCCTTCCTATGTGGTGAACTGGTTTTGAATCCCAGCGATGTCTGGTCCATACGAATTCCGCACCCGGCTGACACCTACTACAGTGTTGACTTAAAAAAACTTCTTCAGTGGTATCTCCTTGCCTCCCGTAAACGTAATAATGGGTTAGAGACCCCTTGCAGTCTGGTTAATCATGAGAGGCTTTCGTGGTTTTCCTCTCCATGTAACGCAAATGCTGTATAGTTCCATAAAAAAGTTCTCCACAAAGACAAATTTCTCGGATGTAAGAATGAAAAAATGTATACCAATAGTGAAAAACGGAAAAACAGTTATCCATTATGTAACAATGAATAAATGTATTCCAACAGTAACAAACGACAAATTTTTTTTATAGAGTAGTATGGATACTTTTTATTTGATATTTTTTCGATATTAAGCATCAATACTAAGTCAGTATTCCAAGCTAATTAAATGTAGCTGCCATGTAAATTCTAAGTAAACATTGGTGCTAAAGTTCTGCTTATAATTAAATACTTGAATTCTGATTTATATGAACCACAATAAGCTACATTCAACGTAAGCTTATGCTTTGTTTAGTCTATTGCTTTTGCTAACCTCAAAATATATATAACGAAAAGTATATTCAGTGATTGCAGAAGCAGGTAAACGGGTTTACTAAAAACAAAGTAATATTAAAAAAATCATTTTCGTATGATAACAATAAGCTCTCTCATTGATCAAAATTTTACTCTGAGTTATGAAGAAGTGTCAAGAGTTTTCTTTCGAAAATTTTTCAATGCTAAATATTGAACACTGTTATGATTCATCTACAATAATACATAATAATAGGCATCGCTGTTCTAGCCTATTAAGTAGTTAAATATAGAGATGCTGTACAAGTTTTAAGTTAAATATAGTTGGTATGTAAATTTTTAGCTAAATATAATTGCTTTCTATTATAAATTCCATTGGATAATAATGCAATTTCTATTATATAATTAAATATAATCCTTCTTAGAATTAAATACTTGAATTCTGGTTTATCGGTACAGTAATGAGATAAAATACCCTTCCTCAGGTAAAGCTTTGTTTGAACTGTTGCTTTACTAAACTCAGTGGCGCGACAGCCCATAGAGAGGCAAGGCCTACTGTGCCCATCTCAGTTTTATTGACCTTGGGTTCTGGGGTGCGGGAGCAGATGTTCCGGTCAGGTGGTCAGCCGAACGCGGAACCCCCAGTGTTTAGTTCCCAAGCATGCTTGGTACTCATTTATCGACCCACTGAAGGGATGGAAGGCTGAGTCAACCTTGCCCGGCCCGAAGATCGAGCCAGGGACCTGTGGCATGACGGCGCGAAGCTCTACCGCTCAGCCATCGGGCGTCGAACTATTGCTTTGGTCAACCGAAAAAATATGTACAACTGTCAAATAAAAGTGGAATGCAAATAAAAATCGATATTAGTATTTTACTATCGATAGGCCGGACGGGCCATGGCAGAGCGGTTAGCGTGCCTGACTGCGAAGTCAATGGCTGCGGGTTCGAATCCCGCTCATGAGATGGATGTTTCTTCCTATGTGTTGTCCTCTGCTGTATGTGAAGTGTGAATATGGCCCACCCTATGAACGGGTATCTGTGGCAGTGCGGCGTGAGTAATGTTGCTCGCCTCCGTGACTTAGGTTCACAGGTGCCCGCTAGGTTGCGTTAAATGAGTAATATTTCCGGCATCTTCCCAGCTGAAGAACGTAAAAGTTCAGTGTCTACCATTAGAAAAAAAAAACTATCGATAACAAAAACCTAAAACATAATCAAAATTAAGTATCGATACTGAATGAATTATAACGATGTTAGTATCGATACTTTTCTTTTGATACTTCTTCAATGTTAAGTTGTTAAGCATGGATTTTCTGACCACGGTATCTCAGACCGGTAGATAACCCCTACAAGTCATTGATGCAGGGTCCTATACTGGTGTTGTTGCCAAGTATCTTTCGATATTACGTCACTGTTCTAACCTATTCGAATTGACAAAAAAAATCACATTGACACATAACACCACCACTTTTAACTCGAAAACATTCTCTAAATAAAAGACAGGATCATGACTAGAGAGAGAGGGGAGGAGTGCGCAGATCTTCACCCATGATGTCACCCATGGCAATACGAGATCTCCAACAGCCCATCAAGGCCAGAGACAAGTAAAGCGGACTAATTGCCCCATATTGAGGCCTTTCTTGATATTCTTTTGTGTCTTTTCCATCATGCTAGATAATAAGCGAGGGGAGAAGATGATGATTTCGAAAACCATGCGGTTCATATGACGGTTGCAGTTATATGGGGGGAGGGATGGCTCTTTCCTCATTGAAGCGAAGAGTCATCACTTGCGATTGTTGATAGGGCTCTTTGGGGGTGACCATTGATACGAACAGGAAGAGCCGCGGAGGATGCTCCATTATGATATCTCGTGGCACATGATGTTTGGGAAAATGGTGAAGCCACAGTTAAGAACTTGAAACCCAAGGTCACCATGAAATTAATTGTTTTTCACTATCAAACACGGATCACAAGAAAAGATGTGTACAATGCGATTCTTGAAATAGTTTAAATTATTTATAATCAGCTTATGGAATCGATTAACTCCATTGAGCTTATTTCAAAATAGACCTTAAAATAACCAGTCGTCACGTGGCATAAAAATAAAGCGGCGACTTAAATAAACAACCAGACATTTTCTCAGATAATTTTTTAAAAAAAAATCTTTTAATGATAAAAGTACATTAGTACCTCTATTCAAAATTATTGAAAATTTTGATCCCTTAGAATCATCAATTTGTGATGGAAGCATTCATGCGGAAGAATATTTCTTTAACAATTCACATAATTCAAAGTTGCAATGTATATGTTACTGTGAATGACCGAAATAGGTGGTTGTTGACACCATTGCTAAACGTCCGAAATATAGACTGGGTCTAGTTAAGTGCCACTGCCCGGTCTACATTTGCCCGGTATGCCCTACATCAATGTTTATTAATGTCAAATGCCACTGCCCAGTATGCATTTAACAAGTTTTTCAAACATTGAGGTTTCTCTTAATCTATCCTCAACAGAGATTAAAATATCGAATAAATAAAATAATATCAACGAATAAATGAATATCAAATCGGATATAACAAATATTTCGGACATTCACCAAGGCGACTGTGTGATTGCTGACATTTCGAATCTCCCCTGATTTGTATTAACCCTCACTATCACTGATCAAGTCAAACGTTTTAGGCAGTACAATCCATATGGCTGAAACAACTGATTGAATTTAATGATTAGAATAAACTGACTCTATAATCCATAGATTCAAATTCATTAAGAAGATCAGAAGAATCAAATCGATTGATCCACTGTAAACTTATTCAGTCAGTTGTTTCTTTTACAAATTAGTAAATCAATTATTTCCATCCCATTTTTGTAATCAGGAAGAGAGTTGAGAAAAGCGAATCTACATATGATTCGAATCAAATGAATGAACCTGTTTTCCCATGTGAATCGAATCATCAGATTCGATTTTTCAAATTAATGTAGTCAAAATGTTGGATTTTTGAATAAGCTTACCCGAATCAATTAATTCAATCAGTTGATTTAATAAAAAAATAAGTTTAAAATTATATGGATCGCATAACACAGAGCGTTCCTTATGATCAGTAATAGTATAAGGAATCAAATGAATCAGTTCATTTATGTGAATTGAATCTTCATATTCAAATTTTTAGATTAATACATTCGAATCGAGGCGTTTTAGAATAAATGTATTCGTATCAGATAATTGTTGATTTAACAGTTAATTATATGGATGATAATATATAATTAATAAGTATTATAAGTTGAATGAGTCAATTAACTGATTGCATTACACAGCGTTTTTCGTGATCAGTGATAGATTTTGGTTTTACAAATCAGCTGATTATGTACTTGAATTGATAGATTTCTGAATAAGTTCATTCCAATAAACTGATTAAGTCAGTTGATTCGATTATAAATTAGTTAAAAAAATTTATTAGTAGATATTGATTTTACGTGTTAAATTTTCTAGGTAATGTGGACCTCAGTTGCGAAAATTTTAGCTTGTGCTATTTTTCAAAATAAATAAATTACAAATTTTATGAAGAAAAATGACCTTAAGAAATCATAAGATTTCTTAATTCATACAATCGTTAATTTAAGGATCAATGGTTTTGAATGATCATTATTTTTTTTCTCAATCAATATACTTAACTTTTTAAACAGATCCTACTCTCTGAAAAAAAATCAAATCTGTTCTTGCGACAGGTGTTTAGTGTACGGTAGTCACTTTCTTTACTGCATTAATACGAGGAGATTTGTAAATTAGGTTTTACTGATCAAAATATGATAATTAGATTTTTCGACTAATGTTTTCACGCGATCGTTTATTTATCGATCATGAGTTTTACATAATTATTGAATTTTACGAACTAAACGTACATTTTTTCTAAAGGTTGCTTTCCCTGAAGAAGTAGCAGCAAAAACAATTTCCAAACAGGCTCGTACTCCACTGTATAGTAATCAGTTTTCTTCACTGCATTAATACGAGGAAATATGTAAAGCAAGTTTTACAGAACATGATGCGTCAATGAGATTTTCTCAACCATTGCTTCCACGCAATCGTTTATTTACCAAACATTGGGATTCTTTATCAATCATAATTATTGAATTTTACGAGATGGACGTACATTTTTTCTAGAGGTTGCTTTCCCTAAAGAAATAGCCGCATAGAAAACCTCCACTCCAAACAGGTTCATACTCCACTGTATGGAAATCAGTTTGCTTCACTGCATTAATACGAAGAAATATGTGAAGCAGGTTTTACAGAACATAATGCGTCAATGAGATTTTCTCGACTATTGCTTCCACGCAATCCTTTATTTATCAAATATTGGGATTCTTTACTAATTGAATTTCACGAGATGGACGTGCAAAAAAATGAGTTGAATGTTCGACACTTTTCTGATAATAGCTGTCAAACTTTACACTGCTAGCAAATTATTTCTGTTCAAAAATTTCATACACTTTTTGGTATTCCTTGTAGTATTAAAAAAAAGAAAACATTTTAAAGTTAGAAAAATATCTCAATGGTTGTCGCCATCGTTTTCCTATCATTTTCTAATTTTACTTTTTAACTTTAACTGTTAAATAAATGAAGGCACATAAAAACATTAATATATTAACATATTGTCCGATAATAATATGCAACTATAAAAATGTCCTTATATTTTATTAAATGAGAAGCCTAATTTCAATATATTTTTTATTTATAATTATAATACCAATTTTTTTGCATATATTACCACTAGGAAATAAAAATCTTAAGTGCTAATTACTAAAAAAATTTCTCGCTAAATTGGAAGAATTTTTTCGCATTAATAACTCTTATTTTTGAAGTTCAGGGTTTTATTTTCTTTGACCTTGTGCATTTATTTTTTCACTTCTGTTTCAAGTCGGCAAAATTAAAAGTTCTTAAGCGTCTAAACGAAAAACATGAAACATAATTTTATTCACAGCTGGATAAATTCTTCCAATGCATTTTATAATTAATTTGATGTCACCTTTATATTTTCTGCAATAAAACATGAAAAATTGCCTTTTCTCATTTTGTGTTTTATAATAATTCTGGCCGGTCGCTTTCGCGTAAGCTGATGATAACACTATTAAATTTTTGCAATCAGATGAGAAGAAAATCACCTCAAAATAAATAAAAAAATATAGAAAACAATGAATGTATTGAAATAAGTGTAAAAAAGATGTTAGTTACACGCGAAACAATTTATTTTTAAAGCGAGAAGTTGACGTTGCTGACTGAAATCAGTTGCTCGGAGCGGTCTCTGCAAAGGAGTGACCTAGCCCTTCTATTCTCTTTTTAGACTTGATGTTCTTTAGGTAAGACAATTAAAGACAATTAAAGAAATATCTTAACTATAATAAATAACTTGAACATAGCTCTTTTTAAACATTATATTTATAAAATTATTGGTACGAAAATCATTATTTTAATTAAAGACCTACCCATTAAAAATTACATAATAATAGCTTTTCAAGTAAACTTCATTTGTTTTGTAATTTTAATTTATAAAACAATAAATTTTCGTAAATCAAGTGCTAGTACAAAAAATTAAAAATTTATTTAGTTTTTGTAGCTAGCACCATTTGTCCACAATTCCAGTTCATTCTTAAGCAAGCCATTTATGAATTAATGGTTATGAAAATAAAAGCATTTATGAATTAATGGTTAAGAAAATAGAACCATTTATGAATAATTGTTGTGAAAATGAAAACATTTATGAAAATAATGGTTATGAAAAAGGTTATAAAGAATGATTATGAAAATAAAAAAAAAGTTATGAATTAATAATTACGAAAATAAAACCACTTATGAATTAATGGTTATGAAATTAAAATAATTTATGAATCAAGAGCGAATTCAATGCTAAATTACTTCATTTCAAGAAATAATGTAATAAGAAATTCGAATAATAGGTAGTTCATAATATCGTTGTATAAAATTGAGTCTGAATAATCTTCAGTTTGTAACATCCACCAATTGAAACGTTCTATAACCTTCCACATTTACTCAATTTGTTATCAGTACCAAAAATCAAATAATCGTGTTTATTACATCGACTTATTGAAACATTCGATAATCTTCCACATATATTTTATTTTCATCAATGCCAAAATTCAAATAATCTTGATTATAACATCAACCTATTGTATTGTAACTTTTTATAATCTTCCTCATTTACTTTATTTAGTATCAAGAAACAATTCAATCCAAAATTGCATAAATAGTTTGTATTAGTCGTATACCCCCAATCATGTGCAATAATCTTCTGTTTATAACATCAACCTATTGTAACGTTTTATAATCTTCCTCATTTACTTTATTTAGTATCAAAAAACAGTTAAATCCAAAATTGAGTAAATGATTTGTATTAATCGTATACAATAATCGTATACCCCCAATCGTGTACAATAATATTTTATCTATAACATCAACCTATTGTAGCGTTTTATAATCTTCCTCATTTACTTTATTTAGTATCTCCAAAATAGCATAAATAGTTTGAATAAATCGTATACAACAATTGTATACCCCCAATCGTATACAATAATCTTCTGTTTATAACATCAGCCTATTGTAACATTTTATAATCTTCCTGATTTACTTTATTTGTATCAAGAAACAATTCAATCCAAAATTGCATAAATAGTTTCTATAAATCGTATACAATAATCGTATACCCCAATCGTAAACAATAATCTTCTGTTTATAATATCAGCCTATTGTAACGTTTCATAATCTTCCTCATTTACTTTATTCAGTATCAAGAACTAATTCAATCCAAAATTGCATAAATAGTTTGTATTAATCGTGTACAATAATCATATACCCCCAATCGTATACAATAATCTTTTGTTTATAACATCAACCTATTGTAACGTTTTATTATCTTCCTCATTTACTGTATAGTATCAAGAAACAATTCAATTCAAAATTGCATAAATAGTTTGTATTTATCATGTACAATAATCATATACCCCCAATCGTATGCAATAATCTTCTGTTCATAACATCAATCTATTGTAACGTTTAATAATCTTCCTCATTAAATGATTTTTTTAAAGCTTTAGTATCAAGAAACAATTCAATCCGAAATTGCATAAATAGTTTGTATTAATCGTATACAATAATCGTATACCCCAAACGTATACAACAATCTTCAATTTATAACATCAACTTATTGAAACGTTCTAAAAAGTCATTTACTTTATTTTATTATCAGGAATCAGATTGAATACAATAATGCAAATAACCTTGTTTATAACATCGACCTATTAAAGTGTTTTATAACCTATCTCATTTACTTTATTTACAATCGAGAAACAATTCAATTCAAAATATGAATAATCTCCAGTTTATAACATCGGCCTATTGAAACGTTCTATAACCTTTCTCATTCACTTTATTTATTTATTTTCTTTCTAACCAAAAGCAATAAAGAAAAAAAAAACGTCTTTATCGCCAAAAATTGCGCCACTTTTTCGTGAAATAATGCGGTGAAAGCCCTTTCGTTAAAGGCACTCGTCTGTTACTGAAGATTTGGGGAAGAAATGTGGAAGGGGCGTCCGGGTCGTTGGGACATAAATCCTGGGTCTCTAGGCGAGGGCGGTTGGCTTTTAGCGCCGTTGAAAAGCCCCGCGCTATTAGGGCGGCAAATGGGGGAACTAGGAAAAGCACTTCGCTCGCTATTTAATCTGATTTTGTAGGACTCTTTTAGTCCTTCTCCTTTTTACCTTACGAGGAACTGTATCAATTCCAGGTATCAGGTTAGGGGCCATATATGATATAAATTTTGAATTTATTTCATACACTTTCTAGTTTTGGAAGCTAGATACTTTTTTTAATATTGCGCTTTTGAAAAATTACGTATTTATATGAAATAGTTAAATTTCATTTTGAACAGTTCGTTTTTACCATTTCGGTTCAATAGATATTTTAAAGTTTAAAAAATTATTCACGGTTTATCTACTCGTTCAGATCATGATTTTTTTTAAATGATTTTTTTAAAGCTCCGAAAAGTATGGTAAAAATGCTTTTTTATTAAGGAACAATATTACTACTATACTTGATATTTCTTACTAATATGTTTCAAATTAATATATAATTATGATATAACTATTACAAAATAATTACTGAAAAAATAAAACCATATTTTTTTCTGTATGGCACATTCAAGGTAGCAAATTTAAACAGACAAAAATACAAAATGGAGTAAAGCCACTGTCTACCACTCGTTAGTTGTATATACTCACATTCGTAGCTGATTAAGATTAGAATTTAATTAAAAACAGTCAAATTAATTTCACAACTATTTTCCTTAATTTCAATGCTAAATTAAAATGTTTGAATATTCTATTTACTGAAATTTTAAAAAATCGTATTTTGAAACATTATTTTAATGATTACTGTACAGGGTAGAACTTTTGTATAACGAGATAAGTTCAGAGAAATTTATACATTACAGTAAGTCAGTAGATTACAGTAAAGTCAGTACATTACAGTAAATTAAAGTTTGATATGAAAATACAGGTACTAATAGGATCGGTTTGTTTATCAAGAAATATGATAAAATTTTTACCTTAACTTTCCTCTGAAGTCTTCCATCTAGATGTAGGCGGTCAGTAAAGACCAAAATCCACTTTAGCATTCGATGCAGGTAGGCAGGTAGGAGAGACCAAAATCCACTTTAGCATTCGATGTAGGTAGGCAGGTAAGAGAGACCAAAATCCACTTTAGCATCCGATGTAGGTAGGCGGGCAGAAGAGACCAAAATTCACTTTAGCATTCGATGTAGGTAGGCAGGTAGGAGAGACCAAAATCCACTTTAGCATCCGATGTAGGTAGGCGGGCAGAAGAGACCAAAATCCACTTTAGCATCCGATGTAGGTAGGCTGGCAGAAGAGACCAAAATCCACTTTAGCATCCGATGTAGGTTGGCAGGTAGGAGAGACCAAAATCCACTTTAGCATCCGATGTAGGTAGGCGGGCAGAAGAGACCGAAATCCACTTTAGCATCCGGTGTAGGTAGGCAGGTGGGAGAGACCAAAATCCACTTTAGCATCCGATGTGGGTAGGCAGGCAGACTATGTAGTCTGCAGAAAGTAAGACTCCAGACAATCATGCTACAAATCCGATACAATTGGATCCTAGATTTAAAAGAAGCAAGCTATAACAAATATAGTAGTGCACATAAACAATTAGTGAAACTCTAAATAAGTAAAATGTAACGTTACTGATATTTAGAGAAAAGTAGTGAAAAGTAAAGCAAAATTTTGATAAAAGTTAAACTCACACCCAGTACTTAAATAATCTCAACTTCAAAACTTTATTAAATTGAATTTAACATAATTTTAACTACCGGTCGGGATAACAAAAATCTAGGAAGTAAGCTTTTTCAAAAGGATGTTCTTTAATTGAAAAAATTTATGAAATTTCAAAATTTGACTAAGACCAAGACTAAGATATTAACTAAGACATTAAGACTAAGACCAAATTTATCCATCAGATGACAAATAAAAAAGAATTAATTAAGAAAAGAAAGCATCAATTATTTTAAGTTTTCCTTAGCAGAACATGTCTTTGTAAAATTTGCTTACAATTTTAAAATTTTTTGTTTTATATGAATAAATTTTTTTTAAAATTCTATTTTATTATATACATAAAAAATCAGTTGATTCAAAACAATAATTTACTTTTCAAAAAAATTAAGAGGTCTAAATCTTGAGAATCCTGTTCAAAATGAAGTAAAAAAGTATATACATTGAAGGTCATAAATTAATATTTAATCTCGGATCAAAATTTCGGGAGCCACTAGTGAGGAAGAAGCGATGAAAAACGTATTAAACAATTTGGCCTCATGAAATTTTAGTTTTTTTTTTACAACTCTTTTTTACTTCTCTCTGTTCCCTATGTTTAATGCTTTCAACACCGTCCTTCCTCGATAGTAATTCGTCAAATTTTGATTACGAGCTTGTTTCTTTCTTGTTTCAATAAAGGATTTTAAAAATATGTATTAAAGATTATGATTAGGGAACACCCTGCATAAACTCAAAACTGCGTGTGAGGAGCATACACATCTAGCATTTAGCCGATAGCTAGCCTATAGTTAAATCTATAATTAGCCTAAAGTTTAACCTATGTTTCATTTTTTAAAATTCTCCCTTTGAATAGGTAAACAACGCTGTTTAGTAATTTCTTTGAATTTGATTATTTGAATTCAAGTTTAAACGAACCATAATAAACTAAACTCAACTTTTTTTTAGGATTATACATGCTGATGCTTTGTTGGAATTATATATTTGCCTTCTATAGTTACTTATGTAACTACGTAAACTGGGTAATCTGTATCTTCCGGCAATGAAAATTAACATTACGGACAAAAACATTTTTATCCCACCGTTATTAAAACACTTATTAACACATTATTTTAAGGGAAAAAATTTAACAATATTTTAATTAAATTTTGTGGAAAAATTAGCATGTTACGACTTCTACGTATATGAATTTTTTAAAAGTTTTACTGTTTTAAAATTTTTTAAAAGTTTTACTTGAGCTAATTTTGAATTTTATAGTTTAAAAAAAAGGTGAAAGAAGTAAAGAAGTTTTTTAGTTTAAACTATTAAAAACAATGTTATGTAATTGAAAAAAAATTAATCTTCAGAAAAATTAATAAATGAAATTCTTTTTGAATTAAAGAGTTTTGCAATTTTGTTAATAGTTTTTCTTTCGCTAAAATGGTATGGGAGATAACTAGAAGTGAGATTAATTCCATCCCCCCCCCTCCGTATTGAAAATTAAAAGCTTAAGAATCCGAATTTGTTGAAAATAATTTATGTTTATTTAGAGAAAATATGCTTCTCTGTCTGATTTTTAACTTAAAATATCTTTTGCATAAATGTATTAGCATTTTAAAGGTTAGAAGTTAACCTTTGAACCATTACTATGTTGCATACATAAAAACCTAATCATTAGATTAAAAGCTATTCATAGTGCTCCCTTTTCAGTTTGCGCTCTGCGAAAAGTCCTATAGTTTGTCGACATGCCCTTCGTTTCCCGTTAATTATGGGATAGGGAAAATAAAGGATATGCCATTGGCTCACCTCCCGCGAGAATCAGGAGCAGCTATTCTATTGGTCAGATAAAATGCCAGACCAAAGGTTAGAGACCTCGAACAAAAAGCTTTTTCTTCATCTGATCTTTTATGAACTACTTTACCAAAACCCGCCTTCTTTGACGTCATTTGTTATGGAGAACTTTCACTGGCTGACTAATCATGAGAAATGGCTAATATACATCACGTGACAGATAATTTGGATCTGTTACAGGATTTTATCTGTTCTTTACTTTTAAGCGCATCTTGCTGAGTAACATTTAGAGCTTACTATTATTTTAGGTTTCGAAATTTTATTCATTTTTTTACATTGTTTTTAAGGTAGCGGTTACCAATTTTTTTTTCGGATATGGAATATGGAACTCTAAATAATCGACCTTTTTTTAGCGGGACTCTTAATATATATATACATATATATATCAAAATGAAGATAAGACAAAGGAAAATTATAGACATATGAAAAAAAAGGGGGGGGGAATAATAATTGAAAAAAAATAATAAAGAGATTCTGTAAAAAAATTCTGTAAGATTCTGTAAAAAAAATTTTTTTGAGTCCTCCTCACACTATTGTATTAATATATTTTGCTTTGGCTATATGGATACAATATCAGAAAACACTCTTTTTGGCGGATATAATCGTGTGGGCTGATGAAAAGATTATAGTATCTCTTATTTTCTGTTTTTTTTTTAAAAAATTTCATCATTTTTTTTATTTTTTATTTATTTTTTTTTTTTAATCAGTTGTTTGCTATTCTTTTATTATTTTTTTCATTATTATTCCCCCCCCCTTTTTTTTCATATGTCTATAATTTTCCTTTGTTTTATCTTCATTTTGAACTTATCTAATGAGTTCTGTTTACTTGCAGCTTATGCGCAATAAATGAAACTTATAGTTTTTCTTCGTGTTTTCTTGTATTTATTTATTTTGCTGTATATATATATATATATATATATATACNACATATATATATATATATATATAAGAATAATAAATGAAGGTCATTAGCTACTAATAGCATTATTAACCAAAGAAAGATTTGATTATTTTGAAAATGTTGTAAGTCTATAATGATTTTTTTTTTATCAATGACCAAGGGATTAATCCCCCTGTTCGCCTACGCTCACGAACCTCGATTATTTGTTTCTCAATAATTGCTGTTTCTTGGCATAAAACAGTTGAAATTATTGTTGTTGTTGTTGTTGTTTTCGTGTCTATGCTAGTGCAAAGATAAGAGTCCTCCGAAAGTTGAAATTATTCAACAAAAAATACATGTATTAAAAAAGAACACTTGTCCCGCCACTTCCCATGTCCAAATATTTCCCTTGTGATACTATTA
Source organism: Parasteatoda tepidariorum (assembly GCF_043381705.1). Taxonomy (NCBI): domain Eukaryota; kingdom Metazoa; phylum Arthropoda; class Arachnida; order Araneae; family Theridiidae; genus Parasteatoda; species Parasteatoda tepidariorum. The sequence goes on from NC_092210.1 coordinate 9,236,752, forward strand.
ATATCTATTAGTGGACATAAATCATTTATCTAAATAATAAATTTGGTGAATTGACAACTGTAATTTAATATTTTTGCTTACCAAACTGACGGATGTGATGGTTTACTTTCAATACAATTTTTGCATTCATTACTTTGTGCATAAAGCTGAAATTTAAGTTCTAAATCATTTAACTAATCTCTTTTACGGTATTTCATAATAGTATATCAATGTAGCTTGCACCAAAAAGCTACATTGATATACTATTATAATTGTAAAAGAATTAAATTGTAATAGAAAAAATAATAATTCTTATTAAAATCATACATTGATTTAAATTATTTTATCTTAAAATGCAATGTAGAATTACGTTATTCTATTAATAATAATAATAATATTACTAAAAACAATATTCTTAATTTATTAGAAAACCATCAAAATCAAAAATGTAATAATAACAGCTCAGGTAAATACCTTTTAATGAGGGATACAAAAATATTCACATCAAAACAGTACCTTTATGACTTCCATTAATTTTATGCTGATGACAACCAAATTGTTATGAAAATTAATTGGGGAAAAATGGATCCTTGCATGTGATTTTCCGTCCTATAGAAATGTACCAACAGCAATGAAAAACTGCTTTCAGAGAACGAAAGTTTGTGTATCTGATTTCGTAACTTAAAATGTCACCTGCACAAATTAATTAACATTTTCGAGGTCTCCTCCTCAAACCATTTAGATTGTGGGTCCTAGAACGTGAAGATCTGATTATTAGATCAAAAGTCATTCATTGTGGTAATTTTTTTTTTTTTTTTTTTTTTTTTTTTTTTTTTTTTTGGCAAACTGTACAATGCATATTTTTTAAATTCTATTATTGATGAAAAGCTTTAACTTGACAAGATAAGATGAATGAAACAACTTTTCAAGTTACCTCTGAGCCGCGATTGCTCAAGGGTTAGAGCTCTCGCCTCCCAATGAGGTGAACCGGGTTCGAATCCCGACAATGACTGGTTGATTCGAATTTCGGAACCGGCTCGCACCGATCACAGTGTTGACGTGAAATATCCTCAGTGGTAGACGGATCATGGGCTAGAGTCCCCTTGCCGTTAGACCTACTACGGGAGATTTTCGTTGTTTTCCTCTCCATGTAATGCAAATAAGGATTAGTTCCATCAAAACATCCTCCACGAACGCCAAATTTCTCTCAATATTTGACCCAGGAGTTCTCTTATATTCCGGATTGGTTTCAAAATTACAAGGCTTTACCGCTCTAGTATACTGCAAAATAGCATACTAGAGCCGTGGTGACTCAGGGGATAGAGGGTTCGCCTTCCAATGAGGTGAACCGGGTTCGAATCAAAGCGGTGGCTGGTTGATACTGCTCGCCCCGATCACAGTTGTAGACGGATCATGGGTTAGAGCAGGGATCGCCAAACTTTTTTGATCATCGACCCCTGTATAATTTTTCGAAATCTCCATCGACCCCCACAAAAGTAATTTTCTGTTAATTAAAATAAAACTCTATTAGATACTGTGTTTGTACATTTATTTTATGATTTTAAACATTTATTAAAGTAATAGTACATTGTGTAACAATAGTTTTATGAAAAATATATTAATATTGAAATTTAAATACCTTATTATTAAATAATAAGTAACTATGCATAAGTAGATATAATAAGTAAAGTAACTAAAGATTTACTGCTTCTTGATCAATGAGATGGGTGTGCCTGGTGTTTTTTTGCAAGGTTCGCTATATTGGGTTCAAAATTGGTCAATTTTAATTTTCGTCAAAATTGGTCAATTTTGTAATTTTCGTAAAAAAATACAAAGTGTGCTATAGTTTTGTCGCGGGCTGTACTAATCCATATTATTAATGCTTACCTTCTTTTTTGTGCATTGATAATTAAAATTGATATCTAAACCAAACGAATGGTTTTATCGAAACAATAACTAATTATCCAAAACTATAAAAGTTTTAATAATGACACTGCAAATATTCAACACAGTTTGCAAAGATAGCTGAAACTGCGTATGATATTTGCATTTGTAACGTCAATGCTCGTCACACGTGACATTTGGACAAGCGCACATATGCATATGACTTATAAACTGCGCTGAGTTCGTGCCACTGCGCGGTGGTACGTAAATACTTGTTTCACCCCAATAAATATACGTTTATTAATTTATGTTTTATAAAGAAACTGATATTGAGTCAATTACAAAAAAAATTCACAAATTTTTCGTACTTAATTAGGTATGTGTGATTTGCGTATTGAGAACAGTTTTTTTTTTCAACCCTTCCGATTCGGATCGACCCCCATTCGCCCCCCTGTCTCAGATCGACCCCCGCTTTTGTTAAATAGGCCCCTGGGGTCTATATAGACCACTTTGGCGACCTCTGGGTTAGAGTCTCATAGCCGTTAGGCTAACTGAGGGAGGTTTTTGCCTCTCCATATAACGCAAATACGGGCTAGTTCCATCAAAAAATTCTCTGGTCCGAAGACAAAAATTTCTCCCAATATTTGGTCTAGGACATCTGGATTGGGTTCAAAATTAAAAGGCTACGAAGTTGAACAATTTTAGACGTACGCAAAATTGAGTCGGCTGTTCAACGAAGGTTTAAAAATAATCAAATAGCATACTAATTATCCATAATCAAATGTTGTTAAGAATAATACTCAAAATATTTCATAGGTATTCTGCTGAAGGTACTTACAAATTGATATCTTAATACAAATTTCTTTTTTGAGTACCTAATCATAATATTTATAAGTAAATTATTATTTATGAAATAAACATTAGAGTTTTTAATTAGTAATTACCGAATTTCAATTTTTATTTGATGATTGATTACATAAAATTTCAAGAAATTTAAGTGCTAAAAAAACTTTGATGCTTTTTTTATTATTTGAACTGAAAATCATGAAATATAAAATAAATATAAAATATAAGTTATAATATGAAATATATAATATAAATATAATATAAAATAAAAAGTTACCTCTGAAATATTAAAAAATTTAATCTTCTACACATCACAGAAAATCGCATATGGAAACCGAGACGCCATTCAAATTTACTCTACACTACTTGGCAGCTTGACACCACAGCACATAGACTTCGAGGCATTATAGGAAACTATTCAAATTTTATATCCACACTATATTTATGTACCTGAAACTTTTATCTTATAAAAAATTATGACGGGTGATAATTTTGATCCTTATAATGCAAAAGTGAGGTACTATCCAAATTTGGTTTAACAATGAACATGAAAAAAAAAACCCCGAAAAATTTGATTTTTTTTCCTTCATAGAGTGTTTAAATTCCACATTTTGATTATAAAAGTAGTTATTTTCCTGCAAGCAAACTAGTGAGAGACAATTGTTATGCATTTTTAGGAATATAATATGTATATGAAAAGAAAAAAAAACTAATTTCTCTGAAAACAAAGAACTATAAAAGTTTAATTTAAAAGTGTGGCCGTTTTTGAAAATGTTTTATTGACGTATGTTTACAAGTATAAGAATTACACTTAAAATACTTATTTTGGTTTTTCGCTCTCTTTAAAAGTGCATAAATTTTTTTTATTTAATATAATTTTAAATTTAATTTATGATTTAATTTATTTGATTTATTATAACAGTTTTTTTAAAAACCTGAAGTTTAAAAATGGAATTAAATTTTTTTTAAATTCTGATTATTATAAAAAAGACATTTATCTTCTTTAAAAACTTTCTTTAAGCACACAACGAAACCTGTTTATAAGTAAATGCAAAGCTAACAAACAATAAAGCACTACTTTAAAAGTTCTATTTTAACTGTAAATTAATTACATCTAAATAAAATAAAAAATAAAAACATAATTATAATCATCGAAAGTATGCGTCAATTACATTAAAATAAATCGAATGAACAAAATAAATTGAATACTTACATGTAACCAAATGACTTGTATAACAGCATATTATTTATAATTCGAAGTGTAACTCAATAAAATCGATTAGAAATTCGCTTCTATGCATGATGTAGACAAAGTTTCAAAATGTGTAGAGCAAATTTGAATTTCCTATTTTTGGAGTTTGAAGATAGCTTTAGAGTGTTTTTCAAAGCTTCTTCCAATCAGGGAAATAATTTTAAAAAAATTACAGTTTGATTACCTTAAAGTGGGAGCAAAGCTCTAATTTACAATATTACAATGCCGCAGAAAGAATTACCTTAACTCTAGCACATATAAATAACTTAAATGCTAAAACTTTTTTTTAATATATCTTTTTAAAAAGTCGCCAATTTGGCGAGAGATTTTAAAGGATGCCGCATTAGAGATAATTCAAATATTAAAAAATAAAGATTTAAAACGCTTTTCATTTTCGCAGAACTGTAGCTTTTGTTCGTACTGACTTTTTGCTTTTTTTTGCTATTTAGTTGGTTATGGTTTAGGTGGTTATGGTTAGAGATGAACGCTACCGTTCTGTTTAAAAAAACTTAAGCCCTTCATGATAGATTTTGAGAATAGTGGCTTGACAATTACTTTCTTTCGATTGCTAATGCTATGAACGCTAAAATAGAATTTTAAAAAACTGATAAAACAGAATTTATTTTTTATCTGAATAAGTATAATTTTTTTTTGACGAATTTAAATTCTTAAAAAGGAATATGTAAAATATGGTTTCAATAGTTTTATCAGGAGACCTTAATGTTACTTTTACTTATTGCGTATTTCGCCATAACTCAGAAACTTTTTAAGCGAATCGAAAAGTTTTTTCACACAATTATAAAATTTCTTTATCCAAAAATAATTTTTATGTAAGAAATAATTTTGAATAATCATTTATTTTCTTATTTTATTTAAAAACAGTTTTATCTTATTTTTATTAATTTTTTAATAATTTTATCATTTTATTTAATAAAAATTTTATATTTAATAGTAAAATGTTTAATAATAGGCCCTCGAGTTATTAGGATTGAGTTTTAGTGTGTGAAGATCTGATCAATAGAACGAAAAAGTTGGTCAGGCTGTTCCTTTTATTTATTTACTTATTAATTGAGCATTATACACGGAACCCAACAATCATGAATAACTGTTACAAAACCACAACAGTTATAATAGCAGCAAATTATTCACTAAAAAGCATTATTTTATGTAAGTATAGAGCCATCAAAGGAATCAACAGAAAAAAATAGGTTTAATATTGTTTAAAAAGTATGTATAATTTGAAAACTGGTTCGATATTTCGAACAACTGATTTGTCTTTTTGTGCAAACGATAGCTTCTTTGTGAAACACTTTTCTTCCTAATGTGAATACTTATTAAACTTATACACTCATGTCCATAAATTAAGGATAATTCAGAATCACACGGAAATCAAACTCTAAAATTAAAATTTCACCTGTAGAATTATCACACACATCTTGAAGAAGAATATGCAAATCACAGGAAACCACTAGATGACACTGGTAGTACGTCACAATGACGAGAGTGTAAGAGAGGGGTATATAAGGAATGGTGGCAAAGAAGTAAAATTGTTCACAAGCGCTTTAAAAGCCTTTCAGTGCAATAACCGCATAGTTATGGCACAAGGGAAGCATTTGGATGATTTTTTACGTGGCAGAATCATCGGACGACTGGAATGTGGACGTACTCAACTGGAAGTATCCGAGGAACTTGGAGTCACCCAGAGTGTCATCTCCAGGCTTTGGCAACGATTCCAAGATGATGGTAATGTGAGTAGACTTTACAGCACAGGTCGCCCCCGAGTTACAATGACCGGTATTTGGCAGTTCGGTATTTGGCAGTTACTGCCAAAAGAAACAGACGGAGCACAGCGTCAGACCTGTCTCGTCAGCTCTCTTCAGCTACCAGTACGACAGTTTCAAGGCAGACCGTGTACAGACGCTTAGGGCACATTGGTCTATATGCTCGTAGGCCTGTCAGATGTGTTCCACTTACCGCAACTCACTGTCGCCTGCGATTAGCCTGGAGTAGAGAGCATGCATTGTGGACACCGCAACAGTGGTCTTGTGTGATGTTTTCCGACGAGTCCAGGTTTAGTTTGCAGTCTGATTCTCGCCGGACTTTCATATGGAGAGCGCCAGGTACCCGTTACCACCAAGACAACACCATTGAACGACACCGTTACGGTGGTGCAGGATGGCTCGTTTGGGGAGGAATTATTCTTGGTTCTAGAACTGACCTGCATGTTCAGAGTGTAACGATGACAGGCCACATCTATAGGTATGTCTTTCTGGAACAACATGTACGTTTGTTTCGGGGCGCCATGGGTGCTAAATTTCTGTTTATGAACGACAATGCCCGTCCTCACCGTGCAAACATTGTAGACGAATGCCTTCAATCGGAGGATATCACCCGTATGGATTGGCCAGCATACTCACCGGATTTGAATCCAATAGAGCATGTGTGGGATATGCTTGGCCGACGAATTGCAGCCTGTAAACCCCCTCCCACCTGTCTACCGGACTTTCGGAGGGCATTGCTTGATGAGTAGTGTAATATTCCCCAAGATCAGATTGATAATTTGATACTCAGCATGCCTAGGCGTCGTACGGCCTGTATTGTATCGTCCGGGAGACATACTCCGTATTAACCATCATACTAACCATGTTATACTGTTTTTCATAAGTAGGTTCTTTTTTGAAATTTGCTCCACGGAGTAAAAATCGCAATTTTTATTAATTATGTCAAACATATAGCATTTTTTTTGCTCTTTACCTTTTGTTTAATACATAGACTTTACAAATAAGTCAAATTTGTTTGGCTTCTGTCTCTTTCTGTGCCTGAACTTCATTATCCTTAATTTATAGACATGAGTGTAGTTAATTTTCAGGAGTAGAATTATAATATATTTCCAGAATTCCAGAGAATTATAAAATATTTTTAGAATTCGGAACTACGGGTAAAAATTTCAAAATTTGAAGGAGTCCGATCGATTTCTTAGAAGTCGAATATTATGGAAGGAAATCGTTTGCTTTTATGAAATTTCATTAAGCTAATTATTATTTTTAATTTAATGTTAACTAAAATTAAATAAACAAGGTCGGTATTCTTGCTTTTACTTCTAATTTAAATAAGAAATCAGTCATGATCTGAACCTAGCTTCATACTGTTCTATATTCCAGTTTCGTTTTGTCATTCTGCGTTGAAAATTTTGCATGGTTGATTCATACGTTTTCATTTACGTTAACTGAAATTTAATCAAATGTTCTCCATGCTTGTTGAGTACAACTCCCTACAAAATATTTAATTCACTCTTAGAATTTTAGATTTACTGTATTACCTTGTATAATACTTTCCTTTTCTTGGTTTTGAGAATAAATTATTTAAGCACGTATCGATAGACATAACTCGGTGAACGGTGACGTCATTTGAGGGTTGAACATAATATCTAAATCCGTATCTAATTACTCTATAACTTTATTACTAACTGAGTAATTTTAAACTACATATTTTATCTAACTGTAAAGAATTATCTGTGATTTAGAACGGACAAATCTCTCAAATATTAGGTCTATAAAAATTGCTATTTGGGTAAGGGTGCTAACCTCATATCAGAAACGACCCGGTTTCAAATCCCAATTAGAGGCACGGATGTTCTTTCCTTCTTCTCTGTATTAACTGCATTTCTTACTGTAGAGTGAGGGGGGGGGGTTAACGTTGGCACAACATATATGGTGGCACTGAAAGAGTGACCAACAAATCTGCTTTCCTGATACCCGAAAGACAAATGTCAATATGTGGGTGGACACTGGAAAAAAAATAATTACATTTTTTAAAAATCATTTGGCGATTATCGAAATCAATGAATAATTCTCAATTTTTATATGAGCTCTGATAATGCAATGTTGGTGCAACTTTTAAATATTTTGACCTAATTTTTTAAATATTAAAATTTTTTTTTAAATAAAAATGCTTTTTCTTTCCATTGAACTGCTTTTCTTAATATTGATGTTTCAGGCCATTTTCAGAACTAATATTAAGTTCTCTGGATGAAGTTAGCTTAACTTGACATAATAGTCATGAATAACTGCTGCAAATACACAGCAGTTGGCATATAGTATACACACAAAAAAGTGTTAGATTACTAATTCCCAAGCGCACTTTCCCACTTTAAAAATTGTCGCCAACTTAGCACGCGTCATCTACAGATATTTACGAAATTTAAAGATTTGGTAAAATGAGTGAATGCTGTATAGTTTAAAAAGACTAAAATAAGATTTTAAACCTCAGGAATCTTCATTTTCTTTTCTTCAAGAATGTCATTGAAAACCTTTTCCCACTAAGCCTATTACTTTTCAATTATTTAAAGGGCAGCAACAACGTTTTTTTAACAGTTCAACGTTCACACAGCATCCCACTTTCTTTGCCAGTTCCCTTTTTGGTAATTAAGGTGAAATTCTCTTTATCAATGTCAACTCGATGGCCAGAAGGAGGAGCCTCTTTAAGGCCAAAGTTTCCCCCTTCAAACTTGGCATACTCATCACGAGCTTCCAGTTAGGGCACCCTCTCCGTACAGAACACAATTGTCACGAGTAGCTTTTGCCGTCTTAGAACCTTGCAAAAAGAATTAGGTGTCGAACATGCTCATTTTTGACACGTAACTTGACATTCCATTTTAATGATCTAAAAATTATCATAAATTAAACTCGAAAAAAAAGCAACATAAATTCCGGTTGCACCAAACATCTTCGTTCTAATGATCGAAAACGTTATGCCAAAAACATAATTTAAAAAGAACAACCGGGGGGATTTTAGTGGCCAACCAAGTTGCCGAATCATAATTTTGACTCGGAAATAAATAACAGCGTTTTCCTCTAAATTGTTTCCCATATAACTTCACATTATATCACTACAATTTCAAGTTATATTTTTAGCAGTAGCTGTCCTAAGCTCTTCCAAATAAAAGGATATTCGGGTAAATTGCTTTACCCTTAGCTAATCAGGGTTCATCTCCCGGAGCCATCTTTTTCCTCGCTAAAATGAGCTCAAGTCACTTATCAGATGCTCTTAATAACAATTTCGCCAAAAATTCATTTGTCAATTCTTTGACGCATCTAGGCGTCTCTAAGGAGATGGATCTTCCTTTTTTGCCTTTACCAGAGCAAGTTTTTTAATGACACTTTTTTCTTACATGTCTCAAAGTTTCCTTAATATGTCAAAAGATCTCATTTCTGTTGAAGTGGATATTGAATTCAAGATTTGAGGAATAATTTCGTCACTGATTTCAATCAATGGTTGTGATCTAGCTAAATGAAACTAAATATTATATATCTATCTAAATAAATAATATCGATTCATTTTGACATTAACTCGAATTCCGTCGATCGATTTTGATAGTAATTCGTTCGAGGAAGTAGTTAAAACCTATGCATAGTCAATCAAAATATCCATGCAAACAATCCGTTGAATCAATTTTGGCATTAACTTGAGATAGTAGTTATGATCTACATATTTGAATCAGTTAATTTAAATTTCTTAAAACCTTTTATGACAGAAAAAGTTTCGTTTACCTATTTTAGTATTAAAACTTGAGTTAATCATTATATTATCTCAAACGTATGAATTCGTGAATTAAATTTCGCTTACCAAAAAAAATTTTTTTTGCTATATTTTAGTACTTAACTTGAATTAGTAATTATTATCTATAAATTTGAATAATTAAATGAAAAAAAATATGTACGAAACAAGTTAATCTATTATAATGTTAATTCCATTTTGTAATTACTCAGATACCACTGTTACCAGATTTCAATAATAATTTCCTTAAAATGTTATATTATGTCAAAAGAGCCCATTTCTATTAAATGAGATATTGAATTCAAGATTTGAAGAATAATTTCGGCATTGATTTAAATCAATGATTGTGATCTATCTAAATAAAACAAAATATTCTATATAATATATCTATCTAAATAAATAATATCGATTAATTTTGACATTAAATTAGATTTCGTCGATCGATTTCGACATTAATTCGTTCAAGGAAATAGTTATAATCTATGAATAGTCAATTAGAATATCCATGCAAAAAATGCGTTGATCATTTTCGGTATTAACTTAAGTTAGTAGTTATGATCTATATATTTGAATTCATTAATTAAAATTTACGCCCAAAAAAATTTTTTTTTATCTATTTTGACATGAGTACAAGTTAGTAGTTATGATCTACACAATTTAATCAGTTAATTAAAATTTCTTAAAACGTTTTAAGAAAAGAAAATTTCATTTACCTATTTTAGTATTAAAACTTGAAGTAATAATTTTATCCATACATATGAGTTCGTTAATTAAATTTTCCATTAATTAACATTCGTTAATTAACTCTAANCACACACATCCAAGTAACATAAAACAATTTTTTAAAAATGACGTAAGAATAATTATTATTTTTTTTTAAAAAAAAAACAGTTTTATCTTATTTTTATTATTTTTTTAATAATTTTATCATTTTATTTAATAAAAATTTTATATTTAATATTGAAATGCTTAATAATAGACTTTCGAATTATTGGGATTGAGTTTTAGTGCGTGATAATCTGATCAATAGATCAAAAAAGTTAATCAGGCTGTTCCTTTCATTTATTTACTTTTTAATTGAGGATTATGCACGGAACCCAACAATCATGAATAACTGTTACAAAATCACAACAGTTATAATAACAGCAATTTATTCACTAAAAAGTATTATTTTATGTAAGTATAGAGCCATCAAAGGAATCAACAGAAAAAAATTGGTTTAATATTAATTAAAAAGTATGTATAATTTGAAAACTGGTTCGATATTTCGAACAACTGATTTGTCTTTTTGTGAAACACTTTTCTTCCTAATGTGAATACTTATTAAACTTACAGTTAATTTTCAAGAGTAGAATTATAATATATTTCTAGAATTCCGGAGAATTATAAAATATTTTTAGAATTCGGAACTAGGGGTAAAAATTTCAAAATTTGAAGGAGTCCGATCAATTTCTTAGAAGTCGAATATTATGGAGGGAAATCGTTTGCTTTTATGAAATTTCATTAAGTTAATTATTATTTTTAATTTAATGTTTACTAGAATTAAATAAAAAAAGTCGGTATTCTTGCTTTTACTTCTAATTTGAATAAGAAATCAGTTATGATCTGAACCAAGCTTCATACTGTTCTATATTCCAGTTTCGCATAGTCATTCTGCGTTGAAAATTTCGCATGGTTGATTCATACGTTTTCATTTACGTTAGCTGAAATTTAATCAAATGTTCTCCATGCTTGTTGAGTACAACTCCCTGCGAAATATTTAATTCACTTTTAGAATTTTAGATTTACTGTATAACCTTGTATTATACCTTTTTTTGGTTTTGAGAATAAATTATTAAGCACGTATCGATAGACATAACTCTGTGAACGATGACGTCATCTGAGGGTTGAACATATCTAAATCCATCCTAAGAATTACTCTATAACTTTATTACTAACTGTGTAGTTTTAAACTACATATTTTATCCAACTGTAAAGAATTATTTGTGATTTAGAAAGGACAAATGTCTCAAATATTAAGTCTATCTGCCGGCTGGCTTATATTTGGGTAAGGGTGCTAACCTCCTATCAGAAAGGTCCCGGGTTCAAATCCCAATTAGAGGCACGGATGTTCTTTCCATCTTCTCTGTATTAACAGTATTTCTTACTGTAGGGGGGGGNATATCGCTGCTTCAAAACTAAAACGACACATCTGCAGGCATTACACGTTTGCAGATGTGTCGTTTTAGTTTTGAATCAGCGATATATGGTGCCACTGAAAGGGTGATCAATAAATCTGCCTTCCTGATATCCGAAAGACAAATGTCAATATGTGGGTGGATACTGGAAAAAAATAATTAAGTTTTTTAAAAATCATTTGGCGATTATCGAAATCAACGAATAATTCTCAATTTTTATATGAGCTCTGATAATGCAACGTTGGTGCAACTTTTGAATATTTTGACCTAATTTTTTAAATATTAAAAAAAATTTAAATAAAAACGCTTTTTCTTTCCATTAAACTGCTTTTCTTGTTAATTCCCAAACGCACTTGGCGCTTTTTCCCACTTTAAAAATTGTCACCAACTTGGCACACGTCATCTGCAGATATTTGCGAAATTTAGGGACTTGGCAAAATGAGTGAATGCTGTATGGCTTAAAAAGACTAAAATAACATTTTAAACCTGAAGAATCCTCATTTTCTTTTCTTCAAGAATGTCATTGAAAACCTTTTCCCACTAAGCCTATTACTTTTCAATTATTTTAAGGGTAGCAACAACGTTTTTAACAGTTCATCCCACTTTCTTTGCCAGTTCCCTTCTCGTAATGAAGGTGAAATTCTCCTTCTCTTCATAAAATGTCAACTCGATGGTCAGAACGAGGAGCCTCTTTAAGGCCAAAATTTCCCTTTTCAAACTTGGCATACTCATCACGAGCTTCCAGTTAGGGCATCCTCTCCGTACAGAACACAATTGTCACGAATAGCTTTTGCCGTCTTAGACCCTAGCAAAAAGAATTATAGGTGTCGAACATGCTCATTTTTGACACGTAACTTGACATTCCATTTTAATGATCTAAAAATTATCATAAATTAAACTCGAAAAAAAAACAACATAAATTCCGGTTGCACCAAACATCTTCGTTCTAATGATCTAAAACGTTATGTCAAAAACATTAAATAATATGAAAGACTATGCAAAAAACATGATTTAAAAAAAAAAAAAAAAAACTGGAGGATTTTAGTGGTTAACCCAGTTGCCAAATTATAATTCTGATTCGCAAATAAATAGCAGCGTTTTCCTCTAAATTGTTTGCCATACAACTTCACATTATATCGCTACAATTTCAAGTTATATTTTTAGCAGTTGCTTTTCTGTCTGTCCTAAGCTCTTCCAAATAAAAGAATATTCGAGTAAATTGCTTTACCCCTAACTAATCAGGGTTCATCTCCCGGAGACATCTTTTTCCCTTTCCTCGCTAAAATGAGCCCAAGTCACTTATCAGATGCTCTTAATAACAATTTCGCCAAAAATTCATTTGTCAATTCTTTGACGCATCTAGGCGTCTCTAAGGAGATGGATCTTCCTTTTTTGCCTTTACCAGAGCAAGTTTTTTAATGACACTTTTTCTTACATGTCTCAAAGTTTCTATAATATGTCAAAAGATCTCATTTCTGTTGAAGTGGATATTGAATTCAAGATTTGAAGAATAATTTCGTCACTGATTTCAATCAATGATTGTGATCTAGCTAAATGAAACTAAATATTCTATATCTATCTAAATAAATAATATCGATTCATTTTGACATTAACTCGAATTCCGTCGATCGATTTTGATAGTAATTCGTTCGAGGAAGTAGTTAAAACCTATGCATAGTCAATCAAAATATCCATGCAAACAATCCGTTGAATCAATTTTGGCATTAACTTGAGTTAGTAGTTATAATCTACATATTTGAATCAGTTAATTTAAATATCTTAAAACCTTTTATGAAAGAAAATTTTTTGTTTATCTATTTTAGTATTAAAACTTGAGTTAATAATTACATTATCTCAAACGTATGAATTCGTTAATTAAATTTTGCTTTCCAAAAAAAAATTTTTTTAGCTATATTTTAGTACTTGACTTGAATTAATAATTATTATCTATAAATTTGAATAATTAAATTTAAAAAACAGATTAATCTATTATGGTGTTAATTCCATTTTGAAATTACTCAGATAGCACTTTTACCAGATTTCAATAAAAATTGCCTTAAAATGTTATATTATGTCAAAAGATCCCATTTCTATTGAATGAGATATTGAATTCAAGATTTGAAGAATGATTTCGGCATTGATTTAAATCAATGATTGTGATCTATCTAAATAAAACAAAATATTCTATATAATATATCTATCTAAATAAATAATATCGATTAATTTTGACATTAAATTAGATTTCGTCGATCGATTTCGACATTAATTCGTTCAAGGAAATAGTTATAATCTATGAATAGTCAATTAGAATATCCATGCAAAAAATGCGTTGATCATTTTCGGTATTAACTTAAGTTAGTAGTTATGATCTATATATTTGAATTCATTAATTAAAATTTACGCCCAAAAAAATTTTTTTTTATCTATTTTGACATGAGTACAAGTTAGTAGTTATGATCTACACAATTTAATCAGTTAATTAAAATTTCTTAAAACGTTTTAAGAAAAGAAAATTTCATTTACCTATTTTAGTATTAAAACTTGAAGTAATAATTTTATCCATACATATGAGTTCGTTAATTAAATTTTCCATTAATTAACATTCGTTAATTAACTCTAACTATGTTACGTTGATTAAACATATCGTTGCTATTTTTTAGTACTAACTTGAATTAGTAATTATTATAGATAAATTTGAATAATTAAATTTTAAAAAAAATATGTTCGAAGCAAGTTAATCTATTATGATGTTAATTCCATTTAGTAATTACTCAGATAGCACTGTTACCAGATTGCAATAAAAAGACACATAGAAGGTTGTGAAGACACATAGAAGATTATTATGTCCGCCTTTGTGGAAGTCAAATTTTGACGTCATTCAGACGTCAACACGAGACCACAATGAGACATATAACAGTCGCAGTGACATCAGCGTGTGACAAGAATGTGACGCATTCACGTCTCAGCTTAGTCACACGGTGACCCAATTGAGATGTAAACGTCACAATTTCTTCACATTGTGACTCTGTTGCGACGTGAATAAATCACATATTTGTCACATGGTGACCGAATTGAGACGTGAATATGCGTCTTGTTTTGGGTTTGATGGCGTGCACACTTTATTTGGACGTCATCACACTTTTCAACTGTGTTCAAGAGTAATGGTAAACAGTGCACATGCGTCGTCATTGCATACGTTGCTATGGCGACCGCGGCTGTTTAATAATTTTTCTAGAATTTTTATTTTATTTTTTCTATTTTTATTTTTACCAGCAGTCATTCTTAATGCATTTATATAATAATAATTTAAAGTATTTTTATATTCTTTTCATTATTAACTTATAATTACTGTCTTGATGGTGATTTTAATATAAGTATACTGAGGAAGAAAAAGTATTTTGTTACGTCTTGAAACATGTATATAGCCAGGATTTGAAAACTAATCCGGCGACATGCATTAAATAAGACAGTTTTTGCAACCCATGATTTAAAATGTTGTGGCGTTAATCGGAGTCAAACCAGAAATAAAAAGCATTTGACCAATGGGTAACCAGTGATCGTATTAANACATATTTGTCACATGGTGACCGAGTTGAGACGTGAATATGCGTCTTGTTTTGGGTTTGATGGCGTGCACACTTTATTTGGACATCATCACACTTTTCAACTGTGTTCAAGAGTAATGGTAAACAGTGCACATGCATCGTCATTGCATACGTTGCTATGGTGACCGCTGCTGTTTAATAATTTTTCTAGAATTTTTATTTTATTTTTTCTATTTTTATTTTTATCAGCAGTCATTCTTAATGCATTTATATAATAATAATTTAAAGTATTTTTATATTCTTTTTATTATTAACTTATAATTACTGTCTTGATGGTGATTTTAATATAAATATACTGAGGAAGAGAAAGTATTTTGTGACGTCTTGAAACATGTATATAGCCAGGATTTGAAAACTTATCCGACGACATACATTAAATAAGACAGTTTTTGCAACCCATGATTTAAAATGTTGTGGCGTTAATCGGGGTCAAACCAGAAATGAAAAGCATTTGACCAATGGGTGACCAGTGATTGTATTAAAGCGATCAAAAAAAATTTTTGTTATTTTTTTTCAATTATTTTAATTGTTGCTACACATATTTATTGCTAAAATAAACTGCGTGGGTTACTAGAGCATTACTAAACATAATGATTCGGAACAGAAATGAGAAATAAAAAAATACTACTTAATTTTAATAAGAAATTAGCATTTATAAAACACTATCATATTTTACTTTCTATAAAAACCGCTTGTAAAAAGATGCAAATTTCGAACTGTTCTTTGTGTTTACAGGAATAGATAGGCTAGCAATATTAAAAAATTATGTCTATAAGGTATAGATTTCAATAACTATATACTAATGAGCCCAGTTCATTTTAAAAAATCAATAATGATCATCACAAAAATTTATTTATTTATGTAAATTGCATATTAAATAAATAATTGTCTATTGTGAGAATCGTAAACTGAACCAATAAAATAATTTTAGGAATTACCTAACATGATATTTAAAAAAAACAAGATTTTAAGTTAAATTAAAACTTAAAATATTTTAATTTCTCAACTGCCCTTAGGAAAATTTGCCATAGGTTTGCCATAAAAAAATGCCACAGAATATTCCTATGGAGTTTTGCCTATGGTAAAATTTTGCCATGTACACTTTTGCCATACGTATATGGCAAAAGTAAATGGCAAAATTTTACCATAGGCAAAACCCCATAGGAATGTCCTATGGCATTTTTTATATTAAATTTTGCCATACATGTATGGCAAAAATTCGCTATACGTATATGGCAAAATTTTACCATGGGCAAAACCCCATAAGAATATCCTACGACATTTTTTCTATATGGTATATTTTTGCCATAAAGTTAAGGTATGCTATAGCTTATGAAGAAATTTTTCCATAAGCTATGGTACACCTTTGCCATACAGCTATGGCAACATTTCTTCATTGGTATTTTACCAAAGAGTTATGCATCAAAAATAATCTAATTTAATCTAATGATAATCTAATGTAATCAAATTTTTTAATATTGAAACACCAGCACTGCATTATATGGTCTCCTAAAAATTAAAAAAAAAAAATAGAAATTACTCATTGGCGATTCTTAATATAACAAAATTTTTCTGTTTTTTTTTTAACGTTATGAGAGTAAATAATTGGCGATTTTTGCAAAAGTTTAATTTCAAAATATTTCAGTTATTTGTCCACATTATAGTCAAAATATTTCTTATATATATTTTCCATGACAAGATGGTATGATACAGTGTTTAAAATTACATAGTTTCCCTCAAGTGATATGAGTCACTTTAATTGTGGCTTTCTTATTTTCCTTGGCGAAAAAGCTTACTCCTAACTCGTAGCCACTTCTTGGCAAACAACTACATACTTTTTTTAAAAAAATAATTGCAAGTTTAAAATCTATTTGGCACCTTGGCGATTCTAGTTGGCGCGACAGATCACACACAATACGGAAATATCCCCGAAGTTAATATCTAACTAACACAATAAGCAAGAGAAAACTAATATTTTTATCTACATTAATATATTTATACATTAATATGCTTATTTAATTCTAAGTATTTTTAGCAACGTATCATTGTAAAGTTAATAACTTACTTCCAATTTCTAGTAAAATCCCTGGTGATGGAAGAACGAGCTTTTTCTTATCTGGCCCATTTACAATAAAATGCGACTTGTCATTCAATTTATTTTTTAATAAACTCATTTTACTTTCTCGATAGTTTTCCAACTCCATATTTTCCTTCTTCGAAGAAATCGAAAAGACCAGCCTCAACGCTTATAGACATTTTTAGAATATGTATCAAGTACGTGGAAGGCCGCAAAACCAAGACAAAAACACAACTGTTACGAGACTCTATCAGAAAGTAAAATATTCTGTCGTTCTCTGCTTCTCTAAATAATAAATCTGCCTAAATAATAAAACTTTTAGTAAAAAACGAACAGCATTTTATTTATATAATAATTTTCAGACGATCATTTCTTGTTCCACAAAAAGAAGACGTTGCCATGGCAACTCGGCAGTTTTAAAAGAAATCAAAAGTTAGCTTTTAACTTACATAAAGAGTAATTAACAACTTTTGACAACAACAAGAAGAGTTGAGACAGAAAGTGAAGGAGTACTTTTATTGCTATGAAAACAGCATTATTTTCAAATTTGATTGTCGCAAAATTTACGCGTTGTCATAAGCAGATGAAATGAGAATACACTCTAATGTTGTTTGGCACTTGCTTGAGATTTAATTTGATACTTCTATAAATTGTTATTTTTTATAAAAGATTCTTATTTTGCTTCATATTTATTTTTAATCTAACTTGGCATTTAGTGTATGAGATTTGAAAAAAAAATTTATGTTTTTTAAATGCTTTTTTTTATTTATTTTAAAATTTTTCTCAAGATTTCATTTTCTTAATCAACATTAACATCAGTTTACTCATAGAATGCTAGGCTGATTCTATAAAAATATCCTGCTTTTAAAAAATAGCCTTTTGACTTTTATTATTTAAATTATTGTTTTTAATTTATACATTTTAATACAGTTTTGTGTAACCAAACCAATGGCTTAGAAGCAGAAATGTGACCTATTACAATGTTTTGGCGTAGATAGTTGTGTAGTTATTTTTCTGGGATTTCAAAGCCGCTTTACATTTACCAAACGTGGTTAATGTATGGTGTGTTTCCATAAGTTTGCCATGGGTTTATGTTACTTTCCCATGACTGTTTGGTATTTTACCATGAGATTACCATAAATATAAGGTGTGTTCTAATACATTTGCCGTATGTGTGAGATACATTTCCATAAGAAATTGTCTTGCCATATATATATTATACATGTATCTATGGTTACCATAGGTTTATGATGTCTTGCCATATAAATGCTATGCAAATCTTAATGGTTACCATAGACCTATGGTATACTGCCATACAAATTTCTATGGTTGCCATAGGCCTATGGCGTTGTACTAGATCTCTATGGTTACCATAGGCGTATGGTATCTTGCCATACAAATTTCTATGGTAACCATAGGTTGCCATAGATTACCATAGGTTTCTCTATGGCAAATTTTCTAAGGATGTTCAAAAGTTTATTTATTTAGTAAAGGAAAAGCCTAAAATATTAAAAAAAAATATTCAAGAAATTCATTACTTCACAAAATCAATCAACTTAAATTCGAAAATAAAAACCTTACAAAAGTATTGTAGATTGGGGTGCATTATAAAAATAAAGATTAAAAAAAAAATAATTTTTTTTTTATCAAAATGAAATAACATTGGCATAGCAATCGAAATACCCATATACAACCAAAAAGTATTATAAAATTAAAGAACCTTTGAACAAAGAAATTAAATAGACTTAAAAAAAAAATAGAAAGTGAACTCAAAACATATACATTTTCTTTAATCATCTATTTTAAAGCACTAACTTATTCTATTTAACCTTAAATTGCAAAATTTTAATTTACTCTCTGATATGCGAACTTATATGCAAAAAAAAAAGTAGGACTTACCTTTTTATGTGATTTTTTTCTTTTTTTTTTGCGTCTTGGAACAAAACGAAAGCTGAGAAATCACTTTCTGTTTTTTAAATAACCACTTCGAAAGCTAAAAACTTCTTAAAATCAAAGGAATATAATGGCTATTAACCAAACCATAAAATGATGAAAACTTCGAGTTTGAATAGAACATTCAGCAAAAGTGATCACTTTTTTGAAATATTCAATTTTTGGTGACATAGTTGCTACAATTATCATATGATTTCTTCGTTTATATATTCAAACGAACAATCTCATTAGCTGTTACCATTTTTAAAGATCAGGCATATATCCAGTTGTTCATTCTTTTTCACCAAAAAATACATTACAACTACTAAGTTAATAAATATCATCCAAAATCAACAGCAAACAAATAACATTGATTTTAAGTAGAACAAAACTTTTATAAAGCAAAAGCCTTTAAGATCGTTTTAAAAAAATTCAGCACAAATCAATGATTTTTATTGTAGTAACGTATCTTTTACAATAGGTATAGGTTCAATTTTAAGTGAGAGCATCAAGTTTTTTAATTTGAGGATTAAATTTAATTGACGATTAAAAAATGACGGCAGTTGTGGTTCACCTTTGATTTAAAATCGTTTGCTTTTTTCGAACAATTATCAATATTAAATGTATATTCTTTTGAATGATTTTCAGCTATTGACTGTCTCTCCATTTAAATTTTGTAGTTGTAAAATTAAATTTAAAATTTTAAACAAATTATTATTCTTATTTTAAATTACGAATTAAAGAAATCTAAAAGCATCTAAACATAATATATATTTCAATGCCAAGCGATTCAACATATTCTGTTGAATATTTTGTCTTCATTTTTTTTCTTCTGAAAATAAATCTTTGTAATGCAAACATTGTCAATATTAGTTCAAATGTACACAAAATAGAATAAAACATTTTATTCAAGATCAAAAGATAACTAAAATGTTTAGTTTATGTTTTTGTTCTCTCCAAAACTTTATTTTTCTACATTTGTTATAATAATTTTGAATAAAATAAATCTTATCAATACGGTTTGTGTCTATAACAGTTATGTAAAATTTGACATTTTTAACATGAATCTTAAAGAAAATGTAATCTTATACATCTACTTTAGAAACAGAAGGAAAAGATAATGTCAAAATAGATTTATTAAATTATTATTCGGTAATTCAGGTAAAGAGTATATTGAAATTGAAAATCTTTTTTCTGACACTCTGAGCATTATTTTCTTTTATTTTATAACCATCGTTGAACAGCCGACCCGATTTAGAGTTTACGACTGATAATGTTCAACTCCGTAGCCTTGTAATTTTGAACCCAATCCAGAAGTCAAGGGAGTCCTGGATCAAGTATTGGGTGAAATTTGCCTTCGTGGAGGACTTTTTGATGCAACTAACTCGCATTTGCGTAACATGGGGAGGAACCCCCCTCCCCCGAAGACCTCTCACGGTTAGCCTGGCGGCAAGGGGACTCGAGCCCGTGATCCGTCTACCACTGAGGATATTTTACGTCAGCACTGTGGTCGGTGCGAGCTGGGTACGGAATTCTTATCGACCAGCCATTGCTGGGATTCGAACCCGGCCACCTCATTGGAAGGCGAATGCTCTATCCCCTGATCCATCACGGCTCACACTGTGAGCATTAGAGAATAATGTGCTGAAAAAAATTTTGTTTTTAGCAAACACGTTTACAGAAACAATTTTTCTTTTTCGAAATGATATTGAGAGGCCTTTGCAGCCATTTAAAAAATATCACACGTGGATGTAATTGTTTCAACTAAGGCTCCTATACTAATTCAGGGGCTTTAGTTTCAACAATTCATGACTCGATTGCGATTCACATATTTATTTTAAGCGATCGCAAAAAATTGCTTACAAGACTTTTAACTGATCCAAGTGAGACAAGTCTCAAAAAATACTTCAGAAAGACAACTTTAGAAAGATAAGTCGCGAAATGGTTCTCATGTGACTTTCAACGGATCAAAGTTGCAACTAAGTTTCTCAGGGACTTTAGTCCCAGTAAAGTTTATTTGTGACTACCAAATGACAAAAGTCGCAATAAATAGTCAGGGAGGCTTTTACGTGATATCACAAGACAGAGTAACATCAAAGTCACATTATGACCTCCTTGGGACAATTCAAAACGGTCACACCTGTGGCTGCTGTGATCCTTTCTGACTTTTTTTTATGGCGTCGCTATGACAATCTGTGCTTACTGGTTATTATATCTTTAAACTTGAATCAAATTACTGAAACTTCAGTCAAAAAAAAAAAAAATTTTTTTTCTTGCACCTATTTTGACATTTATTTGAGCAAGTATATGTTCTGAACAATTTAAATTAGAGTTAAAAAATTCAGTTGATGGAGTTTTAACATATATCTGTGAATGACCAAAAGTAAAAGAATGTCGACTTTCACCTGCGAATGTTAAAAATCATAGTCGCTTTGAATGCCCGAAATATTTGTTATATCCGATTTGATATTAATTTATTCGATATTTTAAAATCTGCTGAAGATATATAAGGAGAAACATCAATGTTCGGACTACCGATTAAATGCATACCGCGCAGTGGCACTTAACTAGATCTAGTATATATTTCTGACATATACCAAAGCGACTATGTGATTGTCGACATTCACCGGTGGAAGTCAACAACCACCATTTTCGATCATTCACATTAACATACCCAGTGCTTCTAGTAAATAATTATAATCTATGCATTTGAATAAGTTAATTTAAAGTTTTCGTCGAAAAATATAAGGGAATATTTATTTTAATATTAATATGAGTCAGTAACCGTAATCTATTTATTTGCAACAGTTAATTACGATTTTCATTAAAGAAAACAGCATTGATCTATTTTAACATTGAATCGAGTTAATTATTTTTAATCTATACATTTAAATGAGTTAATTAAAATTACGATACAAAAATCCATTGATTTATTTTAATATTAATTCCAGCATATTAATGTAGATAATTAAATCAGTAAATTATTGTTTCCGCCGAAAATAGCTGGATGGATTCATTTTGAAGGTATAATCGATACAACTGAATCAGTAAATAAAAATTACCATCGAAGAAAAATCCATTGATACATTTTGACGTTGACTTGAACCATTAATTATAATCTGTAAATTTGAACTGCCCCCGATTAATCGAAACCCCCAATTAATGAATTATCCCCAATTAGTTTGTATTAATCGAACCGTCAAAATATTCAAACGATTTAATTAATGAAAATGTATCGAATATCCGCTGATTTATTTTAACATCATATTGAAGTTGTTAATATAATAGATATAGAATTGGACGAAATGTGTGAAATGAAAGAAAATGATTCCAACCCATTGAGTTGAAGGGTAGGTTCTAAAGTTGATTTAAATGCAATTTGTTAAAATATTTTGTCACTGATTTATTAGAATCAACAAACTGGATTTGTTAACTAATCGTTTCCAAGACAATTCGCTGTTCTTTTTTTCAACAATTGAATTTCTTTGTGATTTTAAGTAAACCAAAATGATCACTGTTTGATTTAAACTATTATATCTAACCGTTAAGAATTAGCTAGGCTTTAGAATGAACAAATATCTCACATTTTCTGTTTGGTGTTTAGCATTTTCGTAATTTTTTTTTAAGTCTAGGTAACGAATCTTAAAGGAAATAAAAACTTGCATTTTGATTGCGGCGACTACAGCCAAGAGAAAAATCTTCAAAAAAGGGAGCTAGTCGTTAAAAGTCACTGGATTGTAAATTAGCGTCCCGGGTTCGGTTAGAGGCATGGATGTTGGATGTTCTTTCATTCTTCTCTGTACTATCTGTCTTTTTTACTGTGGGGGCAAAGGTGGCACAACTTACAGATGAAAGAATGACCAACACATCGGCCTTTCTGATACCCGTATGACGAAATGTAAATATGAGTGGGCATTGGGAAAATAAAGCTGCTAAACTTTTTTTGAAAATCACCAATTTGGTGAATATCAAAACCAATGAATAACCATCAATTTTTGAAAACTTATACGAACCCTGATAACGTAGTGCTGGAGTCTATTTTGAACATTTTGATCTAATTTTTTTAAATTAAAAAATTAGATTAAAAACTCTTTTTCTTTGCATTAAACAATGGATTTTCTTAATATTGACGTTCTAGGCCATTTTCAGAACTAACAATGGCATTGAGACCGGTGGCTTAAGTTAAGCTTAACTTAACCTAACGGTCGTGAATAACTAAAATAGCATATTCCTCACAAAAAAAAGTGAGAAATATGCTAATAATGTGAAGAACTTTGAAAAACAACTTTGAATGAAATTAAGCGCTTACTTGCAATTGGAATAAAATTAAAATGGAATCAGTTTAAAGTAATTTATATTAAATTTACGTCAAACATGACTTGAGCCTTTTAGAAGAGACTAGTAGGTTCTAAAAGGAAAAAAATAAAAAGATTCTAAATAAAAAAGGGAAAAGATTCTAAATATAAAAAGAGAAAAGATTCTAAATAAAATTTATCAAATTGGCATGTACGTGGTATGCTGATTTTGTAAGAAAAAAAAAGCGATGCATATTTTACCAAGAAACTTTTATCATTCTCGAATTTTTAAACAAAGCAATCAGCAAGCATATCTAGAAAACTCAACCCTTTCCCATAGACGTGTTCCGTTGATTGGAGTGTCAAAGAAACACCCCAAGGGTTGAGATTTTATGCAAAAACAAGTTTAACTCAATACCATATCCGAACTCAAATCGAATGAAATCTGATTTTTACAAATAACTCGAGGTTTTTGCTCAGCATATATTGGGTCCACCTCATCTCCATAATTAGAATGGATGGAAAGAAATCAATGCACAGCAATAAAAGAGTTGAGGTTTCATTCCAGATGTAGGAATGGAAACGTCAAAAAGTTTGAACATAACGCCTTCAAGGAAACATTCGCAGCTTTGTTAAATAGGTCGATAGTTTTCTTCAATTGATGAAAGTTGGGAGTTTCTCCTCTTCTTCGTTTAGCCTTTAATCCAACAAGTTGAAGAGCGCGCCAAACGAAATGAAAACCGAGCGGAAGCATCCATCTGAGTTCGACCAATTGTAATTGATTACAGAAATCAATTAGCCTGTAATTCAAGATTACATGTAACCATGATTTCTTTTCATAAAATTAAAATTTTGATGACCTTAGCACAGAGGCAGTATCTCTAAGTTTCGCCATTTTCGTTTTTTTAAACTTAACTCTTAATACAGTCGGACTTCTATTTAGCGAACTTCCATTTTGCAAATTTCTCTATTTTGCTATTTTTTTTTTAGAGGAACCAAGAACATTTTGGAAATTAATCGTAAAATAATTTCCAAATAGTGAAGTGAATGTTCTGTTTAACGAACTTTTCTTTAAGATCCACTTTCCCTATTTCCCAAAATATTTCGAAACATTTCAAACTTGTTAACTCATTTTATGGGGGAAATGACCTTGAATTGATTTTCGAAGTCACTTAACATTTAGAGAAAGCAGTAAAATCACCTTCCCTTTTGTTTCCATTTCAAACGAAAAACTCAGACAAAATTAACGGATTTTATCAGTAGCAATTAAACTTAAGAACGCATGTGGTGATGTATGTTTAAAATTACTTCTATATTAAATGCAGCTATAATTTTATACATAAATTTAGCTTTTCTTAGTTGAAAATGTATGTAGTGTCACACTGGATAATGTTTTGCTCTATTCTTTCTTTCAATGCAGACTTTATTTTACGGTTAAGATTTATAAAATAAATAGTAGGTACTACTTTACAAGATAAAGGTGTATCAATTGCTATATTAATTATGTCTACTATTTATGAATTTAAAAACTGTTTTGTGTTGTCTAAATATTTCATAAGGTGATTTTCTATTTAACGAATTTTCATGCAACGAACTTATTATCGGGATTTATCGGGACTGTTTGTTATTAGAATACTTATTATCAAAATTATAAGTATTTTATAACCTAATAAAAAGGAACATCACATTTTTATAATAAGTATTTGGTTCATTCAATGATAGGCATTATTAGTATTATTACTAACTCTATTGTTAATTGGTCATTTCCACGATGACTGACGTTGGATTTGGATAGAATTTCTTATTTTGTAAACTTTTTTTTTCATTGATAATATTTAATAATTTTTTTAAAAAAATTATATGGGTTCAAGTCATTTAAGTTTTCAAGCCAAAGAAAAAAAAATAGATAAGTCAAAACCATCCCTTTTATTTATTTATTTAAAAAATAATAAATGAATAAAAATGCTTACAGAAATGAATTTTAGTCAAAATGGAGATTCGAATTGATATTTGATCCTATTGATAATTTAATTATTTATACGAATTCGAGGCGTCACATATAAAAAAAGGATAAAAATGCCACCTTCAAACTTCCAGATTCAAAGACAGTCAATGAATAAGAGATTAAAAAAAAAAGATATTCAAGTCAAAGATTAACCAATATTCAGTCAAATCTTTTTTTTTTTTTTTTTAAATCAAGAAAAAGCCAACAGATAAGATTTAATCTTAAAACGGAGATTCGAATTTTGAAATCGTTTTGATAAATCAAATTATTTATATTCGAAATCGAGGTGTCACTAGCATATATAAAAAGACTGATAAAAATCCAAATTTCCGGATTCAATGATATGCAAAGAATAAGAGATAAAAAAAAAAGGATATTCAAATGAAAGATTAAACAATATTCAGTACGTCAAAGCTTTTTTTTCATTTATTTATTATTTTTTGTCAAAAAAAAAGGAGAAAGAAAAGCCAACAGATCATTTTGGTAACTTAAATTACATATACCAAATGCAGGTAATATGCTAGTCGATATAAATTATTAATAAAAAGTTCAAGTTGACTGAGACAAATTTTATGAAGTCAACAGCGTTTATTCATATAAATATATAGATTTTAAAAAAGAAAAAAAAAAAGCTCTCATTTGAAAGTAATACTAGATCCCATTATTATAAAAGCAGAGCTACAGCTAAAGATATTTCATTATAACTTGCACCAGGGCGGAAGTGAGATTTTTCCTCTTTAAAGTTCAAACACTACAAAACCCCAAAACTCATCCTTCCCGGCTATAACACCATCCTCAACCCCACTTTTAAATGCTTTACACCAAGACAGAACAAAATGGGAAAGAGGAGAGCTAGCAATAGAATGAAAAAAAAGAGGAGGGTAGTACTAGCCTCAAGGGTTCTTATTTGTAGATCTTTCTTTTCAGAGTGTCTCCTTCTGGAAAATGGATGTTTGCCTGGAGGACCCCGAATCGCTGTGAGGGCTCTCTTCAATAGTGAAATGATCTTTTATTTACGAATCACAGGACGCTGAGAGGATGCTCTGGATGCTGAAGAGTGGGTGGTGTGATGGAGCATCACCACAGGGATGTTTGGGATTGGAGAAATTCAATCGGATTGAATTTTATTTATTTTTCTTCTAAAATCAATTAACGCAGTTATTTGGATCGCTTTAGATTTTGTTATTTTGATTTTAAAAGTTATAAAAGTACAAGAAATCAAATTTCGTTACAAACTAAATCCCAAATAGCAAGATAAGGTTTATTTTCACTCAGTAAAAACCTTTAATGCAAACCTAAAAAGGCTTTCATGCGGTTAACGTGTAAACCTTATAATCTTAAAACGAGAGATCTGTGACAACCTGCTCTATTCTACGCACATTACCCTAATCCAAAACCTTGGAAAACAACCTTCTGTATAAAAACCTGAAAATCGAGGTTGTCTTAGGGTTTTCAAGCTTGAAAAAAATCCTTGAATAAAGCTAGTCTGAAGGTGAAAATAATCTTAAATCTAGGTAATTATAAGGTATCTTTTCGCAACGTCTTGTATGCTCATCTAAAATCCACCTTGTCATGAAATTTTAATGGACAATGCAATTTGATCCTATCGATAGTGTGACGTCAGCTCAAACGTCATGATGGATCAAAGTGACCATTTTGACAATACTTTTTAAAAAAGCTTTAAAACTAATTTTTAATCCTTTTAGGATGAAAGGTTTGAAACTGCGACATTTTTGCTTTATTGAAAAAAGGTTTTTAATACAAACATTTTCCTGACAATAAAAAGAAAATTCTGACACAAGGTTGCCGTAAGGTTACACGCTTTCTGGGAATTTAATACAAAATAATACGTCAGCAAACTTCCTGCATGATACATAGCTGCCAACACGTATAGAAAAAAAATCATGTAGATTTTACTAAATAATAAAAATTTTAATGATAATTGTTGCAAAATATACTAAATATTTTACACATAGGGAATTTTTCCAGTTATGATTTTACATTAAATGATCTTGAAATGTCATGTATTATGTTTATTCATAATTTTGAATAGTAATAGGCATTTCATTCGTCAAAGATAGTTAATTGAATTTTATAAATGAGGCTCGCTTTCTTATGTACTAGTGACTCTTATTTAAATATTCAATAAAGCAATAATCTGCACAAAAATTCTACTTCAATAGGGATTTTTTTAAAAGGAAACTTACTCAATTTTAGGGAATTACAAAAACCAGGAGAATTTTTATTAAACCAATAGAAACTGGCAAAATCCAGTAGTCTACTGGAAAATTCAGCAGAGTTGGCAGCTATGATAATATATTGGGCTGAGTAAAAAGTAATTGCGTTTACATAATTGACATAAATTTATATGATTGCAATATGATTTCTATGATATATATGTTCCCTTTTTGCCATTGTACGCTGAGCTTCATTATTTTGGTTCGTTGGAAGACCTGTCTTTATTTGTGAAAAACTGAATAAGGAGCTCATTTACAGCCTTTTCTGAATTCAACGTTATTTCACTCAAGGATTTTTGAAGAGAGCGAAAAAAGTGGAAGTCCGACAAATACGAGATCAGGCGAGTATAGTGGGTGAGGAAACACATCCCATCCAAGCTTCAATGAATTTTGACGGGGCACCAAAGATGTGTGTGGTCTAGCGTTGTCGAAATGTAACAGTAATTTTTTATGATTGAGGAACTCAGAACGTTTCAGAAGGACATTTTCTCTCAAATTGTCTACAGTACACATCTGAATTGATTATTCCGTTCCTTGGTTACAGCTTAAAATAAAAAAAAAAAACTTTACACCCTTCCAATTTATAACCTGCTTGTGATCAAGTTCTGGCTTTGAAGTCGTTGATGGCGAATCTTCATCTCACGAACGAAACCTTTTGCGCACCACATTCTTGCAAACAATCTACTTCTTATCCCCAGTTGTCATTCGTTTCTAAAAAGGAACGTTGTCGTAATGGCTCAGGACATAGAGGGTTCGCCTTCCATTGAGATGAACCGGGTTCGAATCCCAGCGATTGCTGATCGATACGAATTCCGCCTCCAGTTCTCATCGACCACAGCGCTGACATAAAATATCCTCACTGGTAGATGGATCATGGGCTAGAAACCCCTTGCCGTAGGACTAACCCGTGCGAGGTGGGTTTTTTTTTNTTTTTTTTTTTTTTTTTACTGACCTTCAATCTTTCTTGTCGTGTAACGTGGGTTTGACTGGATTAATGTCTTTATTTTGGCCAATCTGATCGAGTAGGCCAATCTGATCGGGGAGCACCATTCGAATCAAAATCACCTGCTCGGAATTTCTTGAATCAGTTTTAGTGTTGACATTCTTGTAGGGCATCGTAACCGTTAACTTTAGACTATTTTTCACAAGCTTGGAGTGCGTTTTTCTTTTGCGAAAGTAAAATAGCAAAATATGGCAAAAATGAACAAATTAAACTTCCATGCAGAACGTTCTGTTGACGAAATACTTCAATTCCACGAAATATTTCAATTTATTCTTAACATTGAAGCTGAAATTGTTAGCTTATCAATGACGTAGAAGCTACTATGCAACTTCTTCAAGTATTTCAGAAACTGCACTACTGCCATCTGTTGCAAGAAAAAAAACGCAATGACTTTTTTTTACTGGACCCAATAGTATGCAATATTTAAGTAGCAATATATTTACTTCTATGCCGTTTATACAGATGACCTGAATCACCGCGATACTCAATATACAAAGATGTCAGTTAAATCCGCACATAATACAGTAAGCGATATTTAAGTAGCACTATACATTATTGTTTCTTTTATTTTGGTGGCCTAAATAGGTGGAAAACACAATTATATTCATAGTGTGCAACGTCAGTAAACTCTGTCAAGCATCACTGGCTGCGGTCAGTGTGCGGGTGGGTGACCACTTGGATCAGCCTGCGTAGGGACCGAGGGTGTGCGGTATTGGTCCTCGTTAAACTGTTCTACCGTAAAGTGCTCGACTTCGCGTGCAGGTCGTCGGGCTACCGAAGCGGGGGTGCCATCCCCTCTGCAGAGGATCAAAATTGTGATGGCATGTCTTAGGATCATCCTCAGGGATGCTTCCCAGGCCGTCGCCAATAGCCCATTGTGCAGCTCTAGTGCGACGTAAATGAACTACAAACAAACAGTAAACTCTGTGCACAATAGAGTATACAATATTTCAGTAGCAATGCATCTAGGGTTATAGTAGCAATATCTCTATACACATTAGAGGCAGCAAATTAATTTCAAAGCAACGACAAAAAAATAAGAAGTGGAAAAGCGATTATTAGAAACACTTCGATTCCCGCAGTGGACTGATCGTTATGACACGGTTCCCAGCAGAGCACCGAAGTCAAGCATCACTGGCTGCGGCCAGTGTGCGGGTGGGTGACCACTTGGATTAGTCTGCGAAGGGACCGAGGGTTTGCGGAATTGATCCTCGTGAAACTGTTTTACTGTAAAGTGCTCGACTTCGCGCGCAGGTCGTCGGGCTACCGAAGCAGGGGTGCCATCCCCTCTGCTGAGGATCAAAATTGTGATGGCATGTCTTCGGATCATCCTCGGGGATGTTTCCCAGACCGTCGCCAATAGCCCATTGTGCAGCTCTAGTGCGACGTAAATGAACTACAACAGAAACACTTCGAAGTTTTGAAACGAAATCAAACTGGCTTTATCGTTTTTAATACCGTCTTCCTGAGCAGTGCTACAATTTCCACTCTTAAATATAGATGCGCAATATTTTAATACTTTATTTTTGAAAAGGTCTAAAAAAATGTAAGTTACAGGAGGCAATTACGGAATACCCTACATTCAACTCATAGTCTCCTGTAAGTTGATCTAAATAAATTTTACGTCACAACCCCGTCGTACCAGAAGAAACATAATGTGTAGAACCAAAAGAGAAATCGACACCAAAGAATGTCATTCGAAAGAGAGAGAACAAAAGAATATTTTCCATTCACAAACCATTACCTATTCGAATGAAGGGGTGAGGTGCGTGTTCGCTAATTTCTGGCACAGTGCATTGAAAACCATTCCCTTTAATACATCAAGTCAAACATGGTTGAATCTCTACCATACACATCCCTTCAAGAGCAAGTAGGGGAATGCTAAATGGTGGGCCAAAGTAATGAAAAGGGCCCCAGAAAGGGGAGGGCCATTCATTAGGATTCGCCGACAGGCCATTATAAATGACCCGGCGAGAAATAACTAATTAGCCACCTGTCAGGCCATATGCAGCCTCCCCCGCTTGCGAAGACAATGTTTTAGATCCCCGTCTCTCCAGTTTTGAATGATGTTCGGTAATTTTGGCCGACGCACAGAACTTGTTTCGTCCCAATTTGCAAAAGAGCACACTCTTGTTAAGGGTTTTAATTGGAAACGTTTTCGCTGTGAGACGCAGTAAAAAGAAAAACAATTTTTGAAATGACGTCACAAAAGAATGATGAGATTGGACTGCACACCTCGTATATTATGTTCCAGGTACCCCTTTTGTCGCGAATGCGTGATGGGACTACGTTAAGTCCCACCTTTTACGAACGTATTCAATTAAAATAAACCACAAAAGATCATTTACCTCATTTTAGTACGCTCAGATGTCGTCTGTCGTAAGAAAAGTGGGGTGACTTTTAGAATTAAAATGTTTTTGTAGAAATGATTACGGGTAAATAAAGAGGGAAGATTAAGGTTTTTATTTAAACTAAGATTTGAGTTTTTAGATTTTCTTTTATCACAATAAACAAAAGAAAATGTAAGCAGAAAACGCGGATTTCAGCGCAGTTGGTAATTAGTCAGACTAGTTGGCTATGGAATTGTTCGAACTGGAAAAAACAACAACTTCTAGAACAGAGGTTATTACGCTTATTAGAGAATAATATTCTAATTTTAAAACTATTGTGAGTTTGTAATAGTTATTCATGGCAGTCAGGTTAAGCTTTGTCCATTATTAGCCAGCGCCCTCTATGTAAAGCCATAGTTTGGTAAAATAAAAAAAGGTTTAGGATTTTTATTTTTTAAAACTTTTTTCCAGAGCTGTATTGTCAGGACTCATACAAACTAGAATTACTCATTGATTTTAATATTTTTCATTTTGGTGGAAAAATCTTAAATGGCGATTATTTTTTTAAACATTTTAGCAATTTTTCCTCACTCGAAATTCATGTAAATCTCTGCCGGTTAGCCTGACGGCAGGAGAACTCTTAACTCATGATATTTAGTATCAGAACTTGACTAGTGTAGGTAATGTGCTGTAAATGAAACTTGGAATCTCAATAGTAAACGAACGAGAATTAAATTAATCGAAGTAAATATTTCAGTTAAGTTTATTGTGAATGTTATATAATGCACAAAATTACAAAGTAAAATTATATAAGCGTAAAATTATATTTGAAATTAAATATTCAATTCAAACAAATATAGTAATTTTTGAAAGAAAGAAACAACATTGTTGGAAAAAGTTGTGAAATGAATAAAAGAAGCATATAGATAAACATTTTATTAGATCAAAATAAACTAAGATACGATAAAGGTTGTTTATATATTACTATACACAAGAAACATTTTCACTTATTTTTTGGTTATATATTACATCCTTTATTCTACATAACCAAGTTAAAAAAAATCATGTACATTTTAAATACACGTATTTAAAAGTATAAAATTACAGCAAGTTAACATGGAATTAATGATTATATACAAACTGCATTCCATAAAAACTGAGAGTTGCGATTTTTTTCAAAATGTTAATTGAACGTTTAAAATTATTCTAAACGAAGCAAACGATTTTATTTATCTAGCCTTGTTCTTGTTTGAACAACTGTTTTCATTTGCTCGATGGAATTAATGCTACATGGAATTAATGATTATATACAAACTACACTCTATAAAAACTGAAAGTTGCGATTTTTTTCAAAATATTAATTTAACGTTTAAAAATATTCTAAACGAAGCAAACGATTTTATATTTCTAGTTCTTGTTTGAATAACTGTTTTTATTTTCTCTTTAGAAATAGAGTTGAGTATTTATAAGTTGAAAAACGAAATGCGTTGTGCTCTTCAGTAATATCTTAGTAAATGCAATCTTCCACATTTCCCTTACAGTCCTGATCTCTCACTGGCTGTTTCCGACGTTTAAGAAGATTCTAACAGTATTTCAGCTGTGCAGGATTCTTTGAATCAGTATCCACAAAAAAGCTTCTCTTCTTTTTTTAAAAAGTGGGATTGCAAAATGGTACTGTTGCATATCGTCTGAGGGAATGTATTTTGAAAAAAAGAAGAAGAAAAGAAATTTATTTTTTCTGTAAATAACATTTCTTGATTTTTCTTTTATGATATTACTCTCGGTTTTCTATGGAACGCCCTTTGTATATGATTCGTTACAGCACAATATACAGCAACAGAAAGAAAGTTCTACATAATTAACAGACGTTATTTGTTAGGCGCATTGCTAAGTTGCTTTGGCAGTTTGCAAAGCGTCGGATTATCAAATTAGCCTATGGCATAGACATTAAATTATTTTAATCTATGTATTTTACTCTTGTTGAAAAGTAAGACTAACAGCAATCAACTTTAAAAAATTGGCAACATTTTCTACAAATAATTCAAAAGCATAGGCAATTTTGTCCATTAAATGATAAAATATAGACACATTCTATTCATTCAATACATAGGTGTAGGTAAATTCTTAAAATTTAATGTAAAAATATAGGTAAATTTGGCCAATTTCACGTAAAAGTATAGGCAAATTCTACCCCTTTTAAATTTATTTTCTAAATTTGAATCATATTGTGAAATTCACAAGGTGTATTGATACATTTTTTAAAAGTTTTTAAATTAGAAATTGACTTTGAAATTGCGATCTTTTTTCGAACTCGAGAAATTGGTATTTTACTCAGTTTAAGAAATTTTATACGATTCTTAACAGGAGAAGGCAGCTTTAAATAATAGCTAAAAAAGCTCGTTTGATTATTCAATTTTAACCTAAAGAATTTTATTTCGGTTTAAAAAGGAATTTTATGGAACAATTCGTTTTACACATGAATAAGTTTAAAATCGCATATTTCTTTTCCTACATTGAAATTTTACTTTTCTTCTATTTAAAAACGAGAGTTTTATGCAGCGTAAGATGTAACATACTTATTATTACTTAAACAGGATGCTATGAAATCACTAATTTGCATATATTTTTAAAAATCCATATTGAAAATTTATGTCGAAAGGGGTTTGCAAATAAATATTTAAGCGAACAAAAAATGAAAAAGGTATCAAAATTTAACGAATAATTATGGAAGAAGTTGCGACTAAGAGCCTCACAACCTGTTTGATTGCCGGAACAAACAGAGAAGAGTTGAAACGAGATTTAAGAAACATCTCCCAGTTTATATACACTACCTTACTTTAATGGAAGAGACAATTTAGGTTTTTGATATTTTTTTGAATTTCTAAAGAAAAACTTAGAGGCCTATTTCGTAATTTTAAAAGTGCTTGGTTCATGGGATTTTTTATACTTTGTGATAAAGTTTAAAGCTTTCAGGCGTTTTAGGGACCGACAACGAAACGAAAATAAGTATTTTTGAACACCTTATGCCAGAAAATCAAGCTATAAGCTTGTAACGATTACTTTCGTTGTTATTTGTAATGACTGCATAAAATTTCGTAAATCTAGCTTAAATATTTATGGAGGAAAATTGATTGAAACTTTTTTTTATTTTAAAGATATTTAAATCAGATTCTTTCCAATAGTTTATTCACTACAAAATTATGAGAAAAAGAAAAAAAAAAAAATTTCGCGCATGCGCAGTACAAAAGAACTACTTTAAATACTCATATCCTGCGCATTTTTTGACAATTTATTTTTCTCCAAATTTTAAAACAATAATTTTGTAATTAATTTTTAATTGCTCCAAAAATTTTGTTTAATTTACTGAATATTTTTAAAGTTACAGAAAAGAAAATAAGAAAAAAAAATTAGATAATAAAAAATATTCATATCTGCATAAATATTTAAGCTAGATTAACAAAATTTTATGCTGTCATTGCAAATAACAACCCAAGTAATTGATACAAGTTACAAGCGTATTGCTTGATTTCCTGGCATAGAGTGTTCAAAAAAACTTGCTTTCTTTCGTAATTTTCTGGTCGCATGAACTAAATACTTCTCCAGAACACATTGGAATTCATTTATTTTATAGTTATTTTCATAAAATGCGGAGTTTTGAAACTTGAAATACCACATATTAGAATTACAGTCGGAGTTCTATTTAACGATGTTGCGAATTTCTCAATTTTGCGATTTTTTCGAGGAACCAAAAACATTTTGAAAATTTCTTCGTAAAATAACGAAATGAATTTTCGAATTTAACGGACTTTTCCTTGAGATCCACTTTGAATTGTTTTTCGTAGCCACTTAACTTATAGAGAAAGCAGAAAAATCCCTTTCCCTTTTCGTTTGCATTTCAAACGAAAAACTCAGACAAAATTAATGGATTTTATCAGTAGCAATTAAATTTAAGAATGCATGTGGTGCGTTTAAAATTACTTTTATAATAAATGCAGCTATAATTTTATACATAAATTTAGCTTTTTTTTAGTTGAAAATGTATGTAGCATGTGTAACTCTGGATAATTTTTTGCTCTATTCTTGGTTTCCATGCAGATTTCTTTTATGGTTAAGATTTAAAAAATATATAGTAGATACTAGTTTTAAAGATAAAGGTGTATTAATTGCTATTTTAACTATGTCTAGTGTTTATGAATTTAAAACATGTTTTGCATTTCAATAGGTAATTTTCTATTTGACGAATTTTCCATATAACGAACTTATTATCGGGATTTAGCGACTTCGATAAATAGAGGTTACTTCGAAATCGATTTTTTTTCTCCAAATCCTGTAAACAGCAGTAAACATCCATTTCAAAACTAAACGCTTAACAAAGACATAGTAGCGACATCTGCTGTTAACGAAATGCAACTCAGATTTATCCACAAAACATTAATATGCTTTAATAATTTTTGACATTTATTTACATAGTATAAAGGAATGTAGTAAAAGCTGCTACCGTTAGTTTTACAGATCCCAATATTCGGACGGTAGTTATGAAAACATTAGGTACAAGTACATCATAGCTGCTAACTTGGATAGGAAAAAATCCAGTAGATTTCACAAAATAATATAAATTTCATGATAGTTGTTGCAAAAGGTACTAAATATTTTACACATGGGGAATTTTAGGGATTTTTATAGTCACCAAAATAGAAAATCTTCAATAATTTCTTGTCATGATTAACATTACTGAAATGTTACGCATTATGTTTATTCATAATTTCGCATATTAATACGCATTTAATTCATCGAAGATAGTTAAAGGATTTTTCATTAATTAAAAAAGGAACTTCTGAATAAAAATAAACTCAAAATTTTAGAACGAAAAGTTTTAAACTGATTTTTATAAATGAGGCTCGATTCATTTTGTATTAATAACAATTATTTAAATATTCAAGCAAGTAATAATCTGTGCAAAAATTCTATTTCAATAGGGATTTCTCCAGGAAACTTACTCAATTTTAGGGAATTTTTAAGAATGTACAAATCCAGGAGAATTTTTATTAGACCAGTAGACCAGGAGAAGCTGGCAAAATCCAGTAGAGTTGGCAACTATGAAGTACATCTTGAGCGCAGTACAAAAACACTTTTTTTTCCCTTCAAAGATCTCCGGATGAAACTGCTTTTCTGTATTTATTATCAATAAATTCATAAACTGACGCAAAACTCATCCAGGATGTTAAATCGTGCCGCTGCGTTCCTAGAACACAAAAGAAATTATTTCTTTTTTTAGAAAATAGAAAGTTCAAAAGCATTTCAGATAGTGAAATGAACAATAGTCAATGAAAAAAAAACATATAAACAATGAAAAAATATTGTTATGAACATTAAGTTCAGCTACAAATCTTCATTCATTTTTTATCGATTGTAACCTGTTAAATAGGGACAGGGGAATTGTTTTTATTTTATGTAATACGCAAAATATTACCAATAGCAATAAAATGTTAAATGGACATCAGTTAAATATGTTGACACAGCAATAAACCTATTTTCCTCTATTGTAATCTGTAAAATGAAATTGGATTTTTTTTTATTGGAATTTTTTTTTTGTTTAATGTAATTCGCAAAATTTTAAATTGCAAAATTGATATTATAAAAAATGCTCATTGGACGTAACTGAAATGTGATGTTGATATAGCAATTAACTTATTTTTCATCGATCGTGATCAGTAAAATGTGACATTGGATATTACTTAAATGTAATAAACCTATTTTTCCACGATTGTAATCTGTAAAACGGTGACATTAGAAATTCATTATTTACCGTAATCAGGAATGTCTTCAGTAAAAATAAATATTTGGATTGTATGCAGAGTTAAATGGTATAAATCACATCCAAACGATATTGCCACCATATTTGAACGACAATAGGCGAACCGAGAGCAACAAAATCAAACTAAGAAAATAATGCAAANTAAAAATAAAAAAAAAAAAAAAAAAAAAACCCTGGAAAGATGGAGGTTTAAAGTGGATCGTGTTTACCAGAAGATAAGAAAAGTTACAAAACTTTATATATTCAAAAGCAAAATTTTTGGTAATGGTATTTTGGCAACGATGCTAAACTCTTCATAGTATTAATTTACAAAAATTCTGAAAAGTAAAAGGTCGATTTTGTTTTAGAATCAGCAACAAGTTGCAGCAGTCAATTATTAACTATTTTCAATTNAAAAAAAAAAAAAAAAAAAAAAAAAAAAAAAAAAAAAAAAAAAAAAAAAAAAAAAAAGAGAGAGAGAGACGAAAATAGAACTTATAACGTTACTTTCAATGTAAGTTTGCATTCT
Source organism: Parasteatoda tepidariorum (assembly GCF_043381705.1). Lineage (NCBI taxonomy): Eukaryota > Metazoa > Arthropoda > Arachnida > Araneae > Theridiidae > Parasteatoda > Parasteatoda tepidariorum. The sequence goes on from NC_092210.1 coordinate 9,274,253, forward strand.
CGTACCATTTTATTCAGTCATTGGAACAGTTTTACTGTTGAACATTTCCTGTTGCCATCTGCTGCCTGAAATTGATGACATATGCCGATAAAGTACGATATTATTATTCATGATAAAGTTTTCCATTCTTTATTGAGTTTTTTGGGGTGGGCATTTTTCTTTATTAAGATTTCTTTTCCCTATTTCTTCCCTTCACTCTCTCCCAAGTTTTACTTTTTCATTTTCTTTATTCTTCTTCCAGGCCGAATGACTTCCAAAATTACCTTTCAAAAACATCGTTCGTTTTAAAAACATTGTTAATCTCTTCCAAAAAATACTTGCCCGAATGACTGTTCTCATGCAAATAACCTGAAGCTTGACTAAGAGGGTGGGGATACGGTTAAAAAAAAATAAAGGGGAAAAAAATGGAATTTTCTTCTTGATTTCTTTTTAATGGCAATTTATTTTTTGTTTTTTGTGTTGCTTACGTTTTGACCAAAGTGCAGACGATAGTTTGCTCCATTCTTTTTGTCTTATATCATCCTTTTCTTGCCTACTTTAAGAAATTGGTGTTTTATTTTTGTTCTTTTTTCCCATTATTGTTGTTACATCATGTGGAATGTAAAGTTAATAAGTTTTAGATTAAGTTTCTGAACGATTTTATTTGTTTTAGTTTAATTTTTTTCCTCATTCTTTTTGAATCTCGTCTGAATATTCTAAGCGTGCGGCCAAAACATATTCTAATTTTAAAAAGAAAAAAAAATTCTTTTAACTTTCAGTCATTTGTTTCAAGATCTTTTTCCTTCTCCTTATTTTGATATATTTTTTTTTTAATAAATGAAGTCTGCGCACTTTTTCATCACATACTTGTTGCTAAACATAAATTTTGTTGGGATTTTTCCCCCATCCTGTATTACAGTTGATAGCTTCATTCTAAACTTCATCAACTTTCTTTTAGAAAAGCATTGAAAGACCCACTTTTTTGATAAGCAGGATTGTTCCTATTTAATTAAACAATCGGAAAAAGTAATTTTAACTTGGTATATAGTGGCGATTTTTAATGTTTTCACTGAAGGGTACAGATTTCTTAAAATTTACTCGTTACCGTTAAGAAATATTTTTTGCGTGTCAGTACCTAATGTGTCAAGTATATCTTAGGGACTTATGATTTTTTTTTTTTTGAAGGTAACAAATTTTTTAAAATTATCTCTCTATATCGTGAAAAATAATTTTTAAAATAAATATTTTTTTTTAAAGATTTTTTATGCTAAAATCTATTTCTTTTGTATGTTCTGCATCCAATTCAGGATAGTAAACTTGTCAAGTTTTAAAAACAGGCATTGAAAAATAAAAACAATACTAATTAAAATACCATTTGCTGATAAATTTTTTTTCTTTTACTTTTTCTCATTTAAAACTTAATAAAAGTCACTAAAAGAATTTAAATGCCTCGAAAATATATTCTCAAGGCAAAAATAATGATTAGCAACTTACTTTTCCTCTTTAGAATGAATGAATAAATAAATAAAACTGCACGCGAAAAAATAATGTAAATGTAAGTTTCAAATAAAGTCTTTCTAGTTCTATTTTTCATCCCCCCCTCTCAACTACAGTGGTTTTTCTAATTTTGTTTCTCACCTTTATTTCTCCATTGTTAGTTGGCAACTTGAAGTTTTATATTTAAAACCACTTTTGTTTCTCCTCACTCACGTCAGGCTAGTCTTGAAAATGGGTGCCTCTTTTTGAGCGCTTGAAACATGCCAACAGTATTTTCCTAATGAAATGTTTTTGAAGCGAATGAAATTTTTTAATTAAGTAATATCTTACCGCTTGGGGATTGCTTATTTAATAAGCGTAATTGTTTATTGTTATTTTACTTAATAAAGTTGTTTTAGGCACAACGACAGACAATGAGGACAATTTTAATTAAATGTTGATAACAGCTTAAAGAGAAGAGATTGGACTCAATTTTTAATGATCGAACTCGATTCCGCCCGAGATTAATACGACAGATGAAGGTTAAAATACACGAAAATAAAATGCCTTTACAAGCAGAAAAACCAAATAAAAACTTACTTACGTTATTATAAGTTATATTATTATAAGTAATGCTCCGCAATTTTTATATTCAATAATTTCCCCCCTCAATCAAACGGATATTTCATTGTCAAGAGCCCTAGCTCATGTAGGCCGAGATTTTCGGGCTTAGTCCGAGTTTTTATATTGATTCTTTGGAATTTTTAAACCACTAGAAATTTAGTTTTTTATTCTTCTAAATTATACTTTAAAGTTAGAAGCGAAAAACTTCTATTAAACGTTTTATATTCTTTTTAAAAAAATTAAAAAACAAAAAACACTTACATAATTATTTTCGGAAAAAGACAACAACAAAAAAAGTTGAATTTAAAACATTAATTTTAATGTTTGATGCAACTAAAATGAAACAGAAGCAAGCCCGGCTAGCTCAGTCGGTAGAGCACGAGACTCTTATTCTCGGGGTCGTCGGTTGAAGCCCCACGTTCGGCGAATATGTCTTAAAATTTTTGTTAAAGAAAAAACACGGTCAATGAATTATTGGGAGAAATTTGTCTTCGTGGAGGACTTTTTGATGAAACTAACCCGGGTTTGAGTTACAGAGAGAGGAAAATCTCACAAGGTTAGCCTAATGGCAAAGGGACTCTAACCCGTGATCTGTCTAAAACTGAGGATATTTTACGTCAGCACTGTCGTCGGTGCAAACTGGATGCGGAATTAGCATCGACTAATCATAGCTGGGATTCGAACCCAGTTCACCTCATTAGAGGGCGAACGCTCTATATCCTGAGCCATCACGGCGCGACTGAAACTATTAACACTCAACATACTGCAGTACTTGCAATAACATCATCTATAGAGGAATAAGAAAAGTATTTATTTTTGACATCAGTGGATGTTTTATTACTAAATTTGTTTGTTCTTTTTAAAATTTCTTCAACAAATACAGGGAAATTTGAGAATATGCGAGTAAACAGGACATAGTTGAAAAATACAGGAGTCTTCGTTACAAAACAGGAGACTAGGCAGGTATGTTCTGGATATTACTGGCTAAGGTCAAGCTAAGTTTCTGCATATAAGTTAGAACGTTAATTAAAGTGGAGTTAATTATATACAACACCATATTGCATAACGAATTTGTTAAAATAGAATTCTACCTTGTCCTTTATTTAACCTAGATTTAATATTTCTTTATGTAGTTCATCCTAAACGCGATTATTTTTGCTTTGTGAATATAATTGTGATTATTTTTGTTACCGTGAGTTAATTAAATACAAGGCATTATTGTCTTTTACTTTGACTTTTAGTCGAGATGTTAAATTTTTATTTCAATTAACACATATCATCAACATTAATTAAGCATCGTTGTTGTCAATTTATAGTATGGCAATTTGTTACAGTTCCTTGAAACGAATAATTACTTTTACTTCATCAATTTTGCCTTCAAGTAGATAGCTCCTTTCTTTTATATCAATATGCATCTATTACCTAATTTAATTAACAATCATTGGCGTCAATAATAATAAGGCGAATTTTTACGTTTCTCCAAAGCGAATTAGTATCACTTTTCTAGTAATTTTGCTTTTGAAAACATTACTAATTTTTTCCCCAATTCAATTACCGTTGATTTTAAATTGCTTACTTTTAAATAAACATTTTAAAAGAATTACTATAGACAAAATAAACACGTGGTGAGAGACAATTTTGGAAATATTAATTTGGTGACGCAATCCACGAATGCTGCCACGCTTATGTTGTTCACTACATTTATCTGACATAGCGAATAAAAAATTAAATATTTAAGTATGTGCGATAATTTTTTTTTCATCAAATAGAGTTATAAGCTGGGAAATGCCACTGATATTATCGTGAAAATATTTGAATAACAAAATCACTAGCTTGCAATAAAATTTAAAACAATGGCTAAAGCTTAACCAATCAGAAAAATACGTTTTATTTTGAGCTCATCTCGCTCGAATAGTTCGTCGTAGTATGTTCGAATGTCGATAGGGATTTTCCTCGCGCTTCGAGCTATCCGTCTGACAAATTTCATCACTTTCGGACAGATGGTTTAGGAGTCTATAATGGAGGACACACATTCATTTATATTCTACACTATATTATTTTCTACACTACAGAGCACTGCTGGCCCATATTTCCTGGTTACCGTATCCGGTGTATTTTGAGGGTATTTGCAGAGATGCCAACTGCTCCGGACACGCCAAAATAATTAAAAAAACGGTAAATAACTACAACTAAATTTTGCTAATATTTTACTATTTTTGCCTGCTTTTTAGAAGATATAGTATGACATAACTACTATAAAGTGGTGAATTAGATAAGCCTACGAATTATTTGGAAATAGTGGTGGATAAAAATTTACTAAATTGAATTTATTAAACCAAGAATCACAATTGATAAACTACCACTTTAAAATATTTATTTGCTGTCCGGAGCAAGTTGGCATCTCTGTATTTGGCTAAACATGTTCGCTGAGTATAGTAACTCTCCTGAGTGCATGTCTTGTTTCTGCTATATTTGTTACTTAATTTGCTTCATATAATAATAAACATAAAAGGCGAAAGATAGCAAACATGTAGTTTAAAGGAAAATAAAAACTAACCTATTGTCTCGTTAATAATGCAGAAAGTTTGAAATTTAAATCTAAATTATAATTTGCAAAATAAATTTTGTCTAGCTACTCTAACTAAATATTAATACTAACTTATGCACAGTGCAGTGCTTTTAACAAGAATAAATAGTAATAAACAAGTAAAAAAAAATCAGTCAAAAAAAATCAAAACTGCAAAAAAAAAATTTTTTTTTAAATATTGCTATTTTTTAACAATATATTTCACTTCTAACTCACCAGATATATTATTTATACCCTTTTCCTCCCTTTTTACCTTTATGATTTATCCCGAGATTTCCTTTTTTTTTTTTTTACATATTCATGGAAAACAACAGCCATTCTTTTTCAACTCTGAAGAATTCAATCTATTATAATTGTTTGCAAATTGTACGAAATACGAAAACTCTTTTTCGTATTTAAACATTAGAGAACGATATCTTTCAAATTTATTAGAGCTAATTAATTTGTTTCCAAAGAAACATACACAATAACACCAAGGCACTAGATAGAGCAGAGAAAAATAACATTCTATAATGGATGAAAGACCATAAGTTTAAACTCAAACGATTTTGTAGTCATTCACTACTACTTCAATTTTCACTTTAGAACAATTATTTTTCAACTATAAATACAAAATGGCGTATAACAATGGTTTGCAAAATACGAAGCAGGTTTTAGCAAGTTTCTTTTCTTAATAGGGAACATTATCTGTAAAATCTATTAGTGATAATTTGTTGCCAAGCGAAACAAACACGACGGAGCAAGAAAAAGCTAAAGATTTCAGCTTTGGAAGAGTTCACGAGAACTTCAACCTCAGCAAACAAAAGTCACAAAAGGGCGGTGCGCCCTATAATCCGATAATTATCCCCGACTCAACACACACCTTCAGCAAACACGGGTTGCCCGGAAAAGTTTTCTAAAGAGTCCAAGTTATTAAATTCCGGGAATCATCACACCGAAAGGCACAGGCTCCTGGTTTGAAAAGATAAAAGAGAGTTCAATTCGGCTAGCCTATCCTGAAAAGCTCCTGCTCATTTGTTCCTGTTCCAGGGGGTTCTTGACAATTGTGTGGTAAACCAGGAGGTCGGGGTGTGAAACCAGAAAGGATTTGAATCCTGAAGTGGAATAATATGCGCAAGCGAAGAGGGGTGCGAGGGAAAGTCAAAAGAGGAACTAATATGCCACTGATTAAAGTTTGAGGGTCTTTCAGATGGTTTCCAACACGGAATAATGGTTTAGGGTCGTTGACGAGGGAGAGGCAAGATATAGCAGAAATAAGGATAACGCGCGACTAGGTTTAATTTTTTTTTAAAAGAAAATTTATTAAAAGCGTCTTTCATTAAATTTTTTGTCAATGTAAATAAAAACAAGACTAGCAAGCTATAAAGAGTAAAAAAAAACACATAGCAGAGAAAAGTGATATAGTGAAGTGGATAAGAGAGCACCATGTACGGAGCAAACGACACTACGAATTACATAAATAGGTTTCAATGGGTGCTTTTTCAAGCATGCATACCCAAATCAAAATTCTTGATGGTCCCATCAAAATATTTTGATGATTTATGTCGGTTTAAGTGCGATTCATGATGGTCCGACATCATTTGATGGTTCCCATCATTCAACATTTTCCATTATGCGTTCATGGTTTTTGATGTACCATCAAACTTCCACCAACCATTACGATTCGTGATGGTTCCATAGGAATTCTTGTTGGTTCTCAAGAATATATCATCAAAACTATTTGATTTTTTATATTAGACCATCAAAAATCAGTCCGAATTCCAAAATTTTTTCACAGCGTATAGCAGAGGTTCCCAATTTTGTACAGCTACGGAGCCCTAAATGATCGAACATTTTTTGGCGGAACCCCAAATTAATGAGTAAAATTAGTAGCTGTGGATATGCTAACCAAAATAATAACAAAACTATAGATTATTTGATTATATTTAAATGCGAAAAATGAAATTCTTCAGTCGTTATTTTATCAAAAATAATCGTAAAATAAGCTTTAGGTAAAATTCGCCGACCCACCTGGACTAGCTTTGAGTTTGTTTTTGGTGCATGCAAAAGCTGAAAACAAATTTATAATTTTCGAAAAAAGCTTTATGTGTAAATTCGTGACCCATCTAGACTAGCTTTGAGTATGTTTTTGGTGCATGCAAAAACTGAAAACAAATTTATAGTTTTCGAAAGAAAAAAAAACATTAAAACGTTGAGAATGGTTGTCATAGAAACATATTTCTTTATTTTAGGATTTGATCATTTTATATTGAATTAAAAAGTTTGATGAGAAATAATAATGCCCTTTTTTTGCAAATGCCTATCTTTTTCGTGCCATATTCAATGTATTGTTATTGGAAGAAAAAATTATTTAAAAAGACATTCTAATTCTTTGTTTATTTCAATACTTTCATAAAACTAACCAAAATATCAAATAAATGGTGGTTTGTTGTTTGGACATAAATAAGACAGGTTTCAAAGATCATAACCGGTTTAAAAGATTTAAATTTTCGGATCCCCTGTGAGCTTTTTATGGAACCCCAGGGTTCCAAGGAACACTATTTAGGAACCGCTGGACGAATGAAACCAGAAAAATCCCAAGTATCAATTAATAATTCTTAATTTTTACAAAGTTTTATGACTCTAAACAATGCAAATATAAAATTATTGATTAAAACTAATAGGAATGAATTCGATAAAAGTAACAGATGAGTGTCAGAATGAGGAATCAAATTCGCCTTTCTAATTCTCTAATCAAGCTGCTTACTTAAGAAACGAAACAATTTCAGAATTATTTTGATTATCGTCTGTTTTTGCCGTTTTCTGTCTGATTGGCGACAGTTTTCCTTAGTCAAGCAACTTCTGGCGACGAATGCAAAAAGTATATTTTATGAGAAATCTTACTGAATAGGAGCTTTCACGTAGCGTAAAATTATATTTATGTCAAAGGAAATAAAAAATAAAAAAATTTTTATGCATTGGAGAGATCAAGACAAAAAGGATTTGTTGCTTTAGTGGAGGGGGAATAAAAGAAAGCCCTAAAAGAGGGATGGCAAAAAGTGGATAAGGAAAAACGAATATTTTTCCGGTAAATTATAGCAAATGTCAAAATTGAAGGGGAGGAGAAAGAAAATAATGTTCATATACCGGAAAAATGTTTAAGAGGGGGGAGGGAAGGAATGAAAATGCTTGTCTAGCAATAAAACTTTAGAAAAATACTTTAAGGAAATTCAAACGATAAATAAGTTTAACAAGTATATGGTAAAGTTTTCTTTTGAAGTAAAAGATATTTTTTTTACAGTAATGACACAACTTATAAATTAAAATTTTAGATAATTTTCTTCTCTACTTTATAAATTAAAATATATTTGCACAATTTAGTTGAAAACACGTGATAGAAAAAAGGTATACAAGTATGTTTTTGGCTAAGCCTAACGCCACTAAAAAAAAGACCAAGATTTAGGAGGTCTGGCTGCTTAGAAACTGACTTTAAAACTATAAATCAGCGGTCAGAAAAAATACATTTTCCATGTAGTTAACTTCAACTGCTTTATTACAATTGTAGGAAACTGCAACTACTTTTTTTCACATGTAGCGACTAGGGCCGGTATAGCCTGGTTGGTAGGGCACTGGGCCCATGTCCAAGAGGTCGTGGGTTCGATCCCCACCGGATGAAAACTCCCTGTGTAGTAAAATCGTGACTGATGCACGTTAAATCTGACGAGTCACAAAGTCCTCCATGTTCCCATAACAATTCATACATGTGGGAGTACTGATCTAGGAGTTTCCTTGTCTTCTGGATTGGTTCAAAATTACAAGGCTACGGAGTTGAGCATTAGTAGTCGTAAACCTAAAATTGAGTCGGCTCAGCGACGGTTATTAAAAAAAAATAAAAAAAAAAAATTGGCGACTATAAACTACTTTCGAAATATAATCCCTCTTTCGCTACTTTTAGAAGACAAACTTAACTGGAGAACTTAATTTTCACCAATATCCAAAATGATTTTGATTAAAAAATTATCTTGGTGAAATATGAGGAGATATTAAGAAGTTTTAATTCATATTTACATGAAATAGTTTTTTTATTCTAAAACACTTTTTACGAATTTGTTCTTTTAACTTTCAAACTCTATGCTTTTCTTTTCACGACAATGATTTAAGAAATGCAAGGGAATTATCAAATATTTGTGATTTAAGTGATCAATGCTTTTTTTTAATATCCTCCAAGAAATACTGTACAGAGCGAAAAAGAAAAAGCCGACCACCTTGAATAACATTTGGTTCAATGATCGGATCTTCACGTTCTAGGACTAAATCCTTAATGGTTTGAGGGAGCGATGGCAAACATGCTAATTAATTAATGCAGACGATATTTTAAGTTACGACATCAGACATAAAAACGTCTGATGAAAAGTACAGTTCCTGTGAAATTGAATTTTAAAAAAGTCACATATTTAAAATTTGATTTCTCAGGAACTATTCGACCGATTTTTCCGAAGATCAGATGCAGATTTTATTAACGCTCGGCCACAGAGACATTCTCACTGCGTACGATGACGGGCCTGCTAATGATTTGCACCAATCAGATTCGGAAAACCCTTGAACTCTTTATTTAACTAACCTTAAAAGTAGTTGCCAGGAATCGTTACAAACTTTTCTTTTTTTGTATCGTACAAATCACTTCACTACTTCTTTTAAAAAGTAGCGCACAACACTACAAACTACGGAAAAAAGTAGTTTCGCTATTTCTAGCGCGCTACTTCCGACCACTGCTATAAATGTCACAAACTGGATAAAATACTTGGCTAAAAACAGGACGGCTAATAGATAAAATTCTGCGAGGGGTGCACCTGGGGTTGGTTGTCGTCCCAGTGAAGAAGGAAGGATACACCGCCCTTAATAAACCAGTTTGATTGTCACAAGAAATTTAAAAAAAAGTCTCCAGGTATTCAATTCAACTTAGATCAGGCATTCAAAACTGTTTTGTTTTGGTGGTTTTTCATTAAGCCTATTTCATAACTGATCCGACAGATACTTTCTTTAGCTTAAATATTACAACAATAATAAAATTATAGTACGACCCCCCTATTGTGAGTACTTTTTTGACGAATACTATAAAAATATAAATTAAAGGCAGTGTATGCATCCTGTATTCATCAATGTATGAATAATAATAACCAGAGTTTACGCAAGTTTCTAAAAGATCGCTTCCAGTTTAATTTCCTAAACAATAAAATATTTAAATCTGTAAACTATATAAGTATAAATATAAAAGAAAAATATATCAAACAGATCGTATATTGCTTCGCAATAATTGTTGTTTATTGTCAGAAAACAGTTTTTCTACTTTAAAATTATTCACTTACCATTACTAAAAGAAATTTTGTTTGCTTACTCTTGTGCCTCCACGATTTCGTAATCATATCATCTAGCATTCATATCATTCATATAACTCTTTGGCCATCTAGTAGTAATAATTGCATTTTGATCTTTCAGCAGTTAAAACTACATTGATTTTCAACAACTAGAAGTTGAAATTACTGTTTGACCAACTAGCAGTTAATATTGTCATTGTAGCAATTATTATTACATTTTGTCCATCCATAAGTAATCATTGCATTTTAACTTTCTAGGAGTTAATATTACCTCGACTTTCAGCAATTAATATTGCACTTACAGTAATTAATATTAAAATTTTGCTATTCTAGCAGTTACAATACATTTTATCTTCGCACAGTTAATAATTTTGGCCATTTGAACAGTTAATATTCAATTTTGATCATCAAGCAGGCAATATTGTATCTATTTATATGCACGTAGCGATTATTTAAGGCACTGTTTTGATCATCAAGCAGGCAATATTGTATCTATTTATATGCACGTAGAGATTATTTAAGGCACTGTTTTGATCATCAAGTAGGCAATATCGTATTTATTTATATGCACGTAGCGATTATTTAAGGCACTGTTTTGATCATCAAGTAGGCAATATTGTATTTATTTATATGCACGTGCCGATTATTTAAGGGACAGTTGAAAATTGGAATGTTTTGGGTTAAGTCAGTCTTGTTCTGTAAGTTTGATACAATGAAGGAAAAAAAAAGAAAAAAATTCCTTCATCCTGTATCTTAAGCGACAAATTTTCGCCGTCTTTCTTCCTTCGAATAAGAACTCTCTTCAATGGAATGTCGAACTTCACCCATCAACATCAAGAGGGTGGTCGGAAAAGGGCGCTAAGAAATTCAATCACTGGGGCGGCATCAGCCCTTTACGCTCGACTAGACACCCAAGAGGACGAAGATTGGGGACGAAAGGAGAAGGGGAGGGCTCCTCTCGACCGCATTCCGGACCACTGGCCAGCGCCCCAGTGTATCATGTTCTTGTACACACCGGCTGTTTTCACGTATATTGGCTTACTTGTGTGTGGATTTTCCCCAACCCTCCTCACTATGTATTGACCGGCATGGCATTTTGCACTGCCCGGGTAATTTCGGTTCGGTGGAGGGCAAAATATGATAATGCAAAAACGGGAGGGAGGTTTCGAGATGATGGAAGGTGGGGAAGGGAGATAAGAAAGAAAGCATCTTTTTAATCATAAATTATATTCTTTTGTTTCATACGCCAAGATCAAAATTAATAAGCTTTATATCGTAAGTTTTATTAACGCAAAGAGCCTGGTAGTAATCTGAGGTACCATCTCAATAATTCAAATTAGTCTGCAATCCTAGAGCAGTTATTTATAATTCTAATAATTGAGCTTTGTCTAAAATCAAAATTTACATGCAAAAGGTTATTACTTCAACGCAAAAAAATTTTAATGATATTAATTTTTTTTTTATTTTAATCAAAATTTCAACCCATGATCCGTTTATCACTGAGGATATTTTAAAGTCAGCACTGTAGTCGGCGTGAGCCGGGTGCGGAATTCGCATCAATTCGTAGCCACAGCTGGGATTTGAACCCGGGAACTCTCATTGGGATGTGAGCGCTCTATCCCCTCATGGTTCCAATTTATATTACATATACTTTTAGAACATTGATTGAATGCTAAAAATGTAAAACACTGTAATTTAAGGGGAAATAGTTTAGGAGAGCGGGGGAAAAAATTAAAAACTGATTTCAGGTGCTTATAGCGTTCCCGATCGATTTCACTTCTTCTAGGCTATTAGTCGGAGCTGCGATGGCTCAGTGGTTAAGGCACTGGGCTGTCATTTCACTGTGAAGAGCTGCGGTTCGATCCCCAGTGGCGACTTGAAACCCAGACAGCTTCAGAACGATGGATACCACCTTGTTGGAGAAGTAAAGGCGGCATGTGCGCAGTGCTGACCACCTTGCCACAATCATGCCGTTGGTCACGAAATTATGGAGTCTTAACCTCCATGACCCCCCCCCGCCCCTGGTCCACTACGAGCTGTTGCGGGAATGCTTTGCTTATGCTATTCGTCGACTCTTTAAATTGTCGGTGCCGTTCTTTAAGTGTTTAAATACTTAATAGTATAAGTAATTGTACAAATTTATTTTATTTACTAATTTTTTTTTTAAATTTAAAAAGCATTTTATCTTGATATCAAAATAGTTCTTGTTGGACGGTGAAAGTTCAAATGAGGCTATCACTTTATAAGAATTTTTTTTCTTTATCTGGATGAAAAGATAGTAATTACGAATATCTTGATAGTGATACAAATATTGATAGTAAAAAAAAAAATCTCTTACCTGCTGAATAACATTCGACTTCAAATGCGTCAATAGGAGGCAAGAAAGTATCAAGAGGCAAATTGTTTGACACCCAGTTACGAGCAACCTGTTAAAAAAATAAAATAAAATGAAAAAGATATCACCCTGGATAACTTTTGTTCTTATTGATCGGATTTTCACGTACTAAGTGTCAATCTTAATGGTGTGGCCTCAAATATGCTAATGATTAATTAACTTACGAAATCAGACACAAAAACGTACTTTCTCTGCATAAACAGAGATTTTATTTACATATTAGGATTTTTGACCTTCAAAATATAGAACATTAAATTAAGATTCAGCCAAATAAACTTAAAAAAAAAATAATGTTACGGAAAAAAAAATAAACACAAATCAAAAGTTCAGCAAAAAGAGAAATCGAGTTAAGAAGAGCAAAACATTGAAATATAGAGGAATAAAAGGACAAAAGAATATCAGTGTCAAAAGTGATTTATAAATACTTCAGCAAATATGGTTGATTACCCATGGTTAGCTAACCATGGGTAATGATTATTATTAACCATTAAAGTTGGTTTTCGTTTTTTAAAGCAGATTTTGAAAATTTTCTCATTTTGTCGCACGGCTTCGAATTTCACCCCAAACGGCGTATTTCGGAAAAAGTTTGGCTAACTTTAATATTAAGTGTTTATTTCGAGGTGTTTTGTAGCACAACTGCCAAGAATTTTATATAAAAATACCAGTTTACGGGCACATTTTGCACAGTTTTCCGAAAAATGTTTCTCAAGGAGCAAAGCTGGTGCAAGTTGGAACAGCTCTTGGCAAACATATATTTTGGTGGCCAAGGAACAGCTAATAGCAAAAAGACGGCTGCAGTGAATTAAGTAGAAGAAATTATCATATCACTTCAATTAAAATATTAAAATTAAGAAGCTGTTTCATTTCAGGCACATTAATTAAAAGAAAATAACAATACAAAAAAATTAACACAAATCAGAAGTTCGGCAAAAACAGTAATTGAGTTAAAAGAAGAGCAAAACATTGAAAGATGGAAGAAGAAAAGGACAAAAGAATATCAGAGGCCAGTGTCATAAGTGATTTATAACTACTTCAGCCACCATTAATGGTTGGCTGATCTCGTATCGCTTGATTGGGTCTATATTTCCGACCACAGAAAGGTCAAGAGGTCGCATTGGGGGCTTGATGAGTTTCGGGTTCCAATTTACTGACCAAAAGCAGATAGCGCAACTTGGACTAATAGCTCGTGATCTGTTACAGACGGATGTAGATAAAGGAGAAAGCGAACTTGGAAAGACTTGCTTTACTATATTTTACCAATAGGACAGTTGGCTCCATAAATCTTTCCGAATTTCCGCCAACATTGTATTAAAAAAAATCGATAGAAGAAAAGAAATCCCAAAAAGTTGTTAGGTTACTTACTTTAGGAATTCTTCAATACTTCGAAGATTATGCATTCTCTTCGAAATAACTTTTGAATCATAACTAATTTAATAAAACGACAAAATGCTAATTTTTACCATTTTGGTTAAACTAGTCGCTGATGTGACTGACATTTTGTTCAAAAGGGAGGATTAGCAAGGGCTTGTTTGTTTAAAGATGAGCTAAAGGCTCTTCTTAGGAGGCTCTGTCGTCGCATAAAATAATGCTTTTTCTTAGAATATGGTATGGTAGAATAGGGTTGTGAATTCGCTACATTTAGCCTGTCTCTAGTCAGCAACAGCGCCCTTTATACTAATTCCGAAAATGGCGCAAAACATAAGAATAAAGAGAAGCCTCAGTTTTCAAGAATGTTTGCTTGCGATCTAATTTGTTTTTTAAAAATTACACTAAATGCTGCATTATTTGGGCTTAAAAAAGTCTTCACAAATCGAGAATTAATGCATTGATTTCGATAGTTTTAATCTAAGAGGAAAAATCTCGCCATATTAGGGATAACGGTTGACGATAAACGTTTTATTTTATTTTACAGCGGTCGTTGAACAACCGACCCAATTTCGGGCGTACGACCACTAATGTTCAACAACGTAGCCTTGTAACTTTGAACCCAATCCAGAAGACAAGGGAGCTCCTGGATCAAGCATTGGGAGAAATTTGCCTTCGCGGGGGAATTTTTGATGGAAGTAACCCACATTTGCGTTACATGGAGAGGAAGACCACGAGGAATCTAACCCATGATCCGTCTGCCACTGTGTATATTTTACGTCAGCACTGTGGCCGGTGCAAGTCGGATGCGGAATTCGTATCGACAAGTCATCGCTGGGATTCGAACCCGGTTTATCTCATTGGAAGGCGAACGCTCTTTCACCTGAGACATCGCGGCTCGGCGATAAACTGGCGATGGTGTATTCTCACACCCTTAAAAAGATAATGTCAAAAGTGCAATCAAGCGACTCAGGTTCGAATCACAGCGATGACTAGTCAATTTGAATGCTACTCCTGGCTTTCACTAACCACAGTGCGGTTGAAAAATATTTAAAGTGGCAGACGGATCACAGATTGGAATACCGTAGAGAACAGGCTAACCGTGGGGAGGTTTTCCTTTCCATGTAAGGCAAATGCAGATAAGTCCCACCATAAAACATCCTACGAAAGTTAGTTTGTTCCAAGGTTTGGTTCAGGAGTTTCCTTGTCTTCTGAATTTGGTTTAAAGTGACTAATAGACGTAGAATCAAATACAAATCGACTGCTCAACGACGGTTATAAAATGTTCATTGCTCAATTGTGTTTAATAGATGTTACTTTGAGGTTGAATAAATGCATTTTATTTTAATTTTTCGTTGTTTTCTGCTCACATTCGCTTTCATTCAGCGAGTTTTGATTTGAATATGCAATTTCAAGGCCTGTTTCCCGGATGAAGGGAAAAAAAGAAAAAAACATTTATAGACTTGTGATTTTTAATACTTTGTATGTACTGGCTTTTCTTCGGCTCTTCCTTTTACTATTTTTTTTATTTTAAATACACTGTAAAATGTTTGAGAAAGGTAAAGATATTGCTTCCAATAATATATATACATAGTACAANACTATTTTTTTTTATTTTAAATACACTGTAAAATGTTTGAGAAAGGTAAAGATATTGCTTCCAATAATATATATATAGTACAATAAAAAAAAAAACGAAGAAAATTAAAAGAATTAATAAGTTCTTCATAATTTTTCTTCTATTATAAATTATAATATATATATATATATAAAACCTGATAAGTTAAAGTTGGCGAAAACGTCAATAAGCAAAGAAGGAAGAAAGCGAAGAAGGAAGAGATAATTCTGATGTGTCTTCAGTCATGTAACAAATTATAAGTCATTCAGAATATCAAGTTTTTCCGCTATAGTTTTTCCGAATCTTTTTCTCTACTTAAACTTCCATGCTAATATTCTTTTATTATTCCAATAATATTTTTTAATTAAACAGCAATAAAACCTTTTCAACAATATTACACTAAAGTACAGCTTTGATGTCTCGCCGGATACACAGAAAGCGTTTGCCTTGAGTTTCAGATCACACTTTTTAATATTTAACTATTTCTATGTCATAGATTCAGAGCAGGGTAATTCAGGCGCATTGGTTCAGAGGATATAGTGTTCACCTCGATACTAGCTTTATTAAAGGATTTGAACCAAAAGGGTTATTAAAGGATTTGAGCCTTGAAAACCCTAAGTCAACCTCGATTTAAGGTTTTTAAATAGAAGATTGCTTTCCAAGGTTTTGGATTAGGGTAATGTGCGCAGAATGGAGCAGATTATCACAGATCTCGTTTTAAGGTTAGAAGGTTTACACGTAGACCGCATTACAAACCTTTTTAGGTTTATATTAAAAAGTTTTTGCCGAGTGGCAATAAACCTTATTTTGCTATCTGGGATTATTTATAATTACTTAAACTATTTATTATTTTATAACCGTCGTTGAACAGTCGACCCAATTTTGGGTTAACGACTACTAATGATCAACTTCGCAGCCTTGTAATTTTGAACCCAATCTAGAAGACAAGGGAACTCCTGGATCAAGCATTGGGAAAAATTTGCCTTCATGGAGGACTTTTTGATGGAACGAACCAGCATTTGAGTTACATGGGGAGGAAAACCACAAAAACTCCCCCGGTTAGCCAGATAGCAAGGGGACTCTAACCCGTGATCCGTCTACCACTGAGGATATTTTACATCAGCACTGTAGTCGGTGCAAGCTGGACGAGGAATTCGTATCGACCAGTCATCACTGGGATTCAAATCTGCTTCACCTCATTTAAAGGCGAATGCTCTATTCCCTGGACCATCCTGGCTCGACTTAAACAATTAACATTCAACATACTGCAGTACTGGCAGTAGCACCATCTGTTGAGAAGTAAGAGAAGTATTTTTGCCATCAGTGAATATTTTATCAGCAAAATTTTTCTTTTCTGCAAATTTCTTCAACAAACAAGGGGTAAATTTCAGAATATATGAGTAAACAGGAGATAGTCGTAAAATAAAGGAGTCTTCGTTAAAGAACAGGAGACTTGCCAGACATAGAATATTAAAAATATTCATTATAAATCCATATTTATTAAATAATGATTTAGAAAAATAAAGGATTTGCTTGAAATAAACTCGAGTGATTAGCTACAGATTGACACAGATATAAGTTTGTTATCTAGGATTTTTATTCAATTGAATCTAGGGTTTAGTGGCACAAAGCTACAAGAGCATAATTAAAATCCCGTTTACATAAAAACAAAAATTGTTAAAAATTATAATCTTGCTGCTGAATGATGAAATATAAACAGAAAAAAAAGCAACATTCCTAAAAGACTACAGTCTGCAATTCCAGATTCTCATTGATCTACAAGAACAAGATACAGTGAAACCTGTATAAGGTTGCCACTTAAGGTCATTGATTTTGTGGTCAACTAAGAGAAGTGGTCAATTTACAGAATGGGGGATGAGTCGCTCTTTCTGATTTCATAAATTATGTAAGTTTTATACACACGTGCATATAAAACTAACCTAATTAAGAAATACTGCTTTTAATACATATTTTTATGGTGAAATTATTGTAATTCTCATGTGATTCATACAATTCTTATATATTAGCATATTCTTATGTACTACATAACATAATTGAATTACATATTACATTACATAATTTCATTTCTTAGCAGGCCTTAAAAATTAATTTTGCAAACACTCTATATATAAGATATGCCATTAATTACTAGAATGAATTACAATCTGTTACATTTATTTAATAAAATAATTAGCATAAGAAACAATTAAATATGTAAATTTTGTTCTTTCTTATATATTTGATGGATATATAACTCACTATCCTTTGAAAATTGAAACAGAGGAAGGCTAAATCGTTAGTTTTTATCAATTTTTACTTAAATAAAATTATATTATCAGGGGTCTGTCCAGGCCGAATTTACAACCGTTTAGCGGTACCTTCAAAAATTCAATTTTAGGTAAAACGGTAGTTTCACAAATTCAACTTTAGGAAAAACAGTAGTTTCACAAAATACTTTTTCTTAAAATTTGATTTTTGTATCCTTTAAGAAACAATAAATCTATATTTTTACCATGTTTTGTGTTGATTTTTTAATTTAATTTTTCACAAATTATGTCTAAATTTTCACAAAATAGGTACCTTTCAGAAAAACCTAGACAGATCCCCGATTCCGTTATTTTAAAAATGCGACCAAACTCAGCCATGATTTAACGAGAACCTGGTTTTAACATAGAAATCAGAAATACTTGGTTTGTTCAATGTTAATTCGGTTGGAATATAGCTCGTTTGTAGCGAGCAGATCACAGTTTTAGCGAGCAAGATTTTTATGAGTCATAAAATTTTCACTTAATTCCACCTCTCCAGTTAATTCCTTTTTTATTCAGATTGACGAATTCCTTTTTAGTGTCAAAAAGGCCTTTCGTGACACGATTTTTATTTCAAGAACAATAACACAATAAGTGATAATAAGATAACTCAAAGAAAATTAACTCACATCTCTTGAATTCCACATACATAAAAAATACATTAAGTATCATTTATAATTTAACAAGTATGTATGAAATTTTTATGATTTTTCACAAACCCATTTTTAATAGGACTCGGCTGTAACGAGCAAATATTGAGGCATCCTAGCACTTGCTATAAGGGAGGTCAACTAAATTGTATTTCTTCATCACAGCATTTAATGAATATACTCAAAACATCATATCACTGTTAAATAATAAGAGGTTTAGGTGAGTTATTAATATTATTTCACAATATCATTGAAATTTTAATCAGGGTTGGGTTTCCACTCAATTTCAGTAGAAACAAATTACTGACTTTTCCAGGTATATCAGGTAAATTTCAATGAAACGCGAGACTATATTTTACATATAATATGCAATTTTTCATCAGAAAAGTTTGATTTTTTAAAATTTGTAATGCCAAATGTTATACTTTACAACTATTAAAAAAAATCATTGAATGAGGATAGAAAAGCAGTCAGTTTGACTAAATTTTAATAGATGTTAGAAGTATTCAACTCAAATCTCAATAACTGATTACTGTTACTGACAATTTCAAAACTGGTTTTTTTCAGATATGATTTATGAATTTTCCAGGTTCTTGTAAAAAAAATTTGTAAAAACTTTCCATGACTATTCTCTGACTTTTTGAAGTTAAAAATTAATTCCCTCAAAAATTCCTGGCTTTCCCTGTTCTCCCTGAACCCTGGGAGCTCTGTTTTAATAAAATGGCATAATAGCAAAAAAGATTTTCTGAACAAATTTTTTCATGGATAGCTCATGAAGGGTTTCAAATGGCATTTAATAACACTCCTAGGCAAATTAGGCTTATTTCAATGGTCAACATACAGGATCGAAAGGAGGTCAAGTGCACAGAAAGATAAAAATGTAAAGTATCTGCGCACACTATCCAACAGTATCTGCACACTCATATTTTTGATAATAGAATAATTTTATCAAATATACAAAAACAGTTAACTATTAAACAATTTTATTCATTCTCGACAAAAATTATATATACAGTGGAGCATCGTTTATACGACGATCACTTATACGACGTTTACATTTATACGACGTTTTAGTGTGGTCCCAAATCATTCCTATTCATTTTAATGTAAAAATATATCGTTTATACGACGCACAGAATCGGTTATACGTCGATTTTTAGATTTTGTTCTTTATTTAATTTTTTATTTTTTCTTGTGTATTTTAAAAAAGGGCGGAATTTGCCAACATGAATGATACAGAAAAGGGTGCCAACAAGAATGCTTGGATGACGACCGTAATTTTTACTAAATGACTGAAAAAACTTGACAATGTTATGAAGAGGGAAAAAATAAAAATTTTGCTATTCATCGACCAATGTCCAGCGCACCCATCGATACTAATTATTTTGGAAAATGTAAAAGCTCTCTTTTTTCCTGCAAATTGCACAAGTGCGCTTCAGCGATTAGATTTGGCCGTGATTAGAAATCTAAAATTTTATCATAGAAAGCAGTAAGTTCAACTCGCTATTCAAAGCATTGCATTGTAGAGACTAATAGCAAGAAAATATAATTAAAAGTAACATACATTCAAATTGCTCACTGCAATTTTTCTTCTTTGGTTATTTGTTTGTTTTGCTTTGTCTAATTTAGAAATCTATGCAAATCAACACGCTAAACATTAAAATTAACTGAAAACAGAGTTAGTTTCAGTTTTAGAAGTAAAAATCGATTATACGACGTTTTTCGGTGGTCCCTTCGGCGTCGTATAAACGATGCTCCACTGTATATATATATACATGCACATTAACATGAAAAACATTAAAAATTAATATTAATAGTTATACATAAAATTACATTAATATAAAGTAATTATCATAATAAGTAATACTAGTAATTTCGCTCCAAACAAAATGACATTAAAAGATTTCCTACTGTTACCACAATCCTCTATTTTTGTTGTAAAGCGATAGTTGCGTCAAGTTGAGTTGTAAAATAATCAGCTGATTGTAAGCTCGACCACATATGATGGGATCGCTAGTCTTTGGGCTAAAGTGTCAGTTATATCTTTTCGCTTTGGGAGCAGTATGCATACAACTAAACACCGACTTTCTTCTACACTGCATAAATCATGATTACATTATCTGCTTTATATTTTCTTTTTCCCTCTAATGCCAACTTTTTTTATGAGCATGCGGATACTTTTTTTTTATCTTATAATAAATATTAAGAAAGTACAGTACAGAATCCGTTATCCGGAAATCAAAAAACTGGAAAACCAAAAAACCGGAACGAACTTCGATACATTTTCTCGCCATTTTTTAAAAAAAAAAACAATTTTTTTCCTCATAAGATTTTAGGATTTTTCTTTCTTTTTTGAAAGATGTTCACCTTACCATCATTTTGGAAATAATCATTAGTGTATTACTTCATCGTTTTTTCTTCTTTTTAAGATTATTTCTAAAAAAAATGTTTTTTTAGTTGGGTTTAACAATATAAAAACGGCTTTTTGTAGCGATTTAGAAAACCGGAAAAATCAGTTATCCGGAATAGCGATGGTCCCGATCATTCCGGATAATCGGCTCCCTACTGTATCTGCAAAAATGGAGACTCATCACTAATGTATCCGCGCACACGTGCATTATCTAACTATGGTCAGGTGATACAAATTTTATTACCTTTTGTAGGATAAATTTGGTTCTTGATAACTTAGATAGGTGATTAGCTTTCAAGAGTGATCAACTCAATAGAATTTATTGTACAGGAAATAAAAAGAAAATGGATAAAAAGATGACAAAAACAAAATAAATAAAAGAGAATAAAATAAAAAAAAAGAGTAAAAAAGCGAAAAATAAATAATAATGAAAGGAATAAAATAAAAAGTAAAATAAAAAGCATAACATAATTTGGTATAAGTTAGAAAAATACCATTGAAGAAGATAACTTGAACAACCTGTTGAATTTTTGCTTTAAAAATATAATGCATTGTTTTCAAAAATGATTTTTAATTTTCTCTACTTTTTGTTTTAGGATAAACTTACATCTTTTTAATTAGACTAAAGAATAATTAAATTGTTATTAATTAATATTAATGGTTTAAATTTTAGCAGATTAAAAAGCTCAACTATTTAATCATCAGAATGCTTCTAAAAAACTTGTCTATGAATATTTTCTATGATGACGGATAGTGTTTATATTGATATATATATATATATATATAGATATCTTTAAAAAAAACAAATGAATGAGAAGAGAACAATAATAAGAGAGTAAAAAAATTTTTTTTATTATTTTTTTTTTATTCATTTCGAGTTATATATATATTTTTTTAATAAAACAGTGTTAGTTACTAGTAAGAGTAATACTCACTTACTAGAAATAGTCCCAATTACTTCAAATTAAAATAAGCTTGCAACAAAAAAATCATGTATTTAGTTTAAATGAAATAATAATTTATGCATGATTTTCATTTTCTTTACTGAAAATTAAGAAAATCTTATGAACTCAAACTTATTTTATTTTATTATTTTTTAGTTAAATCAACTTTTTAAGAACTTTTCAATTTGTTTTAGAAGCAATTTCATAAGCATGTCTTTAATTTCACAAATTGACTTACTTATAAATCATAATCTGTCAAAAAAAAATTTTTTTTTTTTTTTTTAGTTCTTATCTATCAAACAATAAAGATACATTAAATTTAAAAATAAACATCTTAAAAGCAACATAAACAAACATTTAACAGAAATTTACTAAATAAAAAGTGTTGAAAATCTGTAAGAAAGTCAATTGGAGATGAAGGAGAACAGTTTGAGTCCCTGAAAGTAGATTCTGAGAAAAAAAATATTTTGCGCAAACAAGCACTGATTTTTCCCTCCATCTTAACCGTGTAATAACTCTCAGGGAGAGTAGATATTCTATGTTACTGACTTGTAAAAATTTAGTGCTCCTCCAAAATGCAACAGATGGCGATCTAATGAAGACTTTTGTGAAAAATGGAAGCAAACCATTCATAATCTTTGATTCTTATTATTTTTATGTACATAACGCAAATATAAATATAAAAATTACAGTTTTTATATTTATATAAGAGCTTTATAACAGTAATTAGATTTGCATGCCTGGAAAGAATATTTTAACTGTATCTTAAAATATGAAATAGAAATTATTATTAAAACATCTGGAATCTAGCAAAACTAGACATAAAATAATAACTTCCAAATGTATAATTTACTCACGAAAAAAAAAAATTATAACTAATTAATTGCTACAGAACAGTAACTTTTAATTTGATTATTAAAACCTTGAATAAACCTCAAATAATAAATTACGCAAACATGATATAAACTAACATAATTAGGAAAGAGATTTATTTTTTGTTTTTGGTAAAGAAAAATTTAAGTTGTATGTTTTTAGTTCTTTAACGAAAAAGGTATTAAAAGTAGGTTGGAAACGTGTGAATCAATTATCAACATAGGCTTATGCTAATAAACATAATATATTTTAATAATACAGAAGTCGAAATAGGAAGAAACTGCCATTTTTATATTATTAATACTCCTTATTATCCTTTTTTAACTGCAAAAATGAAATAAATTTATGTAAAAAAATAAAAACATAATAAATTTCTTTTTTTCATTATTACAATATCTTTGGTTTAATAAAAAATCTCATAACTGCAGAATTAAATTTTATGTGAAACATAAAATTTATTACACAAATTTCTTTTTCAATTATTGCTTTTTAGCTTTAGCTTTTCCTTATTTAAAAATGACATATTAAATAGCTGGGAAATGAATAATATTAAAGATAGATTGCAATTATAAACTGTTTAAACTTCTTTTTTAAATACTTGACATTTGAAAAAAAAAATTATTGCACTTTGAATGAGACTTTTTTTCCAATGTGTCGAAGAAAATTGCCTCCCTGAAATCAACTAAAAGACTTGGATTTTATTAAAAAATTGAGTAAAATAGTAAAAGAGCATGAAATGGCTATTTTATGCAACATTAAAATGACATAACATGCTCTAGAAAATAAAATAAAAAACAGTATTATTAAGTCTGACATAAATTAGAAATAGGAAAAAAAAATATTAATGAAGTATCTGGGGAATGTAGAATGCTTGAAAAAGATAGCTGCCAACGTGGATGGAAAAATATTCAGTTTTATGAAATAATACAAATTTCATGATAATTGTTGCATAATGTACTAAACATTTAACACATAGGGAATTTTAGGGATTTTTATAGTCATCAAAATTGAAAAATTGCAATATTTTCCAGTTATGATAGATAGAGATTAAACAGACTTGAAGTGTTATGAATTATGTTTACTCATAATATTGAATATTAATAGACATTTATTTCATCAAAGATAGCTAAAAGAATTTTTTATTTAATTTGAAAAGAGAGTTATGAACAAAAATAAACTGAACATTTTAGAACAAAAAAAGTTTTGAACTGATTTCTATAAATGAGGTTTGCTTCATTATATACTAGTAATACTTATTTAATTGTTCAAGCAAGCAATAATCTGTACAAAAATTCTGTTTCAATAGGGATTTACTCAATTTTTAGGAAATTTACTCAATTTCAGGGAATTTTCTAAAATGTACAATAACGAGGAGAATTTCTATTAAACCAGTAAATCAGGAGAAACTGACAAAATCCAGTAGTCTACTGGAAAATCCAGTAGAGTTGGCAGCTATGTAAATCCTTTGAACAAATAAAAAATATTGTAAGAAAATTAAAAAAATATAAAAAAAAATCTTAAAGTAAATTTTAAAGGTTAAAATGCATACCTTTCGAAACCACTCAATTAAAGGCTCTGAGAGACCCTGTAGAATTAAATTGTGGGGGGAATCTGTAAATGCAATGGCGATAACTTTCTCTTGGAATGAATCTGGGAATGTCCGACACTAAAATAAAAATTAAGGTTATGTTACATTATTACTATTAAGTATTTCCTCAGAAAAATTACAGTAAAAAATTTCTTTTGTTTACAAATTGATATTCAGAAATGAATGCATGTCCATGTTATACAAAACACTTATGGGTATAGTGCAGCTTTGAGAAGACTAAAAGTCAGGCCAAGTCTGAGGACACTAAAAGTATAGCACTAGACTAAAGTTTACTGCTATAGTAACAAGCGATAGCACATTTCTAATGGGAGTGCAATGGAGGAATGAAGGATGTCGATTGGTTTACTTTCACCAATCCATGCCAAAATTAAGACAAAACTATTCACCACACCTCTAATCGAAGCGACTTTTCCTTGTAAGCATAGTAGCCGCCAGGATGCAAGACTGATGCTTCGAGTAGTTCTCCTGAAAGCCGCACTAGATTATTACAGACACCACATCTTAATAAAAATAAATAAATAATATACATGTTATCGTGAATGACTGAAATCAAGAGAATGTCCACCTTCACCGGTGAATGTCAACAATCGTAGTAGCTTTGGTGAATGTTCAAAATATTTGTTATATCTGATATTTTAATATCTGCTGAGGATAGATTAGAAGAAACATCAGTGTTCGGAATAGAAGTTAAATGCATACTGGGCGGAGGCACTTGACTTTAAAAAAAACATTGATGTAGGGCATACCAAGCAAATGTATACTGAGCAGTGGCACTTAACTAGACCTAATACATACTTTGGACTTTTACCAAAGCGACTATGTGATTGTCAACATTTACCAGTAGAAATCAACAACCACCAATTTCGACCATTCACAGTAACATATATATTATAGATAACATGATTTTTATAAGGTTAATTTAGTATGTTAATACATACATTAATTATTAACACACAGATTAATTATTAATTAGTAAAAATTTAAGTAAATCTTAAAAAAATAAATAAATGAAAAAAAATATGCATTACCATATTTACAGTAACTATGCCTCCATAACTATGAGCAACAATGGCAATATATTTTGCAGCTGCTTTAGCCATGATGACATTTTTCCATACATAATTTGCATGACTTTCTGGTGACTCACAACCCTGAAAAAACATTTATCATTTAAAATTGAATGATTTAAGATATCAAATAGTGAAACAATAAAAATATAACAAAATATGAACAGGAAATATACACAAATTAAAAAAGCACAAAAATTCGATGCTTTAACGTCATGAATATCAAATTATAATTATAACTACTAACCCTAATTTTATGATTTACTCCTTTTATTTCTTGTTTGTTGTCATTTGTATTAAGAACAATAACCCCATAGCCGAGTCCTTTCGCTCTTTTAATGTATGGCATTTGTGTACCACTATTTAAGCAATCATTTATGATTAACCTGTAAACAGTAAAAAATTAAACAATATTAAAATTTTTTTTTTAAATAAAAAGTGAGAACAATAATCAATTAAATTATCCAAGAGAGCAGTTATTTGGCTATTTCACTTGAGTTACTGTATTCTAACATCTTGTATTCTGGGAAATAAACAAGAAGTCTTAACATCAAATACACCAATTTTCCAAGTTACTAAAATAATAGAGGATTTAAAGAAATGGATTTTTAGAACTTTTATGGATATTTTATGAAAAATTTAAAGCAATAAAATTTTGAGGTCATTAATGTTAGATAGATCATTTAATACTCTATGTATGAATGCTTTTAGAATTTTTCAATACTTACTTTTATTTTTATTCAAATAAGTACATAAACATGATGTAAAATTCTTTTGATGTAATATATACAGAGAGAGTGAGAGAATTAGAACTAAAACTATTAGATTACACTTCAGAAAATGTTTAAAGCAGGATTTTAAATACTTTTTTTGAAAAAAATATATTTAATATATTGCAAACTTAATTATTAGTATAATTATTTTGTAAGATTAATATAATCATTAATAATTATTTTGGTCACATGAACATGAATGAATAAATTAAAATGAATCTTTTGTTACCGTCTAGCCCATTGTCCAGCTCGGACAACTCCACTCCCATGAATTAATATGACAAGTCTTTCATTAGTAAATGCATCATCACTATGAAAAATGAAAGTTCTGGGTTCCTTTTTTGTTGCATCCAACTAATCAAAAAAAAAAAAAAAAAGAAAAGAAATTATTTTGTAAACAATCAGGAATGATACTTGCTAGTACAATATCTCTGTAAAACAGATCAATTTCATTACTGTTCATCCACGCCTTGAAAAAACTTACAACCAAAATCAGTACATGGCCTGCTGCTTGTGGAAATAAAGTTTGTTTGAAGATTATTTGATTTTATAAGGCAGCTGATTTTTTAAAGCAGAATATCTACACTAAATCTAAAAAGGGTCTAAGTTATAAACTTTATAAATACACTAAAATATAAATTGATTGGACAGTTTTATCTTTACTGAAGCTACATTTCACATTTTAACTAAACATGAACTGCTTATTTTAATTTACAGAAGGGTTATACTTGTTTGAAAGCTCGTGAAAGTTTTTAGAACTTTCGATATTCCCTTTTCCCTGAAAAGTTCATTTTAAAATATTTAGTGCTTTTTTGACATTGTTTTAAGATAGATTGACCTTAACAAATGATGACTTAAACAATGATGATCATAGATGTTGAATGTCACTTATAACTTTTAATTCATTAACTTTGTTTTCGTTGCTCGTAGGGCAGAATGAAATGTTTTATTTATACACTGGAGAAAATGGAAAATTCTAATTATTCAGACAAAAAAAATTAATTAAAAAATAAAAAGTTTCATATGCGGAATTGTCAGGACTTCGGCAAGTCTGGAAAATAGATTTTTCCACATAATAGGTCTTAAAGGTAAACAAACATCCTTATTCAATAAAAATAACAAATAGACAATAATTAATGTCAATTTCAATCAACAACGCATAAATTCACGTGATTTACGAGGTACCACCATTTTCGCAGCTTTTGTTAAGATTTCCACATGGTTTTCAAAATCTTGATATTTTAATATACTATTATACCATACCAGGAATTCGAATCACACATTTCAGCGAGTGATAATTTCTTGAACAGCAATGATTAATCAGTGAATCCGCGTAGTTTTTTTCGGGGGTTATTAAAATCTTAATGTTTTATTATACATTACTTCGTTCGGCAAACTTCGAATCGCATATTTCGCACTTAATCATTCACGATTCACCTGCAATCCCACGTGGATATATAATTGCATTTTTATTAAATATAGCGATGCTTAAACAGTGAATCTGTGTAGTTTTGTTGATCACTTTTTCGGTCATAATTAAAACATATTTTCACTCGGTTTTTAAAATCTTGCACCCTGAAATTTAGTGTGTGATTCTTGGCGATAATAATCGTTTTATGCAAGATGAAAGAAAAAAATACGTGATTTTTTTTTCATGCTTTCATGAAATGCTGAATTTTGTTTCCGCGATATCCAATTATTTTTTTATATAATAGCGGAAATCGAATTAAAAATCAAACAAAAATTGCAAATTGGATAAAAATCATAAAGAAACGGAAATTAGCAGAGGATTAGCATGCTTTAGCATGTGCAAAACAGGTAGCAAGTGCAAAAAAGAAAATAATAATGATGTTTTATTTATTTATTTTTTTGACAAAGGAAAGGAGTTTCATTTATTTTGATAGCAAAAAAAGTGTTCGGAAAAGAGACCCTTTTGGCATATGGACACACGGATATAGAACTTTGTACTGTATTTTAAACATATGCTCCACAAAATTTAAATTAAAAAAAAAATCATGTAAAGGAAAAGAGTTTTGTTTATTTTGATTGTAAAATAGTGTCCAGAAAAGAGACCCTTCCGATACATGATAGTACTTGTACTGTATTTTAAATATATGTCCAAGAAAATTGATTTTTAAAAAATAACAATATTGATCTTATAGAGAATAATTTCAACATGTTATTATATTGCAATAATAAACTTAAAAGCAAATTTTTGCAAAATTTTTTTTCTATATTTTTACCTTAAAAAAAAACTATGATAAGTTCATATTACAAAAATGCTTTTGTTCTGAAAATTATACTTGTTAATGGCTGTTATTAAAGGAAACAATGCTTTTTAATTACTTGTTAATAAAATTGATTTTATTTTGTATTTTTGTTAATTTCCCTCAAATTTTATTAAGGATATTCTCCACTGAAGATTCTTCAGAGTTCCTTGAGTTGTTAAATAGAAAGACAATGGTATTAAGAAAAATAAAAAAAAATTTTTGAGAAAAATTCCACATGTGATATTAACAAAATTTAATTGAGTAGTTTATTTTATCATAAAATTGTTTTATTGGCTACCCTTTATATTCGAAAGAAGAAAAAAAACTAGCATAAATCTTAATCCAAATAAAAAAAATCTTTTTAAGATACTATTAATGACAACTTACAGGCAGGTACATTCTTTTAAGTTGACCCTCTTCTTCTAGTAGATTATAGACATAATTTGTGACAAGCTATAAATAAAAGAATAATCACTACACAGAAAGATTTTATAACCAATATAATAAACACTAAATGGAAACACTTTAAACAGATAATAATAGAAAACAAAATCTGTTAATTTAAAAACTTTGTAAAAAAATTTAAAAAAAAAGTTTTCGTTTCATTATTTTTGTTTTGTTTCATTGGATAGAGAGAAGATACATAAATAAAAGACTTTGCTAAATAAAAATAATTTTTCCCCTCTGTGAAATTGCCACTTTTCTTCTCTAAGAATAGGAGAATTCAGCTACAGAGTACCAGTAGAGCACACATTGAATTCCTGCCTTTCTCATGTTGTAAACATTTGTTTGATTGCAAATTTATTGAACAACAAAGCTTATAGTTTTTACAAGCTATCATAATTTGTTCATTAATAAAAAATTTTATTTTATATTAATAAAAATAATTTTGTAAAAAAAATAACAGTTATAACACTATATATTAAAATCTTAACAATCAGAAATATTTGATTTAACCTTTTTGCTACCTCGGTCCACATATGCGGACCTTCGCCTCTTAGCTTCAAAAAATACACTAAAAGAAAACTTGTAGTTTTACCTCCACTTGAACATTCGTGGACGCTTTCTGGGGATTGTAACACATACAGAACATGCAATTTATTTGGGTGTAATTCCACATAAATAGAATTGATTTTCAAGAAATGAAGCTAAATCCACATGCTCAAAAACATAAGAAATTTTAAATATTCTATAATTTATTTATTCTGAAAATAACTTTATTTTTTCCTTTGACTTAGTATTTCTGTGATTAGTTTGAATCTTTTAAATTTATATTTACTTAATATTTCAAAATGATACTATCAAGAACATGCAGGACCACATATGTGTACCTTGATATGTACAGCAAAATTTATGACAGCATAGTAGTCAAGTGAAATCTAATAGTATTATGAGTATTTAATTTTCTATCTATTAAGTAATATTTTTATGTGTATTCAGATTCACACCGCATAATATCAAAAATACGCAATTTGAAATCTCATTCCTTCTTGAAGTGCTTACACACTTTTTCAACGTCCCCGAGAAAACAAGTTTGAAAAGTCGATTGAAATTTCTTAATATTTTTCTTTGAGATAAAGTTAAATGTGATAATGTTTAAAATGCAAAGTAATTTAGTCTACTTTGAACTTCGGGGCATATTTAATTTTGTTTACAAAAATTCAAATTAACCATTTGAAATAAACAAAAATTATTTATTTATTTCATAATTATTATTTATTTCTAATTTAAAACGGAAAAAATAAATTGCACACTTTAAGGGACATGTTTTTAATTTTTTTTGTGAGACTACGAACAATAGTTAGTTATGATATGTTAGCTGTGATACTGAACTATATAATTATATGTCGGAAGTTTACGATCACTGGGTCGGTACCTTTCCTAGGCTTCCTTCATTATTTCATAAAATGAGGCAAAAGACTCGGACAAGCAATTTTTAAAATTACTTTATTAAAAATAAATGAATTAACAAAATATAACAAATAAGAATAAAAGTAGACTTTTATTATACTTCACTTCACCTTAAGTTGGCACTGGAGAGAAGGACAGGTAGGTCGGATTACAGCTGTTGTCATGGAAACTGGGCTACTCTTTGAGTCGGTTGGGGGATGAGGTAGCAAACAAAGGAGAGAAAGTGGCCAGTATTGGCGAAAAGAAAACAAAGCACCAATTTTTTTTTTAAAAACCAAGAATCTTACTAAAATTTTGAACAGAATACAGAAAAGAACATGATTCTTTTAGAACATTTCTAATAATTATTATTTTAAGATACTAGTTGTAAGCTAATTTCTTATTATGGTTTTTAAAAAGCAGATTTTCTTATTATGATTTTTTTAACTAAACGAAACTAATTTAAAAAAAAAAAAAATTTCTTTTTAAAGNAACATTTCTAATAATTATTATTTTAAGATACTAGTTGTAAGCTAATTTCTTATTATGGTTTTTAAAAAGCAGATTTTCTTATTATGATTTTTTTAACTAAACGAAACTAATTTTAAAAAAAAAATTTTTTTTTTTAAAGATTCTTTTTTGCTTAAATTTAAGTAAAAAAAGAAATGCATAGATGCACGCATAAATACTTTGTTTTAAATATTATTTTTATATGCAACTTATTTTTTGTAGATTAACGTACATTAATTTATCCCACATTGGTGTTTCGTGGGGGAAGGAAAAGTCAACATACGCAATGTTCTTTTCAATTATGTCCTTGTCACCATTTATTTCCTTTAAAACTTTATCTAAAGTCGGTACTTCATTTCCACCAAAAAAAGCATGGATTTTTCTGCGAATGCAGCACAACGTAAAATCGTCGAATTTCACAAGTCTTGTGCGTTTACCTACAGCTTCAGGTCTTTTTTTTTCAGGTGTACTTAAAGGATTGGATGTCTTTTTTTCATTCTTCAAAAGATAAACAGTTCTTTTTGAACAACCAGTAAGTGTAGCAACTTTGTCGTATATTTGAGTGATACTTTCATGTGGATTTTCCTTTCTTAGTTGTGAATAAACATTTAAAATGTTTCTGCGAGCACCACTTTTTATAATTTTTCCACACATGATGACGTAAACATCTTTGTCGGTGATAGTCCTGTCTCTGACATTCTTAAAATAAAAAAATAAGTAAGGAATTTAATGACTATTAAAATTAATAATTAAAAAAGGAAAGCAAGCTAAAGATTAGTAACTTACAAAAGAAAAAAGCTATCGATTAATAAGTAACAAAATAATACAAACGAACAAAAAAACAAGGCTAGCATTTAGTAACTAGCAAAAAAAAAATATATATCTATCAAAGAATCACAACAAAAAATTAACAGTTAATGCAAAAAGTTTATAACAATAAAAAACATGCTAGCAATAAATAACTAGTAAAAAACAACAAATTAACAGTTAATAACTAATAAAAAAGAAAACAAACGAACAATTAAGCGATGCGTTTGAGAGAAAACGAAATAAGAACTGCACAAGAGATAGGACACTTAAGCAAAGGCAAGGAGAATGGAAAAAGCTGGCTGACCAGTGTAAAAAAATAGCCAATGCGCCAATTTCTTGGCCTTGAAAACTAATTCAGAGCCGAACTAAAACACATCCTTCTTCTTTGTACATTCTCTTTACTGAGGAGGTATTTATAAGTTAAATACATTTAAACATGAAAAACTTCTAATACATGTTTCAAGATGAACTTTTCTTATTATACAACATTTATTTATATTTGTATGTGCATTTAAACTGCAATTAATTCCAAAATAGCGAGGAACTACTTTTCAAAGGTGGAGTATTACATTTCCTGCCGTTCCCTGCAGTGCCAACTTAAGGTGAAACGAAGTATAATTAATGCATTTCATTGATTTTACAGTGGTCGCCTTTGGCAGCGATGCGGAGGCGTAAACTCTTATTGAAGTTTTCAGAAATGGGCCGCAAGTTTTCTACCTTTAATCTATCTCATTCCTGCTGAAGCGATTGTTTTAGAGAGTTCAAACTTTTGTGAGGTTTATTGCAGGCCCTAGACTCCAAAATGGATCATACACTAATTTTTAAAATTTATTTCGTTTTCTTAATAATTATGTAATCTATTCATTATTGTATTTAAATAGACCATAATTTAACGATATGCTTGTTTGTTCCTACTTTAGGTGCAATTAAAACATTTAAAATATTTATATTCTTTCAATTAAGAACTGTATCCACGTATATATGCCTAAAATTTTTAGCCTCCTGTCAGTATAATTCATATTTTATTTAACTTGAAGGTGACTTTAGACAGTAAAACAGAAATGGAGAACCGTAAAACATTCTTTTGCTACATTACTTTATACTTTCAATAGTGAAGAAGTTATAATTTTAAGAAATTACTCCTACAGCATTGGTTGAGCTGATCTATCTAAAATGAATCATAATTTCCTAATTTCATATGAACTTTCATCTCAATAAAAATGTTACTATAAAAATACAAAATGCATGTTGTCATGCAATATTTTCCATTACAAACAAAAGTTTATTACTAAAATACTTAATTTAATACTAAATCATTTGTTTCCAGATAAAGAGAAAATCTTCACATTTAAACCAATTTAACCTATTCAATACTAAAGTAAAAATGAATATAACAAAAAAATATTACACAGCTCCAAATTTCTATTTTACTGCCATAAGTGATAATAAGATAAAAAAAATAAGAATTATGCTCCCAGGAGGGTAACAATTTTAGGTACAAATACATGGACCCATAGCTGCCAACATGAATAGGAAAAAATCCAGTAGATTTTATGAAATTAATATAAATTTAATGATAATTATTGCATAATGTACTAAATATTTTACACATAGGAAATTTCAGGGATTTTTATAGTAAACAAAATAGAAAAACTGCAATATTTCCCAGTTCTGATTGACATTAAATGAACTTGAAATGTTGTGTATTATGTTTACTCATAATTTTGAATAGTAATAGACATTCAATTCATCAAAGATAGTTAAAAGAATTTTAATTAATTAAAAAAGGGAGTTCTAAATAAAAATAAACTGAACATTATTTTAGAACAAAAAATAGCTTTAAATTGATTTTTATGAATGAGGCTTACTTCATTGTGTATTCGTAATACTTATTTAAATATTCAAGCAAGCAATAATCTGTACACAAAAATGAATTTCAATGGGAATTTTTTTAGGAAATTTTTGCAATTTTAGGGAATTTCTAAGCTGTATAAAAACCAGGAGAATTTTTATTAAACCAGTAAACCAGGGGAAACTAGCAAATTCCAATAGTCTACTGAAAAATCTAGTAGAGTTGGCAGCTACGGTGGACCGCAGGTTTTAATTCTGTAAAATAATATAAATATTTCAAATGTTAAATTGCATTATAAGTAGGTACAAACATACATTTTGTTATATTATGGTTAGGACTGCAAGTTTATCGCGGGAAAAAAGACACCAAATTCACGGAAAAATCACGGGAAATTTTTAAAATTACACAAATTCTAAACATAAAAATTTTATGATATAAATGATGCAAATGACAGAAATTGCGCAAATAATAAAAAAAGCTTAAAAAAACACAGCAAAGGTATTTCTTTGAATTTCAAACAATATTAATATTTTTATTTAAATGAACAGAATTTTGGTACAAAGTATTGTACATTGTCAGATTATTCTCATTAATGCTTCGTCTTTCATCACTTAATGCATTTTTATACTTAGAAAACGATCTTTCTGCGTCAACGCTGTTTTTAGGCACCGACAAACATCCAATTGCCAATTTTGGAGCGTTCGGCCTTTGATTTCCAAAACTCGATCAATTTTCCTTCACCAACGCGCAATTCCTTGGCCGTTGCTTTGTAAGAAGTAAATGCTGTAAAACTCAAACATTCTACATTCAAACTTCTAGTTACAAGTCCCTACTAACTACTAGTCCCTCTCATCTAAGAAACTGATCCATATTTAAGAAATCACAAGAAGCCACCTAGGAAAAATTAACTGGATATGTAGAAAGGCAGTAGAAATTTCATTGCCCAGTGCAATATTATGTATAACAATTTTTCTGTCAAAGATTTGACTTATAACATTTTCCTTCTTTTGTGATTCCAATTTCTTTTGTACTCTTACTGACTTCAGGAAGGTAATTACACTCCCTAAGTGTAGAAAGACCACCTTAGTTGACAAGATTGTGATTATCTCTTATCTCTGAACTATTTTCATGTCATTTTGCTATTGATTCACTCCCCCAAATATCTAATCAATTTAACATGTTCAGTTTAAGGTTCAGGAAAATAAAAAATTCTGTTTAATAAAAATAATAAATAAAATATGAAAAAAAAAAATTAAGCAATTTTTGCGCAAGTTACGACATATTGAGAAATTTGCGGATTTTAGGAAAAAATATGACAATTTCGAGGAAATCATCGCGGAAATTCGAGCCGCGACAAACCTGCAGCCCTAACTATGGTCTATTTAAATACAATAATTAAAACATTTAATGATTATGAAAAAAAAATATTTTTTTGAAAAATACTAAGTTTTTTTTTACTATGGCATTGCAATACTAAACGCAATGCCAATGCATTACTGCACAAAATTTCAGTTTCAAAACTATTTTAATTATGAAAACCACTCTAAATAAATAATTATTGAAAATAATCTAACATTACCTACACAAGAAATTTAATTCTGGAGGTAAAATTTAAAAATTATGAAAAAAACACAACGAGTTAGTTAGTAAATGTATGTATGTACCTTAACATAAAATTAATTAAAATACACATAAAAACATAACTAAAATGATATAAAATTGTTCATACTACTATGAGATTTCACTTGATTACTAAGCTGTCATAAATTTTGCCATGCGAACCAAGGTACACATACGCTGATCTGCATGTTTTTTACTGTATTATTTTTAAATATTAAATAAATATAAATTTAAAAGATTCAAACAGATCACAGAAATACTAAGTCAAAAGAAAAATCAGAGTAACTAATTTACATAATATTTAAAATTAGTTACCAGGGTGTGTTGCCAAATCTATCTACAAAAAAATAAGCACCTTTCAAATACTTTTTAAGTACTCAACATTAAAGAAATCCAAATTAATTTTCAAAGACTTTACACAATCGTGATAAAATAATGTAAAATGATTGGCACTTTCATACGCTATGGACCGACGGTACGTCGGAATGAATGAATTGAGAAAATGCGGAATAGAACAATGTGAAAAGCACACGTTTGCATAAGGTGTGAAAATTGACAAGGTAAAGAATTAAAATATCATTTTCAAAAAGGGAAATTTAAGCACTTTTTAAAAACACGCAATAAAAAAATTTAAGGGCTTTTAAAAAACGAAAACCAAAAATAAGCACTTTTTAAAAACGCTACGCACCCTGGTTACATTTTCAAGCAGGTCGATTTAGCGTTATTTTTTTAAAATCATTTCTGCTTATGTGGAATTCTACCAAATAATTTACATGTTCTGAATTTGTGGAATCCCCAGAAAATTTAAATATTAATGAATGTTTCAGTGAAGGTAATACTATAAATTTTCTTATAGTGTGTTTTTAGAAGCTAAGAAGTGAATGTCCACATAAGTGAACCGAGATAATGAAGAGGTTAAGACAAACCAATCACAGAATTAATAAAATTACAGTTGGTTTTAATCAAGATTAACACACTCATGAATTTTTAAAGACATATACCCAATTTGGCAGTTAGATTTCAAAAGACGAATAAATTAATTTAAATCAAGAAATGCAAAAAAAAAAGACTTAAATTTTTTTAATTACTCATGTTCACAAGACTTTCTTTCCTTTTTATTTACAAACTACATGTCAAGATATTCCTACATTTAAATCAACAGATAACTTTATAAGCAAATATTTTAAAGTAGCAAAATAATTTCGCTCCATAAAATTTAACATTTTTCCGAATATTATGGTTCAAAAGAACTGAAAATGGATTTTGAAAAAATGGTTGAAACTTTTCAAAATTTAGTTTGAGATTGTAAAGGACAGTTTAGAGAGAATTTTTCAAAGCAGCACTCTCTTTACTCTCCTTTATAAAAAAATCTTAGATGAAAATAAATATACAGAAGATCTGTATCTTTGTAACCATCACTTACTTCACCGATTGCTTCATATCGCTTTTGATTATAGACTTGATCATCTTTCATGACGTTAAATTCAAATGGAGTGCCAGTGGTGATATGACGGAGCTGGCCAACTGTATAAAAAATCAATAAAATAAATGCGCAATTACAGCTTGAACAAAAATAAAGAAATTAAGAGTGCAAGTAACAACTTAATTTTGAAAAACAAATGAAATCTAAAAAGATCTTTGATTGGTATAAAAAACAATTATTTTAAAAAATTAAAGCAACAAATATAAACAAAAGCACACAAAAATTGTGAATAAAAATAACAAGTTCACATCATGATTCTGCATTAAAAATCCTTCGATTGTATGATTAATAATTTTTACATTACATATAGTATAAAAATATTTCAAATAAATAATTTTTTTTACATAAAAGGAAATATCTGCACTTTTAAACTATACAACTTAAAAATTTAAGAGTTTATCAATAATTTTAATACAAATAAATAACTAAATTTTTTAAAAAATAGAAAATTTTATAGAAGAAAACAATGAAAATAATGACAAATATAAAAATGACAACCAAAGCTGACGTCGTCAGGGCGTACCAGCCCCGGAATTCATAAAAACACAAAACCTTTTCTATCGGAGAGCAAGACAAATATCTAAAAAATTATCCCAAAGGTTTTGTAAAAAGTCCACGAAGAGAGAATACAAAAACAAAATAAAAAAGTAAAATACACAAACTAATAACAAAAGGAAAACAATGTTCAATAAACCTACTTAAAAATATTCCTATTTCAAACCAAAGCACACAACTTTCTGAAACAAACTGAAATTCACAAACAAACTACGCCCACATTTAAAGGGCAAAAATAAGAAAGCTATTGTAACCGAGGGATTGTAAGGGACCGAGCTATTGTAGAAAAGCATAACTGAGGTAAATCAACTAAGTCTCGATCTAGCCCTATTAAAAGAAAACAAAAACTAATAAGAGAATTAATTCGTACTTCTTAATAACTTTCATACGAGAATTAATTCACACAGATTTGCTATAAATAATAATAATGATTCTACAAATTATGAAACTTTATATTTTCAATTTCATGATTTTGATAATGTCACTCATTTTATATTAGATTTTAAAGAAAATATAGAAGACCTGCTTGATTTAGAAAACATTTATACAGTCAAACCCCGCTATAGTGAACCTTCAAGGGACCGAAATTTTGGTTCACTATATCCGTTACGCAGGCAATTTAACTAATGGTTCCCAAACTCCTCCCTTTTATTACACATTATTCAAATAAATGACTGAAAAATATTATGTGGTAGCAAAAAATGTGTTATTTTTCATTACTCTTTGTCTTGCGTACAATAAAAATTAGTAATCTTTAGCTGATGAGCAATCCTCAACATCAAATATAGAATAACTTCCCGACTCTCAGATAATTTTTCTTGAATTTCTGTTATTCCGCTTTTTAAACCTGTCTAACTCTAACTTACTATTCGAGCACATAAAAGTAGTCTCATAAAATCGCTTAGCAAATTCATTGACATTTGTCCAGATACTTCGATTGGTGATACAGTAATGCTTCTTCAACATCCTTGTGATCTGCTTTTCTCAACTTTTTCCTGCCATCTAAATTTTTTTCATGAGCAGAAATTATTAATTGCCTATTTTTCCATATGTTACAAACAGCAGATTTGGACAGTTTATATTCCCTGCAAATATCAGCTTGATTGCATCCAATTTCAATTTTTCTGATTATGTCATTAATGGAGAACGTTTTATGTTTACTGGTCGCCATAGTTAAATTTGAGACACTTGTTTGCGGAATTTTTTAACTGAACTGAGATCAAAAAGGAGCCTTATCAACACATATTAGTGTCCAACCCTTTGACCAATAATGCTCATTGCTAATTGCTCATTCCCTCTGACAGAAAATGCAGATTGATCTGACTGACACCTTACAGGGGTGTCTGCCTGGGTTGGAAACATCTGCTTTGTTTGTTTAGGGATGGGAAAGTGACATAAAAGAAGGAAACAAGAAAAAATGCTTATCGCTACATTCCCCTCTATAGATGGTTTTGAAAATCGGTATCTGTATTTTTTTTTAAAGTAGAAATTTCAAAATTATCACAAAAAAAATCAGTTGAAGACAGAAAAAAGTCCATTATATCCAACTTCTTCACTTTTTTGGTTCACTATATCCACAAAAAATAACATTATCCATGTATAGCAAGGCACGGGACCGAACATTTCGTTCACTATATCCAGGGTAGTTCACTATAAACCATGTTCA
This sequence comes from Parasteatoda tepidariorum, assembly GCF_043381705.1. Classification (NCBI taxonomy): domain Eukaryota; kingdom Metazoa; phylum Arthropoda; class Arachnida; order Araneae; family Theridiidae; genus Parasteatoda; species Parasteatoda tepidariorum. The sequence continues at coordinate 9,312,939 of NC_092210.1, forward strand.
CTATAGTGGGGTTTGACTGTATTAGCAGTCTTAAAATTCTTTTTTCCTATGGTTTAGATAGTAAATTAAATAGGGAAGGTACTGTTAAAATTGACGATTTTTAGATTTATGATAAATTTAAAGTTTTTAATTTTCCTAAATCTCTTAATTCAAAGCATAGGTATAAAAGAGCAAGTGGTGGGGAATAAAGTAAATTTATAAATTTGGATGAATTTTCAAAAATTTGTAGTCCTTGTATCAACCTGAATAATATTTTTATTACTAGGAAGTTTATTTTCGGATTTAAGATTTAAAAAATTTCTTTTATAAATTTAGAAATAGACTAAGATTTGATACTGAACTTATTAAATTTATTATAATAGATTTCGTTAAATCAAAACTTGGAGTTGATAAAACTGATTGGCTTTTCAAAAAGGTTTCTTGTACAATTAATTTTCATGATAAAAAAATTTGAAAATTCTAGGATTTCATAGATTTTCCATTGTTTTTCAGATATTTTTCCCTTTAAAACAACTTAAAAATTTTTTAAAAGGAAAAATATGCTTATAAATATTCCTCTACTCTTAGAAAAAAAAGCTTGTAATTATAATTTTTTAAGTTGCAATTTAAATTATATTTCACTGTCAGATTGTTATTGTAACACTGAAGAATTTTCTACATTTATAGATAAAGATTATGGTCATATTATTACTGGGAGCTTAGATATTGTTGGAGATCAAGATTTGATTATAATTTTGAGCAGAGGATATAAATTTAGAACAAAGTTAAAAATGAAAAAAGATGATTTTATTTCAACAGTTAAAAGAGATCTTGATTGTTTTATTGCTAAGGTTTCTAGAAAATATCATTGGCCTGTTGAAGGTTTAACAGAATGGAAAACAAGGATTGTAGAAAGTGTAAAAAATAATTTAAACAATTCTAAATTTTGTTTTTATCCTAGTGGTACCGTTATTGATTATGATATGTTTGAGAAAATTAAAAGAAAGTTCATTATTACAGTTGTTGATAAAGCTTCTAACAACTTTTGTATTATATTTAAATATTTTTTTAAAAATTGATTTTTAAGGAATATAATACCAATAATACCTATCTAAAATTAAAGGATGACAAAAAAGTTATTGGCAAAAGGATTACTACTTTTAGTAAAAAATTAAAATTTAAATTGAATAGAATTACCTATTCTTATTTATTTCCAATCGTTAAATATCATAAAAATCTAGTCAAATTTAGGTTTATAGCTTGTGGTACTAATAGTTATAATTTTAATATTAGTAAAAAGTTCTTTAATATTCTTAAAATTATTTTGGTTAGAATTAAAAGCGAGAAAAATATTGCTATTAATGTTTTGAACTTTATTGAAAAGAATGAGGTTTTTGATATTAATACATTTGACTTTGAAAATCTTTATACTAGTATACCTCATGCTCAAATACTTGAAATTTGTAGTTGCATTTATAATAAATGCTTAATTAATCAAAATATAGATAAAAAGTTATTGGATTGATATTTGTAAATGTAATCTTTTTGAAAAATTTCTTTTTAATGGCATTGATTTTTATAAACAAAAAATAGAGATATTACAAGGTAATTCTTTTTTTGGGACTTTTGCTAATATTTTTTTGCCTTTTTTGAAGCAAAGTATCTTGAGTTTAATGATCTTAAAGCTTTTAGATACATTGATAATTTAATTTCATCAAATTGTGAAAATTATGATATCATTTTTAATATTTATCCCGAAGATTTGGTTTTGAAAAGGGACTAATGATAATTGTTTAAATGTTGAATATTTAAATTTTAAAATTAATATTGCTAATAATCAAATTAAAATTGGTGTTTATGATAAAAGAAAGAATTTTAATTTCAGATTTTTCAGTAATTTTGATACGAATTTGTGCGGTAATATATTCAAAAATTTAGTTTTTTATCAACTGACTAGAATTAATAAAATTTGCAATTTTTTAAAAAATCTGGAAAGTAATGGTTTTTCTTTTAATTTTTACAATATTGAAGGTATAATCAAAGAAATGATTAAAAATTATTAGTTTTATTTTCTTTTCTGTCTCGATCTAGCCAGATCTTTTCTGATCTGGCTAGATCGAGACTTAGCTGAGTTGCCCCAGTTAAGCTTTTCTACTAACAGATGGCAAAAGCTTTCTTTTTTCTGTGCATTAAATGTAGGCATAGTTTGTTTGTAAATTTCAGTTTGGCTAAGGATTTTCAGAAAGTTGCGAGCTTTAGTTTGAAATAGGAATATTTTTAAGTAGGTTTTCTGATCATTGTTTTCCTTTAGTAATTAGTTTATGTATTTTACTTTTGTATTTTGTTTTATATTCTCTTTTCCTGGACATTTTGCAAAATCTTTGGGGTACAGAGAGAGAGCAATTTTTCAGACATTTGTCTCACTCTCCGATAGAAAAGGCTTTGTGTTTTTATGACTTCTGGTACCCCTTGACGACGTTAGCTTTGGTTGTCATTTTTATAACGCTCATCTTTAAAATTTCTATAAGTTTCAATTTTCTTATGGAATTTCTGCTGCTTTGGGCAACTCTCCTTTGGTATTTAACTGCTTTTTACAAGATTTCTGATTTCTCTTTTTATTAAATTTTTAAAAAACATTTTAAACAATTTCTGAACTGAAAAAAAAATAATAATATTAAAAAAAAAGAAGCAAATAATAAGAACAAATTTTGAAACTGGAAATAAAATAATATGATCATACTCTTGGATGGATAGATAGCACTGCTCATTTCGGTGTTTGGTGCAACAGCACCAAGTTGTAATTTTTTAAGTAATTAGTTTTATATTAGTGTATACATGGAAATACGAACTCTAAATACAACATAATTTATTAGCCTCTAAAAATACTGGATTTCAGTTAAAATTAACGTGAAATGCAAGTATGGTAGAGTACTTCAGTAAATGACAAAAAAATAAATAAATAAAATTTAATTGTAAACTACTTTAAAACAAACTATGTAAACTATCTATACATTTGAAACAAAATGATATGATAGAAAATACAATGAAACATACAGTCATTGAACTTATATCCAAAACCTTCAAAAGTATCTGGAAAATTGGGATCAAAGTTTTTTACACTTTCATACTCAGCTAGCCTTTCTGCAGCAATATTCGATTCTGCAGCTGAAATGCATAAACATGCTTTATTTTAAAAACATATAAAGTTAAATGGAAACAAACCACTTACATACATAATATAGAATAGAATGACATTATGTCAACATAATTATTATAATCTGCATTTAATATGCTATTTACATTTATATTCTGTCTGTTCACATGTCTCTATTAGATATTTTTTTCTCAAAAAAGTTTAAATAAAATTTTTTTAAAAAATTACAGTAAAGAGAATGTTTAATGTTACAATTATGATGTAATATGTAGTTTTGTGTTAAAGGCACAGAAAAAAAAATTAAAAAACCGAAACAATTAACCCCTTAAACCATTTTAATTTCCCTTAAACCATCTCTTTAAATCGACAGCTGGCTCGGGGACCTACTAATAATTGCCTTAGGATGATCCTAATCAAAATTACTGGTCAAAGACCAACAGACCATCCTGAAATTTGAGTCCTAAATGATATGTCAACATAAGAATACAGACTGTTTAGGGGTAACACTTTTCATTTGTATTAACTGTAACCTAAATGTTCATTTAAATTGGGCAAAGATATCCTAATGTTGGACTTTTGAGTAGAAAATAAATCTGTTTTCAAATTTTCGAAAACATAATAAAGTATAACCCCAGATTAACTGGCATCCTCGGAACCAGGGGTATGTCGGAAAATCTAAAACGATGGAAAATTAGTAGAACTCTAAAAGTCAATGTTTTAAAGCATAAACATTGAAGCATGGGTAAAATTACTCCAAAAAAAGTAATTGGTATTGTTAAGTGACGCCAGAGGGCGTATGAGCCAGAGAAAAAAGAGTAGTAGTAGTAGATGTTTGTAACTGCAGCGAGGAACCATCGCCACATCTCTGAATAAAATTTGTTTTGTTTTGAAAAAGGAAGAAAGCTATTGTAAGTGCATGAAGTACCTACTTTCCATGCAAAACCATTGATTGATCGACCCTTGCTGGTCCATGTAATTCTTTCGTACAAATTAAATATTAAGTTTATTGTTACAGTCCTCTTTTCGTAATTTAGAATATTTCAAACACACTGACTCGATTCAGAAGTAATCGAAACGCACAACAGGTATAATAATGGAAAAGTAGAAGAACTCTATAAGTCAATGTTCTAAAGCATAAACATTGAAGCATGGATAAAATTATTCCAAAAAAGTAGTTGGTATAATAATGTTTTTTTTTTTTAAACATTGTTTTTTAATTGTTCTTTTTTAGTAATTTTGGATTTGTCATCACAAGAGTAATTTCATAATACCGCCAGTAATAATAATGTAACCATTACCGCAGCCTTTTTAACATCCGTTGTAATTTTGATAATCTAGGTTCTATTGTCGATCAATTGTATATGTGATAAAAATGCTTCCAAACAGAATTAGCTTTCTAACTGCAAAGATACAAACCTTACTTTCATAAATAGCCCTAACGATGATTATTTAAAATTAATTTTATTAATTTTTCCATTAAGCCAGTGATTTTTAAAGTTTATGAATTTTAACTTTTCAAGCTATATTTTTGAAAAGAAAAGTTTGGATTCTTTGATAAAGTCTTGATGTATGAATTCTCTAGACAATTCAGAAACAATAACATTTCTTTGTTATTTTGCTTTAAAATCCTTTATTTCTACATTTTCAAAGATCACCCCTGAGTTTTGATAAGGTATTTTTTTTATTATTCTCATTGTAACTATTATTATAGTCATCATAATAATAGCAATTAAAATATCATTTCAGAATCAATAAGAAAAAATTAAATATGCCAAATTAAGAAGAAATGTATTCATGTTATCAGACATTACACATTACTCTTAACTAACTAGAATAATAAAAATAAATACAGAAGAAGCATGCTTCAAGTTTAAAAGTCACTAACTACCTTAGAAAAATAATTTATTTTAATCAATCTCAATTACAAAAGTAAACACAGTGGCAATTGCTGAGTGTGAACAATATTGCATACATGAATGGCCCCCTTCAAAATCACATTAAAAAATAAAAATTGACAGTGTAACCTGGTTTATAAGTCAACCCCTATTTTTGATTATAAGATAAAAAATTTCCAGTATGTCAGGTGTATAAGCAGGTTGCTTAAAAAACCAAATATGAGAATTTCTAAAGTTAAAAAAAAAAAATATTAAGAAAAATTATTAAGTCTAGAAAATTTACTCCAATTAAAAATATTTCACATTGTTTTCTCTTGATATGTTAGATTAGCCCTCAATTAAGATATGTAACTTTATTTGAGAGCAAATGCAACATTAATAAATTCAAGACAAATGACATTCTCACTGTTATAGTTGGCCAGACAGCCCAATGCCTTCCCCTGAAGATTTCTCCATAACAACGTCATATTTATTCTATTGAAGAAGATATTGCATTTTACACCCACTGGAGCAAGAAAGCGGATGAGATGGGCTGACTCGGTGGAGTCTGATTTTCTTGCAATTAGTGAAAAAGAATTGGAGATCAAATGACATCTGCAATTGCTAAATTTGCTGCCTTATGGTGTGTTTAAAAAGGCATGTTTATGTTTGAAATATTCTTGAATAAATTATATCAACTTTCCTATTCTTTTTTTTTCTGAACGTAATTTAAAGTATAATTTCTGAAAAATATCTTTATATTTAAATAAAATATGATGAGAGAGAATGCAAAATTAATTGTAAAAATAGCTTTTGAAAGGGGAAAGTTAATACAGAATTAATCTCATTGTTTTCATGCATTGATATTTAACGATCAACAAATGTCCAACTTTTTTACTGGTGTTTATTACAGCGACCTCATGATATATGCAAAGTTATGATAGTTTAAAAAGCTGAATTATAGACCGGGATCAGGGGTCCGTCTAGGTTTTTCTGAAAGGTACCTATTTTGTGAAAATTTAAACATAATTTGTGAAAATTAAAAATTATATTAAAAAATCAACACAAAAATATGGATTTATTGTTTCCTACGGGATACAAAATTTTTTTCTAAGAAAAAGTATTTTATGAAAGTTGAATTTGTGAAGGTATCGCTAAACGAATGTAAATTTGGCCTGGACAGACACCTGGATATATAGCTCTACAACTGTATCTAGAAAATTTATAAATGTGACTTACAAGCTGTTTCATTTTTTCGAGATATGTCATCCATGGTAGTAAAAAAATAATACCAAGTCTATAAAAGAAAAAAAAAGTTTTATAAAAACAATTCTCAATAAAACTATTAACAATCGACAATTATGTTATTATTAACATGTTATAATTCTACATAGACCCTTATGTAAAAACAATTTCAAATAAAACTATTAACAATAGACAATTATGTTATTATTAATGGGTATGTTATAGTTTTACATAGACCCTTATGTAAAAACAATTTTGAATAAAATTATTAACAATAGACAATTATGTTATTACTATTAGGTATGTTAGAATTTTAGATAGACCCTTATGTATGCCAACTCTTCCGGTTTAAACAGATTTTTATTAAATGTTTATAAAGTGGAAGTAACAATGCTTTATAGTTTTTTTATTTATTACAATTTATAATACTTTTTACTACCGCTATATATATACAAAATAAGACTTGATAGTTATTATGATATTTTTTAGTGGTTACAAAATGACCTTATAGTTTGTCTAAAGTAAGAACTCCTTTAGCCATTCGTCTGGACCCGTGGCAGCCGCTATGGTAATGGAATATAACTATTACAAGTAGGGGTATTGGGTCTCTGTTTAGGACAGGTTTTGTCTCGGGTCATCGAAGGGAAAGGTAATCTTTTTCTTCGGAAGACCGTGTTAGTCCTAGAGTGAAGAGAAGCTACCCTCCCTGATATGCGCTATTCTTGTTTCCGTAGCAGCAGACAGCCTCAGATTTTGTGGCAGAGGGAGTTCTTACAGTAGACAAACTATACCTTTAATGTTAATTTGCTACCACTGCAAACATAAAGGGAAAAGAGAACTTCCAGAGTGGCATCTTTGGATCCCTTAACTCAATGGCATGAGACTCGTCATGTATTTATTTTTAATGAATTAAAATGGTAAAAAAATATCTTGCTTAGACAGTATTTGTGGGGCTGGTCACACTGTTTCCTTTTTGGATAAAGAATTTTCACTCTACATGTTGTTTGAACATGATTATGCACCCCTTTATAAATATCTACATCTAAAAAAAAATCTACTTGGCTGCTATTCTTCGTTTTTATTTATTATTTTTTTTTTCGTGAATCCACATGGCATTCCAACAGTTTTTTTTGCCATTTTCACATGGTTTTAACATCGGGCATTAAACATTATTGCAGACATATTCCAAATTCAAAGTATCGCCTTTTGACCAGCTCGATGATGTGGATTTATGATTGTAACACAAATTTATATCTTTCATAGATCACTTTTTTGACATTTATCGGCTATTTTTTGGCTTTTTTTCACTAGGCATTTTCAATACTCATATTTTTAATATAATGCCATGATGGCAAGTAAATTTAATATTAAAGATATCACTTTTATTCATTTGATTCACAAATTACTTCATGTTGCTATCCAAAAGTTTTTTTCAACATTTATTACAATTATTTATCTTTTTTCTTTTCTTTTACAGTTTTTATAATTTTTCTTTGCTATTTTTACCTTGTTCATGAAACCCTGATATTTTAATATACCATATTAATACAACACACAACTTTTCCAAAATAAAATAATCATGCTCTATAAAACTCATTTTAAGATTTCCTTGAAAATCAGATTTTTTGAATAAAAAAATTAAGAATTTCGAATATTATGGATTTCTTAAGAAATATACAACTTTTTTGTGGAATATAAATGCTCTTTTTAAAAAAATATAGTACCCTTTCCCAGTAGTACCATCATTGCCTATTTTAAGGTCTATAATAAACACTGATACTAACAATAATTTTACATGATTTCTGATTATAGAAATTATTCATTTTAAAAAAGCAAATAGATGGGTTACTTCCAACAAGTAATGAAAATTTTCAAATTCTACCCATAGATAATGACACATTTATGTACCTATCTATTAAGTATTCTAAGTAATAGTAAGAATTTCCCATAGTAAGACTATTTTTACTATATAATTACAGTAAAAATTTTCTGTAACAGTTTCAAATAATAGTAAAAATAGATTTAGCACAATTTTAGATAGGAAATTGTTCTCTACAAATATTGCATACATATTGTTACAGCATAAAACTAATGAAAATGTGAAATATTTATTTACTAAAAATTCAGTCACATTTTTAACAAACAATTTCTTTAGACTTTGCCGATTCTGTAGCAAAAAGTGATAGAAAATAAACATAAAAACATATAACTGTTTACATCAACTGCTAATTAAGATATGTCATTGAATAAAGACAAAATAAATAATACCACAAATAAAAATATCCACAGTGACAATCCAAGGACCCAAATATTTGTCAACGTCAGTTTAACAGCGGTTTTAGAAAATTAAATTTCCAGTAAAAGTTCAGGAAACTGAAAACTATAATTTGTATTAAAAACTATTTGTTTCTATCAATGACACATTTAATGATGAGATTTAAAATAACGTAAAAGAATTCTAAGTATCTAAAAGTTTCGCATAAACAACAAGCATTCGCGCTCATTCCAGTAGAAGCTTGATTGTTTGTTTAAAAAGTTTCCAGCTGCTTATTTTCATGCGGATAAAAACCTTTTTTTTTATAAAGTTAAAGTCAAATGACAAAACTAACACCTTATCTTCTTCCCTTTTATTATTTCTTGGTGACTCCCATTTAAAGAGGCGATAAATTAGCAAGAAATGAGAAGCTAGGTACGTTTTAAGGTTCATACTCAAATTGAATGTAAATAAAAATAAACATATAATTATGTCGCACTCCTCAACCTCTGATGATATGGAATTAGCAAATGATTTATCACTTGAAGATGATTACTATGCCCTTTTGAATTTAAGTAAAAATGTAAGTCGGAAGCTTTTATGTTTAGCTCGCCTGTGTGTGAAGAATATTTTAATGATGCAATAATTATATAAACACCTTCAACATTTATAATGATCTATTTTGACAACAACATATTTAAATATTCAACTGAATTTTTGATGTTCAATATATCACACATTAATTTTGTTTGGAATAATTTTCATAGTACTTTTTTGTTACCAGATAAAACCCGGTAATTGTAGCACTTAATGATTTTTGGTTTGTTTCTTGTTAGTTAAACTATTAAAATTATGTTAGTCATGATTTATAAATTTACCTAGTTATGTTCGAATCAATGTCACTCATTTTATCAAATTGTCTTTGGAAACTGATTAGAAACAGATTTAGAACTGATCTTGCTACTTATATAATATGTCATTTATATAACATGCCTGTGATTTTATATTTGTAGGTAAATGTTTCAAAATTCAAGCGCGTTTTTCGTGTTAAGAAATGTCTATTTTTATAAACCTTTAATTCTGATCCAATTATAAAGTTATAATTGATTTTGTGCTATGTATATTTTAGTTAAAAGTATTGAAATTCCTCCTTATATAATTCCCTGTTTTCTGAGTATTTGGCTTATTATATAATTCTAATAAAAGTTTAATAAAGGAGAGAGATTTTCGTATTGTGATCTGTGGCAAAATAATCGCTAAGTCTTGGCAACTTCCGTGTAGCAGTCTGAGTGAAACCAAAAAAAAAAAAAAAAAAAAAAAAAAAAAAAAAAAAAACATCAAGGAAAAGGAACCAACTCCAAAGGTATGACTCATAGCCATCCCCAAGCAAACATCTACTTGTTTTTTCTTTTAAATTGCAAGCATAAAATCTGTTTGGCACCTTCGCAATTGTAGTTGGCGGGACAGATCACGATATAGGAATATCCCCATATAAATTGAAAGTTATTGATGAAAAAATAAGAGAAACATTTAAGTATTTAATTTTATATTAATTTTATAAGTTGTTATTTTCAGAGAATCGGGCGAACAGTTTGATCTAAACTTGCAGAATTATCAATGAATTAATTAAAAATGTGATTTAGAGCAATTGAAAATGACAATTAAGAAAACATATTCTATTAACCCGCATCAAGTAAATCCAAACAACCTCTTCAAAACAAGTGCCAGTCTTGTTCTATTCAAAATTGAATTAAAATAAAACATAAAATTCACTGGTGTTGGCGGTTTGGTTAATTTGATGTTGGTAGTGCATGCATCATTATTTCATAATTTTTTTTGCTTTCATCACCCTCACTTAATTTTATTCTTAAAAGTTCTGACATTAATGTCAGAACTTTTAACTTAACAAACTAAAGGAAAACTTAAAAAAAAAAAACTGTTGGAAGTTTCTTATATTGGTCTCTGGGACAGAATAATGATGCAGTTTTGATAAATTATGGGCATAAGCACATAGGAAACTAGTAAAAGAAAGAAACAGAGAGAAAAAGAACATAGAAAGAGGTTAACTTAAGTTGTTCTTACTTATCCTCTTAATCTAACATATGTCAGATAAACTCTAGGATGCCCCTGACCGAAAGAAGATCCGCAACAAAAAGGGGATCTTATGTAAGATCCTCCTTAGAAAGTCTAAGGCACTTAAAATTAAAGCGCATGAGCATCCAGGTCTTTAATTTATTTCAAGTTGGACTGAACAGATTCATTTGGAGATAACAATTGGTGCAAATGCAACAGGTACTGATATCGAAATATCGCCAGAGCATGAAATACATGAGGTAAGAATGGAGTGCTTTTTTGTAGTTCAATGTACATCACAGAAATTGAAAATTTAGCATGCTGAAATGTTACTTAGTAATTCTTAGACCTGGAGTATCATTTTGCTTCCTATTATTAAAAAGAAGAAGAAAAAAAAAAACTGAATATTTTTGTGAGATTGTGTTAAAAAGATTTCTGTTTAAGATCTGGCTCCAAAATCATCACCAAACTTTGGTGTTAATTGAGCATTTGCCTGTGAAAAACTAAGAGAAACGGTACATATTGGGTAAAGTTCATTACCACTTTGATTTATTGCACATACTGTCATTGCCATCTATATAATCAGGATTCAATATGCAATATCCTCTTTTTCAAAATCATGGAATATATCCAAGTGTATTTTATTTTTGAATTGTAGAGCATCTTTTTTTGAATAGAANATAGAAACTTTTTTTTTTTTTTTTTGGATATATGTTAAATTATAAAAGCATATTTAAAGTGTTTGAGCTGTCTAAATAAATTTCAGGCATCAACAGAAGAGATAACTAATGCTTACAGACGTTTTAGCAGATTATATCATCCAGACAAACATCTTGATCCTGTAAAGAAGAAAAATGCAGAAATTTTATTTAATAAAATTAAGGTAGCATTTGAAGGTAAGTTCTTAAAATTCTACATTTTATAATTGATTTGTTATATTAGTTATTAATTAGGTAATTTTCATTATTTATTTTAGTATTAAATGATCCTCACCAAAGGGCTATCTATGACACACTGGGTGTTAAAGGTTTGGAAACCGAAGGATGGCAGGTAAATTATGTTCCTCATATGTATGTACCTATACCTGTAGATACATATCGCTGCTTATTGGTCTAAATCAATGTTAATTTAAATTTTACTGAAAGTGAAATTGGCTCTGCTTTTCTTTATAAAAGATGAATTCAAAATAGCTTGTTAAGTATAAAGCAGGAATTAGATTCAAATATGTTAAAAATCGTGGGGGTGGGCAAAGAAAAAGTTAGTATTTGTCGCCAGAAGTATTCATTCACCATTACAAGAAATAGAAAAAAATTAGGGTGCCTGATTTATGTAGGCAAAATTGAACTTCATAAAAAAATTCTTTTTCTTCTGTATTTATAGCAAAAGGAGAAAAGGAAAATAATTTTGAATTAAATTAATACAGAAATTTTAGTTTTAATTCTTATTGCAAAATCTAAAAATAATCACATGTTTTTTCCCTATTCATAAAATATTTATTTATGTCTTTAAAATAGAGATTTGTATTATTTTAAATAGAGTCCTGCTTTTAGTTAAAAAAAAAAGGACTCAGAGATTAAGTTCTGAGTTCTAAGGATCCATTGCTTCTTATGTCTAAGAAAGTATTGATTTTAGATAGTTATTTTTGCTGGTAGTTGAAAGTTAAAGTCTTGAAAGTTATAGTCTTAAAAGTCTTCTGATCTTATCTATTTTTGTGTTACTAATTCATAAACATTATTAATTATTGTACCATATATTGTTTATCCCAGTGTACAAGTTTACTTTTCAAACCCCCTAAACTCTATGATAGTTAGGAGGTCGACTTGCACACTGGTAATAGAGTCCGACATTCATGAATAACTTGATCAATTTACTATGATTAATATCTTATAGGTATACAATTAATTTATACTTACTTATATTAATTTATATTATAATAAAATGATTAATTGGTCCATAACATTTGTTAATGCATCTTTATTCGATGGCAAATGTATCATATTGAGAGAGAACAATGTGAAATATTTTTGAAAAAAATTCTTAGACTTAATGATTTTTTGTGTTTTTTAATTTTAGAAATATTTATTTATTATTTTTAAATGTTTGATTCATAGACCCATATAAAGTATAAATGAGGCATAACATTTCCTAGCATAAAATGTTTTGGTGGCTCAAATAAAAGAAAATTATATTCTGATTGGTTTTATTTTCTATTGTTCAACACTATCATATTTCTTGCAGAAATAAAATGGTTACAAAGTTTTAGAGTTTTTTGTTGGTAAATCAATTATTGTTTAATTTATCATCATTAAATTAAAATTGTTTTGAATTTGTTATTATTATTTTTTTATGGTTTATAGCTGTGGTTCGCAACCTTTTAGGCTCTGTGCCTGTCTTTGAGTACTGATATGAGGTCATGCACCCCCTACCACTGCAATATGTGGTCATTACAAGTTGTACAATTGAATCTGAAAGTGTAGATGGTTATTGATTAAAAATATAGAAAGGATAATTTTATACACAGAATTTAATATCACTACTCATATTTTACTTGGAACAAATTATTATTATTAGAAAAAATTATTAGAATTAAGGAATTAAATAAAAATCAAATTCAAGTAAAAGAATTAAGTAAAAAGAACTAAATATGTTTGTGGTAATTAAGAATATAGGTGAGGTCAATATCAATCACTTTCACAACATTAATGAGAGGGCTGACACTGTTTGTCCTTGACAAGTCTTTTAATATTGGGTTGCAACTTAGACAAACCAAACCAATGGTCACTCTCAATGTTTAGCTTTGCTCGATATTTTGATTTTAGGTGAGCTAATGCTGAAAATCCAGACTCATAGAGATGTATGGATTAAAACTGCACTAGTAACCTCAAAGCAACTTGTGCGTAGACAGGAAAATAATGAAACCAGAAATGTTCAGTATCCATTTTTTTTCTTTCGAATTTAGCCTTTGTTTGTAAAATGATGAAAAGATTGGTCGGAACTCTGAAGTTGCCATAGAGCTAGCTATCTTTTCTGTGAAACCATTTACTGCATCAAAAGTTTTTCAGAATCTTTTTCTTACCTTGTAACTTCATGTTCGGAACAGCCTGTCAGGTGGTCTTGCTAGGCATTCATCTAATCATTTTTTTATCATTTAAGTGACTGTTTAATCTTGGAAATAATGAAAAGATATCTCGGAACTCTGAAGTTGCCTTAAGAGCTATCTTTTCTGCCAAATCATTAACTGCATCAAAAGTTTTCAGAATGTTTTTCTGACCTTATAGCTTCATAAATACACAAGTGGGCGACCTTTGTGCTAAAATACAAACTAAGGTAGTCAAATTTTCTAATCTCAAGCAGCCCATTGACAGTCAAAGTAGCTGGGGTATATACCAAATTAATTGCCAATGTGGCCATTCATATATTGGCCAAACTAAGCGTGCCTTAAAGTGCCGTGTCAAGGAACATGAAGCTTATGTCAAAAAACAAGAATTTAAACGCTCATCTATTGCCCAACATTGTTGGGACTCTAATCATAATTTTAATTTTTCCTCTTCTAAAGTCATTCAAAATTGTTCTTCAATATTCGATTTAGATTTTTACGAGTCTTATCATATTTTCAAAAATTCCAAACTGTTGGTCAATGACCTATCAAGTGTTCCTTATATTTCCCCTGTTTGGAAATCTATGATAAAACCTAAAACTCTTTGTTCCTTGCTTCCTATTCGTCGTCTTCCGTTCAGCCTTCCCTCCTATTGACCGTTGCTCTAAACCCTCTTGTGACGTCATCTTTCTATATATATTTACTCTGTTCTCTTATTGTTTTCTGTTGCACTGATGAAGGTTGCCCTTTGAGCATCCGAAACAGCTGTCTGCTTTTAATAATATTTTTTGTGCTCTTTAACGTTGTCTACCTTAGTTTGTCTTATAGCTTCATGTTCAGAACAACCTAACTGGTGGTCTTAGTAGGAAGTATGTGTCAGGAAGAGAAGAAGAACATGCTGGAGAATTTTTATGAAGAAGGGGAAAAATTATCAATAAAAGGGAAACAACTCAGCAAGAAACTATTCTGAATAGAAACTCTTGCAGTGTTAATAGACAACTGACAATTATGATGTTTTTATGATTTCGACAAATATCTCGTACATATGTCAAAAATAAGTTTAGCTACTTTGTGGCTATAAAATTTAGTTCAGTAAGTTATACAGTTAGTTTTACTTTATTTTTTTAACTCACTCCCCCTTAAAATTCTCCCACGCAACCTTGGTTAAGAACCACTGGTTTATTTCATTTGTTATCTTATTTTAATCTTGTGAAGTATAGTTTTATACTGTTTAATGTAATGGTGTTTCATTTATAGATTGTTGAACGAACAAAAACCCCACAAGAAATTCGAGAAGAGTTTCAACAACTTCTTAGAGAAAAAGAAGAAAGAATATTACAGCAGAGAACTAATCCAAAAGTAAATTTTTTTAGCATGTTTACTTTTTAAACTGTATGATTTTCTTTCCATTGTAAATTTGTCAATATATTATAGAAGCCCGCAAATTACCTTTATCAGTTCAATAAAATCTTTCAACAGATTTGTGATAAACAAAATACAAGCATATGTAAATATTGTATTATTTGCAGGGCACTGTAATTGTTCAAGTGAATGCTACTGATTTATTTGAAACCTATGACAATGATTATTTGTAAGTTACACTTTTACTATTTTGAAATTATTTTTAAAACTCTTACAGTTTTTATTCATAAATATATATATCTTTATCATTTTTTTCTATTATACTTATTCAAAGTGATCTAATTTGATCTTTTGAATTTTTTTTTCTTATGTTTATTTTAAAAATCTGATTTAAATTAATGTGAGAAATGATGTAAATAGAATCAAATTAAAATTGGAGATTGTTACTACTAATGCTAAATAAACTATTTTAATTGTGTTTTGAAATTTTACAATTAGCATAATAATTTATTAGTATTTTTATGCTTAGGCATTAGAATTTATTTGAAATTTTACTTATATAAGTTTGCCATGTTTTGCCATGTTTATCATCTTTTTTTTCCCTCTAGCTCTTTAGTACACAATTAAAAGCTGTTAATGTGTTATCTGATTTGTATTGACTGATTGACTTGTTTTGATTTGTACTGAATGAGTTTAAATACTTGAAATTATTTTTTGGGACATTTTGAAAATCACAAAATGCACATATTGCATGTTTCTAAAAAGTTGCCAGATTGGTATCAAAAAGAAAATGTTTTTTTTTCTTTGGTTGAGATTTTTCAGAATCAAATAAATTGGGATACCTGTATTAATAATTTAGTTAGAGTCCATTAGCCATCAGGCTAACCTTGGGAGGTTTTCGTGGTTTTCCTCTCCACTAAGGCAAATTTCTCCCAATACTTGATCCTTCTGGATTGGATTCAAAATTTCAAGGCTGCAGAGTTGAACGTTAATAGTTGTAAACCCCAAAATTGGGTCTTCTGTTCAACGACGGTTATATATATGTGTGGGTGTGTCTGGTCTTCTTCTTGAAGTGCGAGTACCCAATTGAAAATAAATCTAGCCCATTGCACGACAAGTAGACAATCATTACTTGTTCTCTTTTCATCGCAGTTATTCTTACTTGTGACTTGAAATATTTTGGCGTTTATGAAAATCTATCCAAGGAAAAAAATTCACTAATGGGTCAGTTGCTGCAATAATGCAATTACAATTTCTTTTTTCGCTTCGTGTTTTTTTCTCGCTAATTTCTTTTTTTCTTTTTCAACTAGTTACAATTTGCCTGCTATTGAAATCAGTTCCATGTCCATATCTCAGTCAGTACAAGCCCCCTTAAGTGTGTCAGAAACCCTGAATTTAAGTGGTAGTCTTCAAACACAAAATGGAAATGGCGCTGGCAATGTTTCTTGTTCCATAAAAAGAGTCTTTTCTGCAAAAAGATGGGGAGAGGTAATTATTTATTTTATTTTTACTAAAAATATTAAATTAATTATTTTTATTTATCTTTCACATTTGAAAAAAAAGTGGAAAAAAATGTTTTGAGACAGAGGGTGTAATATTTAAACTTGCAATTAAAGGAGTCATGTTTATTGATGAAAGTTTTCATACTTTTGATAGATTTTTATCTTCTTTTTATTTTTTATGAAAAACATTTTTTTGACTGAGTGGGAATGGAAATAGATAAAATTTAAAAAGTAATTCTTAATAAAAAAAAAAGCATTTTTAATCAATTTTTGTGATGTGCCTTATTATAGGAATAGTCCTTTCTTGTATTGTAGTTTTTTCCTTTATTATATTACTTTATACTAAGGGTATATTACTTTAGCAAAATAAGTTTTTTCTTCCAAAAGTCATAATTTTATTTTAAAAACTGAATTAATGAAAAAAAAATGGAAGAAAAGTACTTTGGTTTAATTTAATTTGACTACTTACACTAATATTTTTTATTTAATGTAAGATTAGATTCTTAAAGAAAGGGAAATTATTTGAATTAATTTTATTTTTTATGCAATCATCATACATCTTAAATATATAAATTTATTTAGTTCTATTTTTTGACCAGATCCCATAATTTTTTTTTTAGAGAAAAACTGTTTTTTGTTGTTGTTGTTTTTATTAAAGAAAAAAGGCAAAGTGATCTGCATCAAATTTTTTTCATTCACTTAAAAACTTAAAAAATCTCCCTTTTTCGTTTTGAAAATTTTACTCTTGACAGTTTTTGCATCTTTCACTCCTAATTATGTTCTTTATTTACTAGCTTAAATATTTTACCTTTTGTTTTGAAATATTTTTTCCCTTTTTTCAATTTAAAACCCTTAAAAACCCTTTTTAAGAAATTTTTTTTTTTTTAACATATGTTTTTGAACTTATTTTAAAAATTGAGTTGAATTCCTGTTTTTGAAGCAAATGGCAATTTGTCTTGCTTAATATAGAAATCTATGTAATTTTCTTTTGTTTCATTTAGATAACTCAATTTCTGATATTTTAATTTTAATAGATTAATAATTTGAGTACATAAATGTATTGTCATTTTTCTTTTTCAAGTTCTCATTAGGTGCTGGTAATGGTCTTTTGGTGTATTTAAAAGGATTTTCAACCATGGGTAAACATAGGTATGTCTTTTTGAGAATTCTTTCATGAATTTGTTAAGAGTGTTTTTTATTGTGCTTCTTAATTGAAAATTAAGAGGTAAAGATTCCATATTCATAATTAATAGAATTTTATATGAATAAAAATCTAATGTACTTCAAATGCAAGGTCTTTTTAATAAAAATACAATAAGAGTCCAGCAAAATGTTTGCATAATATTACGAGAAGTTTGTCATGATTTTCCAAGTCAGAGCCAAAATGCTAATATTTAAAATACAAAAATAATGCATTTATAATAATTTAAAAATTACTAACCTTCCACCGTTATCGTCTATAAAGATTTGCAAATTTTACAAAAGTTTAGACATTGACAAGTTTTTCTTTGGAAAAAAAGAATTTCTAGTGTTTAGAGAAATGGTTTCCATTTTTTCTTGTCCCTTTTTTTTGACTAATGGACCCTAAATGATTGAGTTCTTTTTAGTGGAGCCTGATTTCTTAAATAAGTTTATTTAAAAATTATGAAAAAATAAAAAACCTATGTAAAATGACTAATTATTTCAAAATTATTTAATGGGAGAAGTTATAATTTTTCTTAGATTCATTGATAATCGACTTAAAATTAGGTTTTTATCACTGACAATTGAATTAACTGGTCTTTAGCAGGAACTCGTTCAGTTCCAAAACTGTTCTTAGTGTATTATTAGCCGAAGTTTTCGTTAAAATGAAAACGAAAAAGAACTGTGAAAAACATTGAGAGTGGTTGTCAGAGAAATTAACATATTTATGCTTCTGGCTATTTTACTTTGAATTAGAGATGCTATTGGAATATGCTGATGCAAATTTTTATAAATGCATATCCTTTTTAAAATTTATTCAATATATTGTTATTAGAATTTTTTGAAAAATTATCTTCTTTTAGATGCCATATAAACTTAAGAATTTCGTAAAAATAATCGAAAAATAAATAAATAATAGGTTATTCATTAGATACATATGCCTACTTAACTGCATATCTATGGTTGCTGCCGGCGACTATTTTCGACCTGAGGCGACTACGGCAGCTTTTTTTGCCTGAAAAGGCTAAAAAAGCAACTCATTTCAGGAAAAGGCGACTATTGGGAGACTTTTCTGTTCTCCTAGCCATGTTTTTTCTTGCATAAATTGGGTTGACAACCTGCAGCCCACGGTAGATTCTGAACACAATTATTTTTTTTTCCTTAAGAAATAAAATTATTTTAAATTTCAAATTTGAGTCATCACTTTTCAATGCGCTCAATTTGCACAGATTGAATTGTAAATCTATTTTGTTTCTCGATCCCCTTTTCAATGGTTATTGCAATAAAATTCTGCATGATTTTAAAAAACCCAAGTTTTAATACACTATTACGATGCGTGAATTTCGAATTTGAATAATCACTTTTCGCAATATATATATATATATGCATATATATATATTTTCGAATCAATTATTGGTTAAACTGAAAAATTTTTAGAAAAAGTATGTTTTTTTTTAATGAAAAATTATTTTTTTGCCTGATTTCTAGTAATTAAAAGTATTTAATTTTCTGTAAAAATATACAAATTTTTTTGCTATAAAAATTTAGTGCTAGAACACTAATGTTTATATAAAAATTATCATATTTGCCATCAACTTGACTAAATGGATAATTTTAAATGACAATTAAGACATTTAATAAAATTTTAGTCATCTTTTTGCTCATATTTAGGCAACTATTTTCATAGTTTTCAGCAACTATTTTTGTGCTTTAGGCTACTAAAAGCAACTATATTGTTAATTTTTTCTGTGGCAACCCTTATATAACGATAATAACCCACTTATACGAGTGAAATTTATTCGAGTTAAAATACCCTTGTTTAACGCTACTGCCTTTAATTACAGCTATCTCTGGTAATAAATTAATAGTATTATAGTACGTTTATGTAATACTTTTCATTAGCATTAATTAATATTTATATTACGCAAGGACCAGACTGCACTTACCAGGCTTATCAGCGGCCACCTTAAGTCCCTTTCTTTTGAGGGTAGTATTAAAATCTACCCTAACTGCCCCAGGTGCCACAATATGCAGGCTTCCCCCCAACATATCCTGGACTGTCTTGGTCTGGACAAAAGGGACATTCTTAATAACACACTTATGGTGGCCGATTTCCTCAGGGCCATGAATTTCATGGACATTGTTTAGCCCTGCTAATTTTGGGGATAAGAAAGAAGAAGAATATTTATATAAATTTAAATGTTTTTTATATTTTATGATACAAACGCTAATAGCTCTAAGTATAATTGTTTATTCCTCATTAAAATGAGTATATTTCCTCAAAACATTATGCTACACTATTTCAAATTAAAATTTTGTTAAAACATAGCATTTATGATGGACTAATGCGCTCCTTTATAATTATATAAACCGCTTATTTGAATACAATTGGCTGAAACCAACAGTATTCATTTAAGCAGGGCTGATTATATTGCAAGTTTCAAAAGTCGTTGCTGATTAGAAAAACTTCTAATAATTCAAAACCCTGCAACCCTTTCACGGAACCCGATGATTTTCCAGGACAGTTTTCAGAAATTGATCACCCTTTATTGACTTATACCTAAAAAATATGAAAATTTCTGTCCAATTTATGAAAAGGTAGTCATTTAATCCTATCCGGTGATTGTTTTTTTTTTCTCTTTTGCTTTAGAATATACTTTCTATTTTAATAAATGTATTTTGTTTCTAGCTTTTGTACTGCCCAAACTTCTGTTAACTTTGTAAATACTGGTTTTACACCTGGTTTTGAATTAAGTAAGAAGTCAGCTGTTTGATTATAGATTAAAAATAGTGTCATTTGAATTCATGCTTTTAATGAGTGTTTTTGTGAAAATTTAGTGTTTGGACGTCAGATGGGGAAAAGGACATCAGGATACGTAACTTGGAAAGCAGGAAGGTCATCTTCTATGACTACAACCATATCACATGATACAGAAAAAAATCATTTTGCCGCTGGGCTACAGGTAATTTAGTTTTGTGAACTGATTCAACTTAGTAAACTTGTTTGTATCTTTATTTAAATAGTAGTATTTAGCTAGTAGTAGTAAATAGTAGTATAGTAGCTCTCGTGCCAGAATGTTGTTCAATTCTAGCACTATAAAACAAAACCCCTCTATTTACTCTTTTACCCCAATTTGCACTTCTGCTTTCATATATTGTAATCTGGCAATCTTGTTAGGAAAATATTTTAAATCATTCTTGAAAAATGTCCCATTCATGTAAGTTCATTTGAATTTGCTGCTTGCTTTATAGGTTTTATTTTATGTTTTATTCTGTTTTTCCTTTGCATTTTATTTTCTGTTTTTATGTAATGTTTTTACTTAATATGTTCTATTCTATTTTGTTTCAAATTTTTTTTTCTTCTTTATTTGAGTGCTCCTAACACTATTGATATATTTTGATTTGCCTATATTGATACAATATTAGAAAGCACTCCTTTTTGCTGATGTAATCGTGGGAACCAGTGAAAAGATTATATCTTTATTTTCCAGATTTTTATCGTCAAATATTATTAATTGCCATCTTACTTTATAAAAAGCAAAACAGAGAAACTGAGAGATAACAAAATACTTTATTAAAAATTAATTATCTAAAAATTATAAAATTTTAAATAAAGTCGATTCTAAAAGGGAAAATAAATATTAGTTTATTGATGAACAATTCTATCAGTACATAAATCTAAAGCACAACACGAGATGTAAATTTGAAATTTCATCATGTAAATTTGAAAATTTTTGTGCTGGGTACTTTCAATAATTCCTTTTAACTACTACACATTCGAATTCTATACTACACATACAAGAATTAGAAATTAATTCATGTTTTTTTTTTTTTAAATGAATGCAATTCGGTGCAAGAAACTATTTTCTGTTACATTTTTTAAATTCCAAACATATCACACTCGGGCAAGAAAAGTGACACAAGTCAAAAAACAGCAATTTGAGGGCTATGTCGACAAAAAATATGCATGAAGTGCCCCATCAAGCTCAAAAAGTGTCATCTCTAGATTGTGATAAAGATTGTGCTATTTCAGAATAAGTTTTATAGTATTCTTTACATTGATTTTTCTCAAATGCTGTTTTTTGACCTGTGTCACTTTTCTTGCCAGGGAGCAATATTTAAAGGTGACAAATTTGTCATTCATGCATGTTAATGACTTTTGTAGAACGTTAGACTACAATTCTTGCCATACCATACTCATTTGAACCATATTTTGTATATATATATATATATATATATATATATATAATGTGTTAGTTAAAGTAAAACAATATCCTGACAGAATGAGCAAGACTAAAAGANGATTATCCGGAACGATCGGGACCATCGCTATTCCGGATAACTGATTTTTCCGGTTTTCTGAATCGCTACAAAAAGCCGTTTTTTTTATTGTTAAACCAGACTATAAAAATTTTTTTTGTGGAAATAATCTTAAAAAGAAGAAAAAACGATGAAGTAATACACTAATGATTATTTCCAAAATGATGGTAAGGTAAACATCTTTCAAAAAAGAAAGAAAATCCTAAAATCTTATGAGAAAAAAAAAATTTTTTTTTAAAAAATGGCGGGAAAATTTATCGAATTTCGTTCCGGTTTTTTGGTTTTCCGGTTTTCTGATTTCCGGATAACGGGTTCTGTACTGTATATATATATATATATCAATGAAGATAAAACAAAGAAAAATTATAGACGTATGAAAAAAGGGGAGGTGGGAAATAATAAGTAAAAAAATAACAAACTACAGTTTAAAAAAAAAGGATGAAATTTTACTTAAAAAAACCGTAAAAAAAAGATATAATCTTTTCATCAGCCCACACGATTATATCCGCAAAACAGAGTGCTTTCTTATATTGTATATATGTATATATATATATATATATATGAGTTCAAAATGAAGATAAAACAGAGGAAAATTATAGACATATGAAAAGGGGTGGGAAAATAATAATGAAAAAAAAAACTGGAAGAAAAAGAAAAAGGATGAAATTTTTTTAAAAAATCCGGAAAATAAATCTTTTTTTTTCCAGTTTGTTATTTTTTTTCCCATTATTATTCCCCTCCCCTTTTTCTTATGTCTATAATTTTCCTTTGTTTTATCTTCATTTTGAACTTATCTACTGAGTTCTGCTTACTTGCAGCTTATGCGCAATAAATGAAACTTATTGTTTTTCTTAACTTTCTTCGTGTTTTCTTGTATTTATTTATTTTGTTGTATATATATATATTCACACAAAATAGGTAGTAAAGTTACAAGATTAGTACTTGAAAAAAAGAGACTGAATTTTTTTTCCTGTTAGCAAAACAGCAAATGCGCAGGAAACTCAATTTTTTTTAATCAAAAAATTCTGATATCTGTATTTTCATGTATTCTATTTTATTATTAATATTTTATTTTAATAGTTATAATTTTATTACATTTTAGTTCAGTCCTAGAACAAGTCATATTAGCTTAAGCTATACAAAAAAGCTAGAAGATGAAGGAAGATTAAAATGTGCAGTCAAGTAAGCAAAAATTTATTCTTTTAATTCCAAAGACTTGTTGACCTAAAAAATAACGAATAATAACTTAGAATAACTAAATTATGTAATACTTAAAATCAGTCACATTTTTGAGCATGTGGATTTAGCGTCATTTTTTGAAAATCGCTTCTGTTTATGTGGAATTCTACCCAAATAACTTATATGTTCTGCATTTATTGCAAAATTCCCAGAAAGCTTAAATATTCACGAATGTTTCAGTGATGGTAAAACTATTAATTTTCTTTTAGTGTGTTTTTAGAAGCTAAGAAATGAATCTATTCTCATAAGTGAACCGAGATAATGAAGAGGTTAAGACAAACCAATCACTGAATCAATAAAATCACAGCTTATTTTATTCAAGATCAACACACTCACAAATTTTTAAAGATGAATACCCAATTTGTCAGTTGATTTATAAAGACGAATAAATTAATTTAAATCGGAAAACTTTTTAAAAAACTCAAAATTTTTTAATTGCTCTTGTTTACAAGACTTAATTATTTTTATTCACAAACTACTTGTCAAATAAATTTTAAAGAACGCATAACTAAACATATAATTTTTAAATCAACATATAACTGAATGGATATAATTGTAACAAGTTTATTATCTTATTAGCCAATGTAAATTTATAATTTAAAAGTTTCATGCATTTAATCTTGCTTTGTTATTTGTTAGTTTATTTTGACCATCAAATAATTTACATATGTTACCCCATCTTATTATTTCTCTTCAATAAAATCAGACTTTTAAAATAAATCACTACAATAAATATAGATAAATTATAATGTATGGATTTATATTTTTGACTTAAGTCAAAGGGTTATTTAAAAAAAAAAATGATTGAATTAATCATGCCAACCCTGATAAGTACCAAAACTTTATTTGTAGTGACTTTTATTAGTACAATCTAAAATGAATTAACTGGTAGTGTTTTTCAACCAATTTAGTTTAAAATTAAAATATCAAATAAACTTCATCTTATTTGTAGTATTTGACAACATTAATGCCAAACTACCCGATTTTTCAGTGTGCAATATTCTGTATGTTAATATTAATATAACAAAACTCCTCAACTTACTAAAATTAATATAAAATATTTATTAATGCAAGTAGGGGAGAAAGTGAAACAATATGGTAGGACAGGCTGCCTGCCTCACAGAAAATTTGTTTTACGTTTCTCTGCATTGGATGGAAAACTGAATATTACAGTTGTTTGGGTAAGAGGTTAAGAAATGGGCATGCATAAAGCAGAAAAGTGTGCATCTCAAGTTAAAGGCTGCAAAATCAACTGCAAATTTTAAATTGCTTAAACAATTTTCACTAAGAAATTGCCAAAACATAAATAAAATTTAAAGTATTTGTTTATGTTATATTAAAAGAGTCTTAAAAATGTTTGTAGAGTATTCTGCCGTGCAGTTAAAAAAACAACGTAACTGCTTCACAATTGATTCCGAGAAAAGTGACTTGATAAATAATTTCCTCCTATTGCTATGAATGTGAAAATAAATTTTGAGAAAACTGATGAAATGAATTTTATTAAAAACAAAAATTTTTTTTGCAATATTTAGCTTACCGTACAAAAATCGAAACATACCCTCGAAGTCATTTGAGCCTCATATCAACTGATCCCAGTCATGAACCAACAATAGAACATGTCATCTTGATTTTATACTGATCAACTTTTAGCCTCTTTTTCATTTGGAACTTTTGTCTACATGTGATTTTAGACTTCATGAAACTTTTCCAACTTTTACTTTTAGCCATTTTTACACTTAGGGACTTTTAGCTCTCATTGACTTTTAGTTTAATGATTTTATTTTTATCTTTAATTTCCTTAGTATTATCATCATTTTAATTCTTGACATTTACACTGGCACTTTTAGCCTCCATTGATTTTAAATCGTGTTTTTTATTACCTTAATATTAAGCTAATCCACTTTTAATTGATCACCACTACTGACATTTGGCAACATTTTACTGTATTTTTAGTTTAAATATTTAATATAATATTTTAACTTTTAATCTCAGTATACCCCCTGGGGTGGTTCGGGATTCTACCTATCTTATTATACAAAAATGTATAAAAATCTCAATTTTAAATTTTTTGTAGCTTTTGTTGATTTTTTAATTACGCGGCACTATTGACTGTATGAGCTGAAAAGTAGGAAACCACACTCACATTGGTTGTTTGCTTAGGTTAGCGCCATCTAGTAAGCACTACAATTAATGACTCTTGTTTTTACCTCTCATCCATATATCGGATGTGTCTTTATAAGAAGTGGTATTTTTTTTTATCAGTGATGTTGTCTTTGTTCTTTGACAGTCAATATAATAAGGAATCTTATCTAAAATTGTTTATACCTCTAATCATTGTTAATTCTCTTCGTTAAGCTTGAACTTTAACTCTTTTGAGAAACTCAAGAAAGTGCCTAAAGTGCTCTTGCGTCTAAATCAAGAAAGTGCAAACAAACTTATTAATAAGTAGACATGTAACTTAACACGTTTCTTCTTGTTAACACGTTGTAAAAAAATTACTTTCAAATCTGGCTTGAAAATAAGAAACATGACATTACTACTAACCTAATAATAATTATTGCTAATAAGAAATAATAACTATAATAATCACTGTAACAATTCAAGTTAAAAGTTTATTCAAAATAACTAATTACGTTAATAAATAAAAGCTTTTTTTAAAAGAAATGAATGTTAGACCAAAAAATTATGTCTCAAAAAATTTCTATGGACTTAAATGAATTGAAAATTAGCTATTTACTATTTGACCTATTATCTAGTTTAAAATTTAAATAGTAATTAGCAGGAAACTTAATTATTAAGTGTCAGTTTACAAGTAAGATGTCATATTATTTTATTTATATTATAATTACTTAATATTTTATAAATTTAACTTTCAATTAAAGTTTATTGAAGATAAAATTAAGAATAAATACAATAGACTCTCAATCAACTGAGATGGTCGGGAAATGCTTCATCCCGGATGAGTGAATAATCATATTCATCTAAATTTTGATGAATAAAAGGATAGAAAATGTAATTTGTTTTAATAATTTTACTTCTCCACAAGTCCCACCCCACTAGCATTTCAGAATGTGAGTAAAACTGTTTGGCGGTACTTAAGGTCGACTGGACAAGTCAAAGTCAATACAATAGGAAAGAATAGTTAAGACGAATGCAGTCTTCCCACTTGTTTCAACAGCTGCAGTCTGTGTTTTTTTTGGGGGAGGGAGGAACGGGTTATTGGATTCCGATTAATGTAGAGTCTTCTGTATTTTATAAATAACTTATATAATAGATTTTTCTATTTTGCTTTTTAAGCAATTTGTTTTATAATTTAAATAGGTTTTAAATTTTATATGTGACGTGTGAGTAACTTCAAAATACCTCAAAAATAAATTATGTAATTGCTCTTGTTTTTATGTGATTAAATTTAAATAATTTTTTAAATTTTTTTTTCTTTTTTTTAGGCTGGGAGTATTTGGTGTTATACTGGAGTATGGGTGTGAAAAGAAGTTGACCAAATTAAGTAATGTTGGTGCTGCTATGGTAGTTGGTGTGCCTTCTGGTGTTACTTTGAAATTAAAGTGAGTAATTATCAAACTAATCCTTAGATTAAACGAAGATTAACAAGGGGAAAAATAACTCTTGATTTTGTGGTGTGGAGGTTTAACTGCATTAGAAAACATCACAGTTTCATATGATCATTACATTTTTTTTTTATTTCAACCACTATGACCAAAGTATACATGAAAGACAGGGCGATTAAAAGAAACTGATGATCGATACTCAGGAACTTTTAGCTCTAGTTCTTCCAAACAAATTTAAATGGAAATCTACATGTATTTTATGTAGATCATGCAGTAGAGGTTTTTATTTGGAAAATAGTTTAAAATTTTGCCTACAGATTGAGCTGTAGTGAAGTTAATCAAAACTGTTCAAAATTTAAAGGAGAACAGTCTTCTTTTCATACCTTGTGGATCAGCAATATCTTAAAATTGTACCACAGTTTTATCATCTTATGTATATGCATGTTTTTAGAACTACAACAACATCTATTGGTAAAATTTTTAACTTTTTTATTAAAACCTCAAGTTATATTTTCATTCAAATCCACTTGCTGGAACCAGAGCTACAAGCTTTTCACTTACCATTGGTTTTTAACAACTGTGCACTTATATAAAAAAAATTTTAAAGATCCGATTAACTGGAGCTACTGGGAGGAAGACCTGTCCAATCTTCCACTATAATTTTTACTAATCTTAGAATTTTCATTAGACAACTAGTCATCTTTTCATTTTGTGACATTGCAAAATTAACCAAGCTTGCAGCTTAAACATACTTACCTCATCTTCATTAAAAATCTGAACAAATACCAGTTTTGAAGCCTGGTTGTTCCTCTCTAAGCAGTGCTTTTTATACCTGTCCAACCTCTTTCCTAGCTTTGAAAATCTCCTCAAAAAGAGGCAAATATTTACATTGAAAACAAAACAGTTAAGGAACTCTGCCCCATTCCAGTTGTTTAATGTTCTTTAGTATATTTCAGAAACTATAAAAACATAGACCAACACATTAAACTAAATATTAAAAAACTAAAACAGTATACCACCCCTATACAAAGATGACTGGTTGAAGGAACACTGGTAATTGCATAGCTGCCAACTGTCCAGAATTTTACTGATTTGTTCCTAATTTTTAAATCAAATCTGAAAATCTGATATTTTAATAAAAAATCTGAATTTCGTAAAATTGCAGTATTTTTGCTTTTAAACCAATCTTTTGTTCTGATCGCCACAATTGCGCTTCCTGTGATTATTGTGCAGAAGTAATTTTTAGTGACTTTTTATTGGAAAATACTATTCCAATAGCTGTTGCTGATCATTTCACTAAATTGAATTGTAAACAACTGTTAAAAAATTTATCATAGTATTTAAACATTTGTATCATAAATATTTGTTTATGATGTAGTTTAATATTTACCTGTGTTTTATAATTTGGAGAAGAATAATTATATATTAATAGGTAATGGTTGTTTTTAAACTATTATACCGGTATTCCTAATTATAAAATATTAATATTATAAATTTCCCACAAAAGATAGTGGTTATAATTTGTTTTTACTAATTTACATAAGGTATTAAAGTATATGTCTATTAATGTTATTATTTAATAGTTAAATTTTTGTCTTTCTCTCGTAATGGGTGCATATAATTTTGTCGCATATAGTGTTCCTAATTTTTGATTCCTAAGGTTGGCATCTATGTAATTGTTTTATGGTGGTCTGACTAAAATTTTGGACCACCTACAATTTTGATCTTTGTTTTACAATAGAACAAGGTTTATTCAGACTCTGATTAACCAAAGTATCTAATTAACCGATTCCATTACAGACCCAAAGCTATTTTTCCTGTCTTTTCTAAACATACTAATTTTTTTTCAAGAAAATTTATCTTTTTCTTCAGATTCTCGGAAGGGAGTTAAAAAGTTGCTCTTTTGTCTCTAATGTATGAATGTTACAATATCTGTATGCAATACACATGTATGTTACAATATCTGCTTTAACTTCTCTCAAAAAAGCATATTTTACTATAATTGTGACACTACACACTCTCTGTATTGTAATTTTTTAGCACAGTTCTTTTTGAAAAAAACCGGCCAAAAAAATCTAATTTTTTTTATGTAAAAAAATTGATTCTGCTCCGGGTTCAACTTTTCTTTCAGTCGACAATTTTGATATGCTACGCTTTTGTTCCATGGAAAGAGGCTATATTTTATTCTTGAATAAATTAGTGTTATAGCTTACAATCCTATGTAAATGATAAATATCAATAAAATGATTTTTTTCTTAGCTTTAAAATTGTTATTTTCAATTCTCGATTATATTCGAGTGTTAAAAATTATAACAGCATAAAATACAACGACGCTCGAATTATCTCGAGTATGACAGTTATAATTGATCAGGAGCTAACCTTTAATATGCTAATTAATTAGTGCAGAGAATATTATAAGTTACAAAATGATACACAAAAAAGTATTTTCACAGAATAAACATGCCTTTTTTTAAAAAATAAAAAGATTTTGATCTCTGACCCCCAAAATAGGGAAGGTAGCCACAATATGGGAAATAGTCTTAATTCTTTGGTCCCGAAAGCAGTTAAAAGTTTGGACCTTTTAATGTTAATTTTACTTTTTTTTTGGTATTTTGCCATACTTTGTGAACTTTTTAAGCAAATCAAAAAATTTTTGCACACAATTTTAAAATTCGTTTTTTTAATAATAATTCTAAACTTTCAACCGCTCTCATGACCAAACTATTGGGACCCTATTTCCCAGATCTCCACGGTTGACTGATCTGAAAGACAGTTGAACACGGAAGTCAAGCATCACTGGCTGCGGTCAGTAAGCGGGAGGGTGACCACTTTGATCGGCCAGCGTAGGAACCGAGGGTGTGCGGTATCTGTCCGCGTTAAAATCTTCTACTGTAAAGCGGTCAACTTTGCACCCAGGTCGTCGGCTACCAAAGCAGGGGAGCCATCCCTTTTGCTGGAGATCAATGTTCGGATCATCCTCAGGGATGTTTCCCAGACCGTCGCCAATAACCCATTGAGCAACTCTTGTGTGACATAAATTAAATACCTACCTACCTACCCAGATTTTAGCTTCTCCATATTCGAGAATCTAAATCCGTCAAAAAAAGAAACGTTTATTCAGGGAAAGTACATTTTTGTGTCTGATTTTGTAACTTAACATATTCTCTTAGCACTTGACCTTGAACCATTATGTTTGGGTCTTAATGAGTGAAAATCCAATCATGATCGAAAGTCATTCAAAGTGTTCCTATTTTTTCTAACTACCTATGAAAATTTTTTTCAACTTTCCTAATGAAATAAAATCACTCATGTTTATATTTTTTGTTTTAGGGTGACAAGGGCAAACCAGTCGTATATTTTTCCAATTCTGTTATCAGAAGAGGTACTTCCGAGTGCCATATTTTATGGTACAGCAGTTCCTATAGTTGGATGGTACATGTTAAAAGTCTGTTTCATAGATCCATATAACAAAAGACAAAAACAAAAGTAAGTCATTTAAATATTTTATTTAAACACAGATTTGTTATTTTGCATATTTTTTAGAATCAGTTCATATAACATTCGGATTTTGACATGAAATAATTCATTTCCTTGCTATAAAACCTTTCTAGTTTCAATTAATGTACCATCTTTTGAATAGTTTTTCTTGAAAGTAAGTTATTGATCTTAGATGGATAGAAAAATGATATTAAGAAATTTTAAGTTTATAGCTGGAGTAAAGTCTTACGAAATTTTGATTTGAGGAAATTACATTTATAATAATAAAATGAAGAGTTTATGAGTCTATCTTATAACTGCAGAAGAACTGTTTGCTCTATTGTCCTGAATTTTGGATACTTATTGAAAGGATCAATTTTAGCCCCGAAACTGAAAAATCGTTCGAAAATTTTACTTAGATCGTTAAGGAGAGAGATTTAAAATATGAAATTTTTTCATTGACATTGAACTAGTGCCATTGATATAAACTATTGATATAACTGCAGATAGCCTCAATGATACTCACTTGGTTATAGCACTCATTAATAAAAGTAGTTTGTTGCCCGTTCCTAGATCTTTTTTATTAAGCCAGATAAACTTCATGATCAATGTGAGCATGGCAACATAAGTAGATTGGGCCACCAAATTAATACTTCTTAAGTATTATGAAACCAATGTTTATATATATGCAGTGAAGCCTCTCATTAGCGAGCAATTTCTATTCCATAGTAAATGGTCGTTAATAGAGGTTGATAGTTCTTAGGGGTTACCTTCATTGACTTCAAAATGATATCGGAGGAACATAATTTTTCTTGAGCAATTTTAACTTAACTCAGTGTCATTTTCTTGGTGCAGAAATGCCATTTGTTTTGGGGTCTTGAAAATGGGATCGATGAATAAAATTTAGCATCAATTAAAATTACCCTTAACTGATATAATTATGTGTGAAAACAAATTTAACAATTATGAAAGATAGAACTATCTTAAATAAATGGACAATTACGTTCCCCCCTTTTTTTACCGGGGTTTGCATTTAATATTTCTTATCATAAAAATAAGTAAGATTCAAAAAATGAGAAGAGGTTTGATAGCTTGAGGTGCTTAGTATTTTTTAAAAGAACTTTTTTTTCTAATTTAATTTTCATTCAACTTTAATAGTAAATCATTAATAGCATCGTCTTTAGTGCACCCTGACTGCAACATAAAGTTATCAATCCCTTTCAGATAGAGAGAGGATTAACAATTCAAGGATTTTATTTTACTATTAAACTATGCTAAAACAAAAATATTAAATAACTACTGAATATTTTTTTTTTCTTTTGAAAAATTATCTTTGTATAAACTAATTTTATAACTCTGTGCAAAATATTCTCGATTCTTTCAATAATTACCAGGATTTGGTAATATTTACGCAGTTGTCAATATAACCTAGCAGCAAAAAAGCTTGGGAACTCATTGGGTCAATATTCACCAATTTTGTCTCATCAAGGTTTTAAAGGGCCATTATTTTCCAATATTTGACCAATATGGAAATGCCCGATTCACCCAATATTTTTAGCCACTATTCATTCAATGTTTACCCTATATAAAATTGTAAATTTACTGGATATTTTATTGCTCTTATTTAGCTAATATCAGTATTATACAGATTTGTTAAGTTCTCCCGATATTTCGTAGCCGTTATTCAACTCCTGTCGATTAGATATGGAAGTGTCTGACTCAGCCGATGTTTTATAGCTGTTATTCAGCCAATATAGTCCCTACATAAAATTGAACGATTGACTCAATATCTTATAGCCATTATTCAGCCTATGTTGGTTCGATATAGAGGTGTCCCACTAAACCAATGTTTTATAGCTGTTATTCATCCAATGTAAACCCTACATAAAATTGTACGATAAACCTGATATTTTACAAGCCCTTATCAGGTAATATTAAACTTACATAAAATTGTACAATTCACCCAATATTTTAAAGCTGTTTTACAGTCAATGTGGGCCCTATACAGAATAGTTCAATTCATCCAGCATTTTTTAGCCATTATTCAGCCAATATAGACCCCATTTAAAATTGTCCCAATTGATCCGCTATTTTATAGCCATAACTCAACCAGTAGATACCAGATATAATACTGTACGATTCACCCAGTATTTTAACGCCATTATTCAGCCAATATAGATCCTAAATAAAACTATCTGACACAGCCAATTTTCCTCCAATGTCGACACATGTAGAATTGTACTATTCACCCTATATTTTAAATATAAATATTTTTTTTTCTCCAGGGAGTCGGAGAAAAATAAAGAAGCTAATGCACAAAAGATGGCAGAAAAACGAAAAGAAGCTGCTATTGCTGTAAGTGCAACTTTTGTTAAACATTATCAAGTTTTTTAAGTTAGAATTATGTGTTTATAATTTTGTAAAAGCTTTAATTTCCATTATTAGTTATTTATTTTTAAAATAAGCAAATGTGTAATTATATTTCTATTCTTTCTAAAATTTCACAATTTGATGGCATTCAAAAAAATAATGTACTATATAGAAAAATGTGCATGTTGAAAGATGGATTTTTATAATGATTTAAAGTTTTCCAAAATTATTTATATACATTTTTGCAACTTAATATACCAATATATTATTTTCATTATTTTACAAACAAATAAGTTTTTTATTGGAATTTCTTTCTATATTGTTGTTCCATAAAATAATTGTAGGAAAACTAATTTACTATTTAAAAAAGCATGCCGGTTAAAAAATAGTTTTCTATAAGCTAGACTATCAGAAGGTCAAAGTATAATTAAAATGACTTATTTAAATGTAGTTTTTGTAACTTTAAGCAAAAAATTTAGTTAGTTTAAATAATTTCATTTAAATAAAGTATTAAGAATGCCTACGTGTTAATTAATTTAATCTGTCAGCTTTTATTTTCCATAATAATTATTGATTAAATATAAAATGAACCAGAATAGATAAAGCAATGTTTCCTTGCATACTATGTCATATTTCTTTGTTTTAATAAAAGTACTGTATTTACTTATATTTTTGTGAAGTTATAATGTAACATTTAAATTCTTCGATATTTAAAAATAAATAAATAATAAAATCAAAAAAATTTGCAAAATTAAAAACTAAGTTAAAAAACAAGTTAAACAATTTTACATTATTTATAAAAAAAAGTGCGTATTAACAGAAATGGAACTTACCTTTAGACAAGAACGATTTTATAAATATTATAAAATCGTATAATTATTATAAAATTGATCTTGTTTGAAGCTAATTTCAATTTCTGCCAATGTATAGATTTTATAAATGATCTAAAATTGTTGTTTAACTTGTTTAAGAGTATGAGTTTGAAATATTTTTTTCCATTTTAGAAGGATTAAAATAAATCTGGCGCAGTTAATAATAACCCAATAATTAATAATAATATAAAAAGGACACTTAATAATACCAATGCCTCAATCAAAATAATTGTCTAAGTAAAATTTTTTCACTCCTTTTTTTAGTAATTTTTTTTCAACCCAATACTTATGCCCTATTCAAAAACTATTTTGAATGAGGCATTTGCATATTAGGAATAATTTCTGAACTATTTTATAACTTTTTTAACAAAATTATCTGCTCAATTTCTATTTAATTCAAATTTTCCAGGTCTCGTTAATGCAAGAAACATATAAAAGAATTGTGGAAGAAGAAAAACGGAAAAACGGTTTAATCATAACGATGGCTATTTATGGCAATACAGACAGCATATCTAACCTGAATATGGAGTAAGACGATTTATTATTTTCATTGTTAAATTATTTCCAATACTTATTATCGAGCTGTGACGGTTAATTATGTATTTGGGTGAATTATTTTCAGTGCTGATTATGTAATTAAACTAAATTATTTTCAATACTGATTATATAGCAGAGCTAAATTGTTTACAATGCTGATTGTATAGCAATCATAAGGTATTTTCAATTATGGCTCAAAGTAGCTGCAGAACAGGAAAATCTGGTAGTGCAAAGTTTATCAATTTGGAAAATGTCAGACAATTTCATTTAAATACTCAAAGAGTCAGGGTAAAGTAATTAATTTGAGCTTAAAGTTCCTGATTTTTTTTTTCGAAAAAATAAATTCTCTTACAATATTTTTTTTCAAAAAGAAAGAAAATTCTTTGTTTTTAATTCTATAATTAAAGATTATATAATTTAACTAAATTATTTTCAATGCTGATTATATAACAGTGCTAAATTGTTTACAATGCTGATTGTATGGCACTGATAAGCTATTTTTAATTATGATTCAAAGTAGCCACAGAACAGGAAAACCCGGAAGAGCAAAGTTTATCTGTCAGGGGATTTCATTAAAATACTCAAAAAGTCAGGATTAATTTAAGTTTAAAGTGTCAATTTTTTTTTTAAAAAAAGAAAGAAAATTCTTTATTTTTAACTTTAAATGCATGCTTATGAGTAGAGCCCAGATTTTGATGACCTAAAAAATTTCAATTAATGCCCTTAAAAAAATGCGAAAAATGCCCTTAAAAAGTGCGAAAAATGCCCTTTAAAATGTGAAAATTGCGCTAAAAATGCCTTATGATGTGAATTAAATAAAAATATTAAACTAAAACAATGTTTTACTCTTTAAAATTATTATGAGTCATTTAAAAAAATATAAAGCAATGCAATACTGGTTCTACGTTCATTAAAGTTTGAAAAATATGTTTTACATCCTAAAATAACAAAAAAAAAAGGAAAATATATTGACTCCAAAACATTTTCATTTTGTAAAGAAACTTTAATGAATATAACAACTTCCATCTCATAATATTACTAAATATCAGAATTACATTGGATTATTAAATTTTTTTTGTTGATATTTTGAAATGTAAACGAGCGTCTCTTGTCTGAAAGTAAATTGTTATTCCTGGAGAAGCTTCTTTCAACGTCTACTGATGTTATTGGTGCTTACTTGAAAAAGACGGTCTCACACTGACAATTCTTCTTCAATTTGAAAAGATGTTGCTTCACCTGCTAATATCCTAGAGATTTTTTTCATATTTTGGAAGCAAGTGTAACAATAAAAAATGATAAAAAAATAATACAAATTGGAAAAAATTAACAAAAATTTTTAAAAAATGCTTTAAAATGCAAAATACGCCAAACAATTTAAAGAAAAATGCCCTATAAATCTTAAAAAATGCTCCAAAGGACAAAAAATGTCCAAAAATGCAAAAAAATGCAAATGTCATCAAAATCCGGGCCTTACTTATGAGTTTAGTATTATATTAAAATGGAAGAAATATGATAAAATCAGTATGGGAATTATTCTTTCTGAGTGTTTGAAATTATTCTTTCTGAGTATTGAAATTATTCTTTCTGAGTTGTTGACCACTCTGTGATTATAAAACTATATTAAGTTATTTTTTTGAGGCTGATAATGTGACAAGATTGAATTATTTCTTCTGTCGATAATATAGCAGCGATAAATTATTTTAGTGCTCATTATAAAGTAATGTAAAATATTTTCAATGCTGATTACATGGCAATGTAAAATCATTTTCAATGTTTTTTTTTTTAAGTCTAGAGTTATTTTCCATGCTGATTATGCAGTAACATTAAAATATTTTCTATATTGATTATACAGCCAAGTTATATTAATTTTTCAGGCAAATTGATTCAAATTTGGAAGTTGCTAATACAACAGTACAACTCCAATGCTTAGTTAAAGATTCAAGGCTTATTCTTCCTGATAGACCCAAGGTATGTAATCACTGAATATTCAGTGATCATCCTAAACTGTTTTAATTTGGTTTCATTTACTACAGTTTTATTTTCTAAAAATGACTAATAAGAGTTAATGTAAATGACATGAGGGGCTGTTCTAATATTCCGTGAGCATATTTTTGGCAGTTTTGGAAACTCTCCCCTTGTTAGCTAAAATGAATAAATCACATAACCCCGCCCCTTTCAGGTGCTTACTTAATATTGGAAGAACCCCTGAATAGGGCTGGGAGGTGTTAAGATTTTGGTTTTGCGACATATCGGCACTCTAACATCACGATATTTTGATGCATCCTGATGTTTCGGTGCATTAATGTTTTATATTTAATAAATTCATGGTTAGTAAGTTAAAAAAAGTTTTTAAAAATAAACATTGCATTTTTTTACAATTATTTCTCAATATTTAAAGACGTGAATGTCTGCAAAATAGCTGTTAAGAAACATTAAACAGCTGGATTGATTGTAAAAGTATTATTAAAAGTTTCATTAGATGCTTTTTTGGTAAATGCAAAAAAGTAAAAAATGTCTGATTTAAATCAACAAAACATGATTTGCATCAAATAAATCAGATTTTTTTTTATCTTTATTTAAAAAAATCATGATTTTTGCCAACCCTGATTTATGGACAGTCTCAAATATAAAACATGATGAAAGCAGAGCTATTGTTATTAACATTAAAATAATAAGGCACTAACTCAAGAGTGCCTTAAATTGCATTAAATTCATTAGTGCAAGTTAAGGTATTCAAAAAATCTGCAAAATATTGGAAAGTAGCTATTTTGCAAATTTTTTTAATGTTTAAATTTTTTTTATAGCATACTGTTAATATAAAAATGTTTATATTTCATGAAATTTGTTTCTATTTTATGTAGAGCAATATGCCTGGATTTTATGACCCATGCCTTGGAGAAGAGAAATCATTGTTGGTGAATTATTTGTATAGAAATATTGCACATTCCATTACAATCAAAGACAGTGAGATGTTAAGGATACCTAGGATAGTAGATTTCTAAGAATAGTAAAATCTGTACGTTTGCTTCCTGTAATACTATTATTCATTGTTATTTTCATATTTTAAAGGTTCTTCCTAATTTTTAACTTTGTTTTAAAAGAAACATTAATTTTTAAAGTAAAGCTTAACTTAATTGATTTGTTTAGTTACTATCCAGTTAAACATTATCTTTAAAAAAACTTTAAATTATCTTTTAGAGTTTTGGACAATTTTAAATACATATGACAACAACATAAATTTTAATAGCTCTTTATCTAAAAATTTCTTAGTTTTTTATTAACTATTTTAGATATAAAATCAAGAATTGTAGTTTTTAATTATGTTGTACTAGTGATGAAAAGTTTATTAAAATTTTAATATAGTTTGTATTTGTAACATTATTCACAAGAGCTTTTGATATATTTACCACTTTTCATACTTCATTTTATGTGTACTTTCATTGTTACCCATCAATTTAAAGTTGGGCTATTCTACGGTAACTTACGTTACGTTCACATAAACTTTAATGCACTGAGAACTTAAAAGCAGGCAAATAATACTAATAAGCACATTAAAATTAAGTGATTTCTTAAAATTACAATCGAAACCAAAAGGAATCTAATTAAAACAAATAATATCTTTTAATTTAAACAGTGTAAAAACCTAAAATTAGTGTGGTAACTTACGTTACCGAAAAAGGAATGGCATAAATTTGCAAGATGCTTGAAGACAAAATTCTGTTCTTATACAAATGTTGCATAATTAAGATTATATATATCATTTTTCTGATATGTTTAAATATTTCTTNCCTAAAATTAGTGTGGTAACTTACGTTACCGAAAAAGGAATGGCATAAATTTGCAATATGCTTGAAGGCAAAATTCTGTTCTTATACAAATGTTGCATAATTAAGATTATATGTATCATTTTTCTGATATGTTTAAATATTTCTTAAGCCTAGATTTAAGATTTTAATTTATAAAATAAATTAAATATAATTTTTTAAATGGGTAACTTACGTTACAGTAACTTACATTGCGAAATTCACTTTGTATCCAACTTTTATCCCAATAATGTACAAGTGCAAATTAAGATATTTAAACAGTATAGTGCAAGGGAGAAAAAGTGTACATGAAGCAAATTCAGAAACTTTTGTATCACACATAACTGCAAACTTATAAGGTCCTCTGTTATTACCCAGTACAGGGGGCTCAATTCTTTTCACCATGTTTTCCTTCTGGTAGAATATTTCATCTCTTTTTTCTATAGATTCCCACAGCAGCCATTACATTGACTTTAAGTTCTTGCTCTTCAACAGATATGTCCTCGTATCTCACCATATATCAACCCTCAGCTTTTATCTTGGATTCATCATTTTCTCTTTTAACATCTTTCACTAAAAAAACTTTTCTGGTATGCTTTCTTGTACTCTTAAATGGTGGATTTGCTTAATGTTTTTAATCTGTGATGCTTTTGAGAATAGACTAGACACTCCACTCATCTGTTCTAGAGACTCGCACTCATATATATTTTTTCTAAACATAAAATAAATTTTTAAAGAATTTCGAAAGATGGAACATTATGAATTTTGCTGAAGGCTTCCTAGTCAATCTGAACTTTTCATGATACTTACAAAGACAAACATTTCTTGGAAGTTTGCTACTAAGCAAGACATGCTTTGGACGGAGCTCAAAGAATTTAGTTTTTCCAATTTTGCAATCTGGATTTTCTTCCATAAGCATTTTGTGCATTTCTCGAACTGAATGAAGAAGACGTCGTGTTTTGTACTTTCTTTTTGATACCATTAGCATCTCTAACTATATCCTTAACTCCTCGTGCTTGTCGAGAGATTTCTCCAATTTTTAAAACATATGAATGCCAACACCCAAATTAATAACTCAAAGCAAAGATTTTCCTTAAAATTAATATCTTAAGGCAGTGGATAATTCATTTAAACTTTGGTATTGTAACTGGATACATCTTATTTACTTTATATGCCAATTTTCAAGAGGACTCATTTCACATTGGTTACTTACATTACATGCATGTCAGTAACTTATGTTACACATATTGAATAGTGCACAAAACAATAAATAAGTAATATTTGAAAAGAAAACTATTGCTGCTTATTTGGTGTTAGATTCTAAGAAAGGAAAAATATTATTCTTACTTTTGTATCACTTGATCTTTTTTACACATAAAAACTTCTTCTAGTTTTCGGTAACTTACGTTGCATGCAATAATGTTTATTTGAAATTTATATAATTAAGTGAATTTAGCAACAAAAACTTATTTTTACACTACGCAATATTTCTATTAAGTGTAATAAACAATATTTATTCTTTGGAACAATTTTAAATGAAAATAATGTTAACTTACTGATTTTCAAAATCTGACCATGTTCTTCACCCAAATCAGAACCAGCAAATGCCAATGTTCAATGGGTTGCCAATACTAAAAAACTAAATTCTCAAAAAAAATTATGATAAATTATCAAACTTCAAACCTTTCTAATTCAGAAAACATCCAAAATAATAGCATCATTCTTATTTGAATTTTCCAATGCTTTTCCCCCTTTTCATGGAATTGCCCAGTTTCATTTTTAAATAAATTTGAAGGGAAAAAAAAAACATTGCTGATAGGAGAAAGAGAATTTCAAAATGAAAATATGATGTTTTACTCCATTTCCTTTTAATGTAACATCAGTCATATTTTGTATTTTTTTTTTAAATAAAACATTTAATATCTTCATTCCTTTTACTTATATGCATAATAATATCAAGCTATTGAAACACATCCCATATAATTTTTTTAAACATGATATTAGATATTTATTAATGAAAAAAAATTTTACACAAAGAAAACGTATTACAATATAACGTCAGTCACCATAGAATTGTCCTTTTGCCTTATTTATTTTGTAGAATATACAATCTTTAATAAGCTTTATACTGTGGAAGGCAAAAATGCTGAATAACTTTTGATTTAATTATTGGAGTATGTTTCAAGGAGCATACCTTATGCATGTCAATGCAGACACTAAATTAAGCTACAAAATTGGACACATAAATGTCCTATTTTGGAATAAACTAGCCTTTTTTAATTTTTGGGGTACGTTTCAAGGAGCATACCTTAAGTATGCCAATGCAGACTCTAAATTAAGCTACAAAATTGGTCCTTAAGCTACAAAGTGTCCTTTTTTGGAATAAATTGACCTTTTTTAATTATTGGGGTATGTTTCAAGGAGTATCCCTTAAGTATGCCAATGCAGACACTAAATTAAGCTACAAAATTGAACACATAAGTGTCCTTTTTTTTAAATAAACTAGCCTTTTTTAATCAGTAGGGTATGTTTCAAGCAGTATACCTTAAGTATGCCAATGCAGACACTAAATTAAGCTACAAAATTTGACACATAAGTGTCCTTTTTTTTGGAATAAATTAACCTTTTTTAATTATTAGGGTATGTTTCAAGGAGCATACCTTAAGTATCCCAAGCTGCAGTCCAGGAAATGTATTCTTAAAAATTTTAATTATTATAAAATTTTATTTGTCACAAAAGCAAAGTGACATTGTTGTAATAGAAATGTATTGATACCATCTACACTGGTAAAACGAAATATTATTACAACCCGATGCTATTGAAACTAGGAATCAGTACCGATCAATAACTTTTATTATAGTTATTAATCTTGAATTTATATTTCAACTTGTTGTTATCTATAGTATATGATCATTATTGGTTTGTTTTTAAGCCCCATTTACTTCTTTGTAAATAATATAAGTAACTGTGATTTCCATTCCATCTCTTGAAGAAATTGAATTTAGCTTATTATGGTTAGAGTAAATCAGAATACTAGTGTTTTATTTTTTGTAATATTTTTTCATTAAATTTAACTTATCTTTGTGAGAAATGTAATAATATTTAATAACTGTAATATTTAATTGGTTTCTAAATTTTGTTTTAGATTTTAATTTTAGTTTCAAATTCTTTTTAAGTTTGCATTCTTGTATTTGCTGCAATTTTGCCTCTTAAGTAAGCCTCCTGTTTAAAAAAAAAATTTTTACCATTCAGACACATATTTTGATTTAAGTAATTTATTTTATTTCTTAAAATATACACGAATAATGCTGTCTATGAATTTTACAAAAATAAATAAATAA
Source organism: Parasteatoda tepidariorum (assembly GCF_043381705.1). Classification (NCBI taxonomy): domain Eukaryota; kingdom Metazoa; phylum Arthropoda; class Arachnida; order Araneae; family Theridiidae; genus Parasteatoda; species Parasteatoda tepidariorum. The sequence goes on from NC_092210.1 coordinate 9,354,186, forward strand.
ATTAGTAGTTTAAATTTAAAAAAAAAAATAAATCAGTGCTCTTATAAATGTTTGATTTATATATAGTCAAACCTCGATATAGTGAATACGGTTTAAAGTGAACTCCCGGATATAATGAACGAAATTTTTGCTCCTGTGCCTTGCTACACATGGCGTATAATGGCGTTTTTGTGGATATACTGAACCAAAAAAAAGAGAGGAAGTTCGATATTGGGAACTTTTTTCTGTCTCGACTGATTTTCTTCATTGTTTTGTAATAAGTTTGAAAATTCTACTTCAAAATAAATACATATACCGATTTTAAAAACCTTCTATAACATGAAATGTAGCAACAAGCATTTTTTCTCGTTTGCTTCATTATTGAATAGCATTATTGAATTGGTTCAGCATTCAAAGATGCCGCAATCTAATTTTATGTGCTCTAATAGCTCGTTAGACAGGTTTAAAAAGTGGAATAACAAAAATTCAGAAAAAATTATCAGAGAGTCGGGAAGTGTCTCCATATCTGATGTTAAGGATTGCTCATCAGCTAAATATTACTAATTATTTTTGTACGCAAGACGATGACTAGTAAAAAATATAAGTTAACACATTTTTTGTTACTATGTATTATTTTTCAGTCCTTTTTTTATTTAATTTTATGAGTCATTTATTTAAATGATGTGTAATAAAAGGGGGGAGTTTGGAACCATGAGTTTAAATTATTTGGGGAACGGATATACTGAAGTTCCGGTTATAGTGAACCGAAATTTTGGTTTCTTTAAGGTAGCGGGGTTTGACTGTATTATTAGATTATTTTTAGATGCAATCTAAAAATAATTAGTAACTAATAGGAAACTGACACCCGGTGGCTGAGTGGTAGCGCTTTTTCACTCTCGTGTCACAGGTCCTTGGTTCGATCCTTGAGCTGGGCAAGGTTGACTCAGCCTTTCATTCCTTTAGTGGGTCGATAAAAGGAGAACCAAGCATGCTTGTGAACTAAACACTAGAAGTTCCACGTTCGACTGACCATCCAACAGGAACATCTGCTCTTGCAGATACAAAGGTAAAAAAAACTGATATGGGCTGCCGGGCTGTCGCTCCACTGAGTTTAGTTTTAATAGAAAGCCAACATTTATGAAGCAATTCAGATTAATGATTGTGTGTGTGCAGAGTATGATTAAGTACCATCACAGATTATTTAATAGATATTTAATATACAAAATAACAGGTTTCTAATAAATCATTCTTGCAACTATCTTAATGCTACCAGAAAAAAAAAGTAGTTTGTCAGTACTGAGAAAGGTTTTATAAGTTCTGAAAATAGTTAAAATGAATACAGACTGTATTTGCGCAACGCGTTTCATTATTGGCTTTCTGTGTTTTGACACAGATTCGATGATTCGTCACTATAGAACCAACATGATTCAGCGCTAAAACTTATCCTTAAAAGATAAAATACTGGCACTAAGAAAATGTTATTTCTATATTTTTGTGAGGAAATAAACTCCCTGAAATGAACTAAAAGAACATGTGATGGCGTGTCGTTGGATCATCTTTAGGCATGTTGCCATTGTGCTGCTCTTGTGCGATGTAAATAAACTACTACTATTACTGTCTCTTTTGCATGCCTGGATACTTGGGAGCCTCCTGTCATTTTTCTATATTTCTATCTTCCTTAATGTTTGTTTTTATTTAATTTCAGAGGAGCTTGAAGTCAATCGCCTTAGTACTATCAAAATGAAGCCATCGAAGATATTTTAGAGCTGAAAATCAATTTTGTAGACTTGCTGCATCTTTTAAAGTAGTTTTTTGAAATGTGTTCATTTGTTGTACACTTAAAAATAATAATAAATTATTTATTTTTCGTTGTTCCTCTTTGATCATCTTATAATTTATCACCTTACTGTAACAACTGCTGCCCTTTTTATATCTCTCTTAAAATTAAACTAAGCACAATAGTGGTTAATATTTAAGTAGAATTTTTTTTTCACCACTTGTTGTAACTTTGAGTTCAATAGTTTTTAAATTTAATACCATATTAATTTAAAATAAAATTTTGGTCAAAGTCAATATACGTCCCGCAGTGAACTGATCGAAAGGGCACAGCTCCCAGTAGAACCCCAAAGTCAAGCATCACTGGCTGCAGTCAGTAAGTGGGTGGGTGACCACTTTGATCAGTCTGCGTAAGGACCTAGGGTGCGCGGTATTGATCCTAATTAAAGTGTTCTACCGTAAAGAGCTCGACTTCGTGTGCAGTTTGTCGGGCTACTAAAGCAGGGAAGCCATCCACTCTGCACAGGATCAAAATTGGGATGGCAAGTCTTCGGATCATCCTCAGGGATGTTTCAGTCAATATGCNCTATCCCCCCCCCCCAAATTTTTGTTAAATATTCTAAAATTATAAATCAGACATTTGATATCTTTTGCCCTAAGCTAAAATTTTGTGATTTTTTTTATCACTATAATTGTAGAGCTTAGTGAAATAACCTGTTAAGCAAAATTTTGGAAAATAATAAGAAACAGCCTTAAGAAGAGGTTTTAAAAACACATTTTTCTATTCATAAGATGTTCCAAATATAACACGGAAAATTGTTTATTTCAGTTGTTTGTTTTGTATGAAAATAATTATAAGAATGTTTTCCCACTTTTTAAAAATATATATTTTGGATTAAACATAGCTTTTTAATACATTGAAAATAAAATACAATGTGTTCCGTAACGACTGCCCTTAATATATATTTATAGAATCCTGTTTTAAAAAATTAAGACGAAAATAATATTAAAATCTGGAAAATTCTTTTATAAAAAAAACTATCGAAATATAACGAATTATTTTGAGGAAGACGGGACAGAAAACATTAAAATAATGTTTTGTAGTAGCGTTTTCAGCCCCGTCTTCCTCAAAATAATTTGCTTGATAGACAGAACTAACTGAGAAGGTTTTTATACGAAATGCCTCTATGTTGGATTTGAAGTTTTTCCGCTTTCGACGAATTTCGATAGCGTTTTTGTTTCATTTCCTCCCTCACATATTCCTCTCTGACCACCTTTTACACTCTACGCTTTTTTCTTTTGCTTTGTTTTTGACTTCGATTAAAAATTTAAATATATGGAATAAATACACGAATTAATTTTAAGATAAACATAAAAATTAAAATGTACTGAAGTCAAATTATACATATGAATGATGATTACACTCTAAAGATTTAGATCCGATTATGTCTCTACCCCTAGATTTAAGTACGTGAAATTAAGTTTATAATTTTACTTTTACAACCGTCGTTGAACAGCCGACCCAATTTTCGGGTTTAAGACTATCAATGTTCAACACCGTCCCTTGTAATTTTGAACCCAATCCAGAAGACAAGGGAACTCCTGGATCAAGTATTGAGAGAAATTTGCCTTCGTGGAGGACTTTTTCATGGAACTAACCTGCATTTGCGCTACATGGAGAGGAAGACAACGAGAACCTCCCACAGTTAGTCTGACAACAAGGAGACTCTAACCCATGATCCGTCTACCACTGAGGATATTTCACATCAGCACTGTGGTCGGATGCGGAATTCGTATCGACCAGCCATCGCTGGGATTCGAACCCGGTTCACCTGATTGGAAGGCGAAAGCTCTATCCCCTGAGGCTCGCACAAAATTTTCAACCAAATAGGATTTAAAACGTGCCCCATAATTATCGAAAGAGCCAAATTTTTGAAAACAAAAAGCACACAAGGAGCTTTAGCTGAATAGAATCAAACCTAGCATTCAATCGCAACCTAGCACCATAGCATTCAGGCGTTATATAAATAAAAATTTTAAATAATTGCTTGGTTTGGCTGTTATAGTCAAACTAACAAGAAACACGCCGAATTTTTATTTAGGATTCAAACTGGTTTTGGCGTTTTTTCCACCGCCATTCTCAGTAGTGATTCGTCAGATTTCGATTTGTTCTTGATCATGCAAATAAATGGATTCTAAATTTATCTATTAAGGGTGGTAAGTTAAGAACACCCTTCGAATATAAAGGACGATGATTAAAGAGTGTTCAGAGTAAATATTAAAAGCTTGTATTAAAGAACACCCTGTGAGGATTAAGGAACACAATGGATATTATACGCGCTGCAATTAAAGAACAAACTGTGAGTATTAAGAGCGGCGATTAAATTGCACCCTACAAATATTAAAGGCCGTGATTAAAGAACACCTTGCGCTTATTAAGAGCGAAGATTAAAAGACACCCTGCCAATATTAAGGGTAGTGATTAAAAATGATTCTGCGAGTATTATAAGTGCGATGAATAAAGGACTTCTTTGATTATTAGGGGTGGTGATTAAAGAACACCCTGTAATTAATAAGAACGGCCATTACGGAATATGCTGCATGCATATATTACTTGGCTGATTTAGTAAAATACAAGTCTCGTCTCTTAATGTCTTTAATCTCTATATTCAGTTTCATCCCACCATTATTAGAGTGCAATAATAACAATGCTTGCAAACCAGTTTTCCCTAAATTTGTTAAAGTTTTTAATTCTTTTATATAAATGGGACTGTTTTTGATTTTTATCTTTGTTAACATTTTTTTTTTGAATCTGGGATGTTTAAAAAGAAATTTTTTTATTATTCCATGATCCAGCTTAGCTATTTTTTAAAAGCGTGTTATGCCTTTTCGACAAGATACTTAGCTTTGCTTGGACATAGATTCTTTCTCCCCTACTGCATGTTGCCTTACCATGAAAATGCTAATTCAAATCGAAGAGCAGCAAACCTCTTTGACAAATGAGGCTTTGGGCGAGAACTGGGATTTTCTGAACACTAGAACGATGTTTTGACACCGAGACCACTTTTCTTTACGGGGTTTTGCACATATTGCATTCGGATGAAATTTGAAATAATTGCGTTGGAAAATCCTAAAAAAGATGAGTTTTATTATCACAAAAAGCAAAACATTTTTTTTAAAATAAATGTTCTGACTTTATGGAGTTTATAATTTTTAGCATTAAAAATTAATAGTTACCATATCCTTTTAATAATAATAATTGAGAACTAAAAATTGACTAAAGATATACGAAAATTTTGTTTTTCACCAAAAATATCATAAGTGCAAAACTTAACAACTTGGAGAACATTTTAAGAAGTTACCTCAGTATACTTTCAGTAGGATTAAGCGTTGAACCATAATATTAATATCGAAAAACAGTTCGTCAACTTGGAGAACACTTTAAGAGGCAACCTTAGAAGTACGCTAGAAGAAGAATATGTCTAACGTTGAATCACAATTTTAATATCTCAAAGCAGTTAACAAAGAGGAGAACACTTTAAGAGGCTATCTTAGAAGCACACTAGAAGAAGAATGTGTCAAACGTTGAACTATAATATTAATACCTCCAGCTTAGCAACTAGGAGAACACTTTAAGAGGCAATCTTGGAAGTACACTAAAAGAAGAATATTAATACCTCAAAGCAGCTTAACAACTGGGAGAACATTTTAATAAGAGGCAATCTTAGATGCACACTAGAAGAAGAATATGTCTAACGTTGAATTATAATACTAATACTTCAAATCAGCTTAAGAACTAGAACACTTTAAGAGGCAATCTTAGATGCACACTAAAAGGAGAATATGTCTAACTTTGAACTACAATATTAATACCTTAAAATAGCTCGATAACGTATAAAATATTTTAAGAGAGACAATTTCTGTACAACTTTCCGAAGAATTGATCCAATATTGAACCATATCAATACCTTAAAACAGAATGCAGAATGTATTGCAACCTTAATAAAGCATTAAAATGAACCGGTACTTTTGTTCAAGTTGAACCATAATATCGTAATGTATAATATGGTTCAATATCGCACACTATTGAAGTTGCAGTAAATTTGAGGGGGGGGGTGATCTCAAATATGCTAATTAATAAGTGCAGACGACAATTTAAGTTAAGAAATCAGTCAAAAAAGGTGCTTTATCCGAATAAACATACCTTTTTTTCGACGGATTTGGATTTCTGATCTTCAAAATATAGAGGGTCAGAGAAATAACGTTAAATACTCGTGTTTCCTGACGATATATCTTAATTTACTTTATAACCGTTATTGAACAGGCGAACCACTTTTGGGTTTACAACTGCTTATGTTAAACTCCGTTGCCTTGTAATTTTGAACCCGATCCAGACGACAAGGGAACTTCTGGATCAAGTATTGGGAGAAATTTTGCCTTTGTGGAGGATTTTTTGATGGAATTAACCAGCATTTGCGTTACATGGGGTGGAAAACCACGAAAACGTCCTATGGTTAGACAAGCGGCAAGGGGACTCTAACCTATGATTCGTCTACCACAGAGGATATTTTTACGTCAGCACTGTGGTCGAGGCGAGCCGGGTACGGGATTCGTATCGACCAGCCATCGCTGGGATTCAAAACCGCTTCACCTCATTGGAAGGAGAAAGCTCTATCACCTGAACCACCACGGCTCCTGACGATATATCGTGCTGTTAAAATTGTGATATCGCCCAGCACCTCTAGTGACTCTTAAACAGCATTTTTTTTTTCTTTTTTACTAGAACTTGGAGCATGCTAAAGCACTTTTGAGATGGCCCCTAACGGATAATCTGCTTCTTTTACACTCGAATGCCAACCAAATATCTGGCAAAGATGGTCTCACATAACTTTAAAGCAACAGATGCGCCTGACAACGGAGCCCCTCGCTTCAAAGAAAATTTCATTTTTCCACAAGACGCCCTTTTCTGCTAGACCCCCTTATTCGTCGAAGATTCCCTCCTTTTTTGATGTTTTTATACATGAAAGTGAAATGCTTCTTATTTATTTTCATTTCTCATCCGTGTAAATCTGTGAAAAATGACTTAATGCCAAGCTCCTTTTCCCTCTTCTACCAGAATATCTTTCAAGTTTGAGTAGGGTTTTGGCGCGGTTTCGAAATCAAAATTGATGTCGGAGTTGAGAATGAAGTTTTACGAATCTCCGGCGTTGTAACAAGAAATGCGATTGAAACAAGAGTTTTGAAGGAAAAAAAATGTTTTACTTTTCCTTCGTTATTTCATTTGTTGAAGTTGAGTAGTTTAAAAAGTTATTACCATGAAATAGACATTTTAAATTAAATTTAAAGAATGTAACAAATTTGCAATTTGAAATAACGAGAAAAATAATTTTTTTTTTTCAATTTTAAATAAAGGTGACTTATTTAATTATTAGTTTATCTATCTCACCCTTCAAATATCCTTGCAGGATTATTGCAGTTGGAGATCAAGTTGGATGAAGGGTTTCTAGTGACATTTAAATGAATAACTATCCTCTTATTATGATTGCTATCGGAGATCTAATTGAAAGTAAGTTTTTAGTGACATTTTAATGAATAACTATCCTCTTATTATTATTGCAATTGGAGATCTAATTGAAAGAAAGTTTCTAGTGACATTTCAATGAATAACTATCCTCTTATTATTATTGCAATTGGAGATCTAATTAGATGAAAGTTTTCAGTGACACTCTAATGAATAAATATCCTCTCAGGATTTTTACAATTGTAGATCTAATTGGATGAAGGTTTTTAGGGACGTTTTGATAAAATAATCTTTAAAGTTTAAACACTGATAATTGTAAATAAAGATTATGATCTGGCTTTTGTATGCAAGATTCCTATTGGAAACAACTACAAATTTCTAACACTGATTTAAACTGCTTGCGAGATATAGTTCGCACTCTAGGGGCTTCAATTTTCTTTAAATAATTCAAAAGCATGACCTACCATTATGTTTCCCCAAGTCCGCTAATTACTAACGTAATGAGCCGGGATAGCCTGGTCGGTAGCGCGCTGGGCCCATATCCAAGAGGTCGTGGGTTCGATCCTCGCCGGCCGAAGACTCCCCGGGTAGTAAATGGTGACTGATGCACGTTAAATCTGTCGAGTCTCAAAGTCCTCCATGTTCCCACAACAAATCAATACCTCTGGGGGTACTGATCCAGGAGTTTCCTTGTCTTCTGGATTGGTTCTGAATTACAAGGCTACGGAGTTGAACGTAAGTAGTCGTAAACCCATGAAATTAGGTCGGCTGTTCAACGACGGTCATAAAATAAAATAAAATTACTAACGTAATGACGTTATTGTATAGGCAAAAAAAATTGATAAACAGGAAAATAAATAAACTTTTGAAAAGAAATAAATATAAATTTTAGGATAAATTATGATATGTTCAGATTTTTCTCCCATTAGATATATAAAAAAAATATGGAGCAAATTCCTTTTACAATTTAGTATTTGAATTCTATACGAGTCGTAATAAGCCAGATGCAGTTTCTTTTGAAGGAATATATTCTTACTTTTGCTAACTGTTGTATATTTTACATAGTTTCCAAAATTGATACTTTATGTCCTCTTCGAGTTGGAAAAAGTTATTAAAAAAAACATTGAAGAAAGAATTTTTGAAATCAGATAAATTTTAAAATTCTAAAAGATAATGGGAGAAAATGAAAAAAAAATAGGGAATTATTCATGACTTTAAAAGTGATTTAATTGTTAATAAAATAATTGAATTAATTTCTTTTTTTCCAGAATTGAATTTTTTCATGTTTTTTAAAAAAATTTAAAACCATATAGTACCTTAAGAACTATTTTATATGCTGTCATAGTTCTGTTTTAATGCGCTTTCGGAAAATTAGTAAATCATTGCAAATATTTTTTGTTTCAAAAAAAAGTAACAAAAAATTTTGTAATTTTAATTTTAGACATTTTTAAACATTAGAGAAAAGTTGTGTAAATCGTACCACCTCTGATTTCTAAAGAAGAATCGTATAGAGAACTCTCTAGCGGATGAATTATTTTTTTCACATGCAAAAGAATCAAGTCGTTAAGTACTTGGGCAAAGTTTTTATTTAAGTAGGTTTTACAAGTTTTCAATACAATTTTTGAATTTGCTGTGTAAGGATATAGCAAGGGCATTACTGTAAGGAACTACAGTAATGTATTTATTACATCATATAATTGTTAAGCTACTTTTCTGCTATATTCTCTCTGTTTCTTTGCTTGTTGTTTTAGACCTGGAACAATACTTTACTTAAAACTTTACGTAGTCATTTACTAAATTGTACCTTGTGTGCATTCCAAAATCGTACCAGAACAATTTATGAGGGATTGAATTTCAAGCCATTTGAATTGAAAATATGAAAGAACTGCAGGTACTTCACTCCAATTCCTATCAAGTCAAGTCAAGAACAACGACTATGAATGTTCAACTCTCTATTCCTGTAGTTTTAAACCCAACTCAGAATACAAGGGAACTCCCGGATCAAGAATTGGGACAAAGTAGCCTAGAATGGAGCCAACCCACACTTGCGTTACATGGAAAGGAAAACCACGAAAACCTCCCACTCTTAGTCTTACGGCAAGGGTATTCTAACCCATGATCCGTCTACCACTGAGGATATTTTACATCAGCACTGTGGCCGGTGAAAGCCGGATGCGGAATTCGTATCGACCAGCCGTCACTGGGATTCGAACCCGTTTCACCATAAGAAGGTGAACTCTCTATCCCCTGAATCATCACTGCTCGTATGTTGAGGACTCTTTATTTTATAACCATCGTGAACAGCCGACCCAATCTTTGGGTTCACGGCAGCTAATGTTCAATTACGTAGCCTTGTAATTTTGAATTCAATCCAGAAGACAAGGGAACTCCTGGATCAAGTATTGGGAGAAATTTGCCTTCGTGGAGGACTTTTAAATGGAACTAACCCGCATTTGCGTTCCATGGAGAGGAAGACCACGAAAACTTCCCACGATTAGCCTAACGGCAAGGGGACTCTAACCCATGATCCGTCTACCACTGAGGATATTTTACGTCAGCACTGTAGTCGGTGCAAGCAGGAGGCGGAATTCGTAATGGCCAGTAATTACAGGGATTCGAGCCCGGTTCACCATTGGTAGGCGAACGCTCTAACCCCTGAGTCATCACTGCTCTTATGTTGAAGACTTGAACCGAACCAATTTCTACCTTTCTAAAAACTAAAACAAGAAAATTGGTCATAAATCCCAAAAAGATGCAGTCTTATAAAGCAGCGAATATAAAAGTCAAACTTAAACTAGCACACTATATGATGTTGCACGCTATACTATGTGTTATGTACGCACAGAATAGCACGTGACAGCATGCTACCGTAACATTTTATATGCTCACAATGCTTGTAACTGTTCAAAAACTTAATATCTCATTTCTTATCATGATATTAAACAACTGTTTTGGGTTGCAAAGATATACTTATGCCCTTAATCATAAATACTCAATATTTTTGAGGGTGATACGAAAGCAAGTAGCACGAATTATGCTACCGGTTTGCAAAATCGGATCATTTGCAGACAGGTTATGGTAATATCGAAAATAGAAACATGAATTTTTACAGATTTGTAATTTTTTTTATAGTTAATTTCAGGTTTTTTTTAGATTTTTGTTTACTTTTTGTATGATGATAAACTTCTCTACATCATACTAATCAGACGACAATTTAAATGATAATAAACAGACGCAAATATTTACTTACCTCTGATTGAGCGTGACTTGTTTTGGACGAAATAGCAATTCCGCTGTTTATAATTTGGAGAATTATAACGTACCAATCAGGAAAATATGATCCCTATAGTCAACGTACTGGTCGAAAATAAAATATTTCGCATCTTATTAGTGTTTTTTACCTTTTGCATTTAGTATCAATATTCTCTAGAAATAATTCCACTGATCAAATTTTTCTCTATTGTAAAACTTGTTTATACAAAAATTATTATTTTCCATTATTTAATTTATTTCATTGGTAATCATAATTATTGAATAATGTTTTGAGATGTCAGCAAAAACAAGTTATTAAATTAAAGAAATATACTTTTCAAGAAAGATTTGGTTACAATGGGAATAAGGTAACCAACAAATAATTACAGAATGAAATATTAAACAATGACTTCTATTTCAGACAAATTACATTTTGAGAGTTTTGTTATTTAATATTTTAAGGAAAACAAAAAACTATTTTTTTGTGCTCATATATTACTTAGAATATTATTTTTTATTTTTTGGAGTTTATTACAGAATTATTTTACAGTTAATTACAGTTAGTTATTTTACAGTTAATTACAGTTAGTTATTTTACAGTTAATTACAGTTATTTAATTTTACTTACAATTAACTGGCGTAATATTTTAAAAATCTCATTAAAGCAAAAGAAAAAAAAAGAAAAAAAAAGGCACTGAATAACAATTTTTTTAAAGAAACAAAATATCATTGGAAAATAAAATTCATCCTAATTATAAACAATGTAAAACATGTAACATGTAATTATAAACAAAGTATGAATACATAATTCAAATGATTTTTTTCAAAACGAAAAATGCCTATAAATTTATAAATTCAGTAAACACAGTTCTTTTTCTTTTATCTGTGTATTTGAAATGTAAACAATTCTATAAAGTGTAACTAATTATTATTTCATTTAAAATTTTATGAAAATTAAAAGCAAAGTTTAAAAAATTAGACAAAAGCATTTCACATAAAGAAAAATGAGGCCAAAAATATATCAAAATTATTTTTCTAAATAACAGAAAGAAGAAATCAATATCAGGATGACCCTTATTCATAACTGTAACTTTCACCATCACTAAAGAAAAGTTAAATTTGTTTGGAATATTAAATAGATAAAAGCAGAACTCTACCCAACAGAATTTTTGTTTGTTCTCACTATCACAGTTAATTATTTTGAATATTATCATGACTCATCTTTATTTAACAATAGAGAACGTGATTTCTTTCTCACTTCCTTACTCATTTATTTTACTGCTAAGATTACTTAATCGTAATTAGAGAAGTAAAAATAGGTAAACTTATAGTAACGATATTCGAAACTAGATGGCAGCAATGACACTACAAGATTTCGAATGATAATGAAAACGATTTCACTTTCTTCATTTTTATATAAAGAATTTATTGAATAAAATGGTATAATTCTATAATGTACAAGTAAAAATTAGCTTTTAAATTTTAAATATGTAGCAGAATATTTTACAACTCTAAAAGTGTTTTTGGGAAAGATAATCATAATTATGTAAATTACGGTACGATTCTAGAATGCGCGTTTTATAAAAAATATTTTGATAATTTAAAATATAGTTTTCATTTTTCTCCTTGTTAAACAAATGGAACAAATGGAGATCCAATTTGGTAATAGTAAGTTGTACAAAATTTAAAAATTAATTTCACTTTATTTTTAAATATGATGAAAATAAACGATGCTTTAATATGTTTTAAAAACATTTTTGCTCATTATAAATTATTTTTGAGTGTTTTCTAAAGAATTTCAAAAATCCAATTTGTTGATAATTTTCGGTTTTAAATTCTTGGGGATAAAGTTTATTGATACATTATTCCAAATATTTCCCATGTATTTTGCTACTTTATATTATAACAAAAAACATGTCATTATAACATCTTATTAACAATTGCATGAAAAACTTATTTTATTTATACAATAAGATTCACCATTACAAGTGTGAGTCACCCGCTTTAAATAAATTCTGATTCTGAGACTGATTTAATGAAAAGCTACATGATGGCAGCATAATTATCAACTTTACGATGAAAGATAAAAAATTTTTAAGTTGTATTTTACGTAATGATTTTTTTGATTTATCCTCTACGTGCCTTGGGCACTTAAGGCCTCTAGCATATCCCTCAAACGCCTCCTGTCTTTGGCAATAGATCTTGCTTCCTCCCAGCCAGATATTCCACATTCTTTAAATTCTCCCAAAAACATTCGCTGGATGGTAAGTCTGGGTCTTCCTCTTGTTCTCTTACCATCAGGGGCCCATGTAAGCGCAACAGATGAAATTTTTTCTTTGGGCATTCTAAGGATATGTCCGAGCCAGCTCCATCTTCGTTTTTTAATTTCATCTTCGATTGTTTTTATTTTAGCTTTCTTTAATAGATTTTGATTTGATACTTTGTAAGGCCAGAAAATTTTAAAAATAAATCTTAAACATTTGTTTTGAAAGGTTTCTAATTTTTGTATTTCGATCTTAGTCTGTTTCCAGGTTTCTGCGCCATATAATAGTACTGCTCTAACAATAGCTTTGTAAACAACTATTTTTGTCTTTATTTCAATATTTGACTCTCTCCAAAATTTATGTAATCCCTTAAAACATGTTCTTGCTTTGATTATTCTCTGTCTAATATCTTCGCTACTTCCACCTTTTTTATCTACAATAGAACCTAAATAGCTAAATGACTCTATGTCATCTATTTCGTGATTTTCGATTTTAATTTTGTCATTTTTCTTTTGATTTATTCTCATTACTTTAGTTTTCTTCTTGTTCATGAATAAACCTACACTATTTGAATATTTGTTGAATTTGTCTGTTTTAAGNATGATAAAGTAATAAATTAAAATTTAAAATAAAAGAGCGATTAACTGCATAATTTAGTCGATTAACTACATAAATACTGAACAGATTTTAAAGATACTGAATACGAACATAAAATTGATGGAATACAAAAAATAAAATAAATAGGTAGATAATGAGTTTAATAATAATAATAAGATAAATAAATGATAATAAAATAAATAATAATAAGTAAAAAATAATAAATAATGAAATAAATTAGTAGATATAAGTTTAATAATAATAAATAGATAATTATAAATAAGCAATAATAAATAATGAATTAAATTAGTAGATATAAGTTTTATAATAATAAATAAGTTTAATACTCCTGATATATAACCAGCGTTTTACATGATAATAATACGAAATTATTATCAGGGGCCACGAAATTATTATTAGCCACCACTTTCTGGTATGGAAAGTAGCGTCCTAACTTTTTGCTCATATTTAAAATTTTACTGAAATATTGGGTGGCAGATACAATTTTATACTGGTGACCGGAGCCAGGACGTTAAGAAATGGAAAGTAGTGTAACAGCTTTTTGCTCTTATGCAAAATGTTGCTAGAATATTAAGTAGAAGTTACAGTTTTCTAGATGCCATGGCGACCGGAGCCATCACACTTCGGAATGGAAAATGGTGTAGTAGCCTTTTGCTCTTACGATAAATTTTAATGAAATATTGGGCGCCAGTTACAATTTCACAGTGGCAATCGGGGCTACCACTTTCTGGAATAGAAAGTTGCGTCCAAGCTTTTTGCTCTTTTGTTAAATTTTACTGAAATATTGGGTGGCAGATACAATTTTATGGTGGTGACCGGAGCCAGAGGACGTTAAGAAAAGGAAAATAGTGTAACAGCTTTTTGCTCTTATGCAAAATGTTGCTAGAATATTAAGTAGAAGTTACAGTTTTCTAGATGCCATGGCGACCGGAGCCACCACACTTCGGAATGGAAAATGGTGTAGTAGCCTTTTGCTCTTACGATAAATTTTAATGAAATATTGGGCGCCAGTTACAATTTCACAGTGGCAATCGGAGCTACCACTTTCTGGAATGGAAAGTAACGTCCAAGCTTTTTGCTCTTATGCTAAATTTTACTAAAATATTGGGCGTGAGTTGCATTTTTCTAGTTATCATTGAGACAGGAGCCAAAACGTTAAGAAATGGAAAGTATTGTAACAGCTTTTCTTCCTGGATACCCTACATTTCGGAATAGAAACTAAAGTAAGAGCTTTTTGCTCTTATGTTAAATTGTAGGAATATTTTTGGTGCTAACTGCAGTTTTCTAGGAGTCGTGGCTACTGGAATTTGTAGACCCCTGCATATAAAGAACACAAATGAGAATGCGTAAATCTCATAGGAATCGGAAAATATGAAACAGGGGTAGATTTGAAAGTTCTTGTGGCAATTCGTCCCACTCATTCAGCTATGCTGTTTTCATGCTCTGGATGTTTTTTTAAAAATTTTTTTGAAAAAGATTACAAGTTGCAATTACAATCTTCTGATAGCACCACAGATAAGGAATGAAGTCTGAAGAACTGGCAGGCTAATCGATCCAGTCAATATATTCCATTTTCAGAAAATCAACGACCAGATGAGTTCTACGTAGCTACGCGTTGTCATCCATAAATGAAATCAGGGGAAACGGCATTCAAGAAATCAGGGGAAAAGGCAAACATATGGCTCTATGATCTCATAATAGCTATGATTCTTCTTTTAAGGAAATAAGATAGTATTCGACCTATACTCTTTGTAAATGGAATAGACATCGCATGATTATGCGATTTTCCCACTCTCTACACTTTTCCTTCTTCATTACATGGTTTCGGCAAATCTTGCTTTCTCCCAACTAACATATATTCTGACTTCCTATTGAAAGGTACTGCTGCGGGTTAAAAGCAAGATTCGCTTAATATAACGGAGGTTAAATATGTAGAGAGTGGGAGTAATCGCTTAGCATTGTTATATTTCCATTGCAAAGAGTATAGCTTGCTGACTGCCCAGACCATTGAACTTTCGCTGCATAAGGGGATTTTTTCTTGGACATTGGAGGGCAAGTGGGATTGAAATTATTAAAAATTGCTATGGCTATAATCATAAAGTGAAGTTGCAAATACAACCCCCCCCCCTTGTATTATTCCTTTTTCCAAAAGCTTGTTTTTTAATTCAGTGTTTGAGACGTTTGTTTTTCCGACATATTATCGAAAATTTCAATCCATATGAGTTGTTCGTACAGTAATTGAATTTAGAACATGGTCATTTTATAAATAGAACTTATAGATTGTGAATAAAAATTGATTTTGGAATTTTTTGTTTCGTGAAACTAAATACGAAATTTGTAAAACTGACAAATCACTTTTATCATCTACATTTACTTATAAAGCAAATAGATATGAAACTTTTCGCCCAAAAAGTACAAACACTTCGAGTGTACTCTCGAAGTACAAACACTCGAGTATAAGCCGTACAAACACTTCGAATCTTTTTAAAATCTCTTGACCAGTCCATTTCAACCACCGCTTAAGAAAGCTCACTCTTTTGAAATATTGTTATTTTATGCAGCTTTAACTTATTTCATCCAAAAAAACGTTCTAAAAGAGATTCCTTTCACTAAGTCAATGTCATTCGCTGATCGGACTGAGATAATCGTTCTAGAACATACTTAACACCATTCCTCTGGTTGTAGTTTCTTTCCATTTGGAAGAGATACTGAAAAGCGGGACCTTCTCTAATTGGAGGAAATGAAGCAACTTTCATATACATACTTTCATTGTTCTGTTTTTTTTTCTTCTTCTAAAAGGGTGATTGTCTTGATCCGTCAACAGTTAAGAAATCGAAATGTTCGTCCTTGTCTTATGTTAGACACAACGGATTCATTTTCACTCATTACGGGAGCCTTCAGGCATTTTAATAGTTCTCGTGTCTTAGAAAACGAATGCGACGTGATTGGAGTTTTGGGTTGCATAATTAGTGCTAGGCAAATGGCAGCATTGATTGTTGCAGACGATTTTTCGAGCACGGGAATCTAGAGTAAATGATACGAGGCGGCACAGGAAGCGAAGTGAAAGGAAGGTGGCTCAACAATATGATGATGTGAAAGTGAATGACTGGCTGTATTGTTCTAAGACTGATCAATAATTAAAGCTCTTAATAATAGGTAAATTTTAAATAATATAATGAGAACAATATTTAGAATTGCAAACGTGGTTTGAATTACGAAACTGAAATGCGATTCTTGCCAAAGATTCCATTACAGATTAAAGTAAAATCTGCAATTTATATCGATATCCACTAATGTATCGTGGACAAAATGACTTGTCACGGCAATTTCGTTATCGAAATTTCGCCCCATATTTTAATCATCATTTTATCCTTCATCCTCTTCAAACAAAAGAGAACAAAAATCTATCCTAAATTAAATTTTTATACAAAAGGAGTTTATAACTTTGGTTGTTAATTGACTGAATTTCCGTTCTTTGGACAGAGTGGATAAAAGTAAGCAATCAATATTATGGATGCAGTTTTAATAGGTATCAAGTATACTAAAATAATACATTTTGCCTATATTTGTACATTCGGTAGCTTGCACCAATTACTATAGTATCAGTAGTGCCGATTACCAAAATTAACTAATCACCATTGGCGTCAATAATAACTTGGCGATTTTTTTAAAATTTTTTTCTAAACGATTTAGTACCATTTCTTTATTAACTTTTCTTTATAGTACACAGCTTATTTTTTATTTTATTTCAATTTGCATGTATTTCCAAAACTAATTAGCCTCATTGGAGTCAATAATAGTATGACGATTTTTTCCAGTTCCCCTAAAAGAATAAGTACTTTTACTTCATTAATTTTGTCTATAGATCATTCGTTATGTTTTTTACCCATAGGCAAAATGGGTCTTGGTTTGGATTTGATGGCGTCCACACACTTTTCAACTGTGTTCAAGAGTAATAGTAAACAGAGCACATGCGTCGTCATTGCATGCGTTGCTATGGCGACCGCTGCTATTTTTATTTTCACTAGCAAGCATTTTTAATGTATTTACATAACATTAGTTGAAAGTATTTTTACATTCTTTCTTATTATTAACGTATAAGTACTGGCTCGACTGTGATTTCAATGTANGCACATGCGTCGTCATTGCATGCGTTGCTATGGCGACCGCTGCTATTTTTATTTTCACTAGCAAGCATTTTTAATGTATTTACATAACATTAGTTGAAAGTATTTTTACATTCTTTCTTATTATTAACGTATAATTACTGTCTTGACGTTGATTTAATATAAATATGAATGCTGTAGAAACAAAAGTATTTTGTGACGTCCTGAAACACGTACATAGGCAGGATTTGAAAATCAATCAGACGACAAGCATCAATTGGAGACAGTTTTTGCAACCCATGATTTGAAATATTGTGGCGTTTAACGGAGTCAATCCTGAAAGAAAAAAGCATTTGACCAATATGTAACCAGTGATCGTATTAAAGCGATCACAACTGTTATTTAATATTTAAAAATAATACAGTCAAGAACATGCGTATGTTGCACGTATAGAGAAATTTATGACAGCGTTTAATAGTCAAGTGAAATCTCATAGCATTATGAGAGTTTAATTTTTTTTAAATAATTACCCAATAACAAAATTAAACATCATGGCCATTAATAGTAATATGGTGATTTTTTACTTTTCTTCGACACGTATCAGTACTATTTCTCCATTAATTTTTAATACATACTTTTTTTTAAATTTCAGTTACAGTTCATTTTCACTTATTTGGTTTTATAGATTCGTGTTTTAAAAGCTCAATACGTGGTTTATATACACACATAAAATAAACACGTAGTTTTAAATAACTTTAGAAATACCAATTTGGTGCCGTAATCCACCAATGTCTTCATATTCATGCTAATCATTAAGCTTATCTGAAATGACTACTAAAAATGTTTAAATATTACAGAACTTGCAAAAAACTCTTTTTTTTTCTTAAATGAGAGCTATTATATAGCAATTATCATTGATGTAATTTAATATTTCATGTAAATATTTGAAAGAAAGTATTTGATGTAAATATTTGAAAGAAAGAAAAATCGTCTGCAGCAGTCTCCTTTTTATCAATGGTGAGTTCTAAATTCTATTTTTTATACGTCTCTACCAAGCGAACTAATTGAAAATTTTAAAGGAATTTTCAATCGGGTTCTAAATTTGTACCTTGCTGCCGCTGCCCAAACTTCAAGACAATAGAACAAACGGTTCTTGAGTAATAAGAGAGACACGCAGACAAGTTCACCATTGGAGTTGAACATTAGTAGCCGTAAACCCTACTTTGGATTTGCCTTGTTATTTTGAACCCAATCCAGATGAAAATGGAGCTCCTGGCTCAAGTATCGGGAAAAACTTGCCTTGGTGGAGAATTTTTTGAGGGAACTCACCCGCATTTGCGTTACATGGAAAGAAAACCAAGAAAACTTTCCATGGTTAGGCTGACGGCAGGGGAACTCTAACCCATGATTTGCCTACCAGTAAGGATATTTCATGTCAGCACTCTGGTCTGTGCGAGCCGGGTGCGGAATTCGAATTAACCAGCAATCGCTGGGATTGAACCTGGGTCACCTTGTAAGAGTTTCGTGCTTCCATTTGTCTGACACTTTTTACTGACTTTAATTTTGCTGCCCTTAATATTCACTGTACTGGTTTATTGTTTCAATATTTTAAGTGTTGCGTATTCTTATTGTTCACGTATTCATATAACTCATATTCTCGCTCTTTGTATATGTTGCCTACACTACATGGATTAAAAGGAAAACGAGTTTTGAATTGAAGCTGTGCACTTTCCTTCTCCTTAAGCCACGGCAGAAGTATGATTGTAAAACCTCTCACAAATTAAATGCCGTGAAAAATTTAAATTCGTGTATCATTTTAACGTACTAACGTACTAAACTAAACTCAGTGGCGCGACAGCCCAGGGGGGCAAAGGCCTACGCGCCCATCTCAGTTTTCTTGATCTTCGGCTGTGGGGTACAGGAGCTGATGTTCCGGTAGGTGGTCAGTTGAATGCGAAATTCCCAGTTTCCAAGCAAGTTTGGTACTCATTTATCGACCACAAAGGGATGAAGGACTGTGTCTACCTTGGCCGGGCAGCGGATCGAACCCAGGACCAGTGGCACGGGAGTGCATTTTAACGTACTATTTAACTAATTTTTGCATTTCCTAATCTAATGAACGTCTTCAATTTTAAGCAGGAATTGTTTGAATCTTATATTGTTGCCAGGAACAAAGCTCCAGTAGAGATTTGGGTTTTTGATAGGGATATTTTAAATTTATGGTGGTGATAAAATAACGATAACTTAGGATGTATCAGTCAGGAAATTCGCATTCCCATCATGCACGGAGTTTCATTAGAGATTTGCGTGCTCTAACTAGTCACAAAATGGTCTAAATTTCGATTGCCAGAATCCACCTAGAGACACAAAAATGATTTCATAAGAACTTAACAAAATAAATGGAATACTGAGAGAATAATTAGAATTATCCTTAGAGAATGCCTCGGGGACGTGGAAGCTAAGTTAAAAGGAAGCTTATGATAGAAACAATACTACGATTAGGTGAAAGTGAATCGCTGAATCTATTGTTCTAAAACTGAGTGATTGAGATCTTCGGTAATTATGATTTGTATTTCTTAATGAGAATATTTTGATTAACAACATACGTGGTCTGAATTACAGTCCCTAGTCAAATTATTAGACGCACTATGTAAAATCTTAACTATCAGGTGATACTATACATCATTATTGTTTTGGCGCGACTGAAACCGGTTCGCACTTGTTTACGTTAGTGTATCAATGGGTTGAATTAGACGATAGATTATATAAATTTGACGATTGGATTATTGAAATTAGACGATATATTATATCAACATAGAATATTTATTATATCAGGTATTATATTAGTATATTATAATAAGTAGACCAAATTATTAGACGCATTGCAGTTTTTTAACAATAGCATGTTTTGCACGAGTTTATATACAATACTTTTATATTTAAACATACATGTAATGGGTTTTTATTCAGGAGATTTTTTATATACTTCCCATTTGTATTTATTTCTAATGCATCGTATTTCAATGTTAACCGATTGATACACGAACGTAAACAAGTGTAAACCGGTTTTAGCCGCATAAAAACAATAATGCTGCATAGTATCACTTGATAATTAAGATTTTACATGGAATCTTACAGTGCGTTCAATAATTTGGCCAGGGACTGTATGATTGTAACAATGCAAATTTGACACTCACATAGTCGCTTTTTTAAAGTACCCGAAATATTTATTAAACAGCCTTATTTTCACAAACGCCAGCGAATGTCGACATTCATTGATGATGTTGTGCTGTCTTCCGCCATCGTTGGCTTAGGAAAATTTTCCACTGATGGGGAATCCTGAATTAAACAGACTTTGATATCATTATCCTTTACTGCCAGCGGAAAATATTGATATTTATTAATAAATTTGATAAATAGAGATAATTCATAAAACTATTTAATTCAACATCCACCTTCAGTGAATACGAATATTCATCAATTAGTGAGAAATAATGATGATTATTGAAAATATCATAAGTTAAATTTTTCCCTCAGTGGTTTCTTAATGTCGACATTTACCTAAGTAAGTGGTAAAAATCGTATTTTATTCAACGTATACGTAGAGATTCGTGATCAGTGTATGCTAGCGGTATGTGTCAGTGATAAATAAAGAGATTTGTAATTAAAATATTATATTTATTCAGCATTCACTTACAGTGGATACAGAATGTCGACATTTCCCGATGTAAGGGAAAAAATTATGTTTAATACAGTTATAACTAACATACACTCTCAGTGGATGCTGAATGTCAACATTTGCTGGTGTTAGGGAGAAAAATTATGTTTAATATAACATTCCCTCTCAGGGATGCTGAATGTCGACATTTTTCAGCGTAAGCGAAGAAAAATTACATTCAATATAAATACTGGCTCCAAATTTTTATGTAGAGATTTAACATCAATGGATCCTGAATATTAATATTTTGCCGACGTAAGTGCCGACGACATTTAATAAAAATATTGTATTCAATATTCACCCTCTGTGAGTTCTGAATGTCGAAATTGGACAGGAAGAATGCGAAATATTGACATTTAGTAAAATTATTATATTTAACATTCACTCTCGTGAATGCTGCCGGTGTATATTGAGTATGTTTTGTTCAACATTCACCATGATGAATATCGATATTTGAAAGCCCTGGATCAATAAGGGTTTTATTCTGAAAGCGGGGCATCACATTGTTTATTTGATGCATTTTTCAAGATTACTCTTAAAAAGATTACGAAATTTTTATTAGACAGCAGAGCAATAAACGGACTAATGTTATTACCTAGATTTAAACAGTGATGTTAACGCTTTTCAGAAAAATTTGAGTTATAACTCTCATTATAACCTTTCATTTGCACACGTAAATTTGAGAAATATGATTAAAAAATTACGTGCACCAAAACAACGATTATTCAAATAATCGTATCGATAATTACCGTTGGAAGTCGAAATTTTTTTTTGGTCTTGAATAAGAGCAAATAAAAATATTTTTGCAGCAAAATCTATTACTTTTTCAATTTATTTTAATTTCAATTTACCTTAACCTTACTGACTTTAAAGAACTTTATTTAAAAATAATTGTCGAAGCAAAATACATTTATGTAGCATTGCAACATTGAAATATGTGAATTGTTGAAGAATTATTCTTTCACATGAATCTTTCCATCACAAATTGATGGAATTTGAAGAATCAAAATTTTGAGTGTAGACATTGGACATTTTAATGAAAATTTTGTTTTCCAGAATCTTTTTGACTTCATGTACTTTTATCATTAAATGATTTAAAAAAAAAAAATCTGTAAAGTGACTGGTTGTTTATTTGCGATAGCAACGCCATCTGGGGATTTTTCTTCTCAGTTATATAGGAATGTACTACGATATTTCCTCCTTTCTTAATATTTTTCGCATTTAATTGTCACTAATACTTTTTAAAATTTCCACGACATTTTCTTTTGAAACTATGTTCAATGTAGTTTTCAGTTCCATATAGTTTCTTAAGTTAAAAGTTTTTAATCGATTTGAAAATCAAGACAGAAACTAACGCGCTTCTTTTCTATGCTTAAGACTCTCCAGGCGCTAATGGTGAAAGCATATAAAGTGTTGCCATAAGTAGAGAGCTTTGCTCTATACGCCACCTGCAGCCTATTTCGATCGCCAATTTAATTTAATTCACCTCTTGATGAGTGGTTATATATAGGTCCATCCAAATAAAATCTCGTACTATTTAATATGATCTTTTACCATATTATCCCAATCCTTAGGTTCGGTGATTGTGCTATTCCTTCCATTCTCAATATTCAAATATAAATTTCTTTCTTATTTTTTTGGGGCCATTAAATCTTTGACCCATTTATTCCCCTTATATATATATATAT
>NC_092210.1:9377167-9434892 GCF_043381705.1 Parasteatoda tepidariorum
GGTTAAAGCGTGGAAAAATTATAAAATATATATATATATATATATATATATAATGAAAAACATACACCAAAACTCCTACATAGACAAGAAATTAAAATTTCTGAAGAGGATTTGTTAATTTTCTGATTCAGTAAATATTTTCCAAATGTAATATCGCGCTTCATTGAATTTTCTGAATGTTAGGGATTTTTTTTTTAAATATGTCAAACTTCCAGAGATATTCTTAAAAAAAAAAAAGAAACGCGCCCAACGTGGGGCTCGAACCCACGACCCCGAGATTAAGAGTCTCGTGCTCTACCGACTGAGCTAGCCGGGCTTACTTCGTTGTTTTCACACACACAAGTGTTAAAATTTAAATATATCCATGCACCTGGATTTTCACACGCACGTATCGTCATTTATTTTTAATATCTCTCTATCTCAGAATTAGATAACGTTTCTTTTCGTACTGATAGTCAGATTTTTTCGAATAAGTAATCGAACTTATAAAATTTTTATTTATTTTTTCACTAAAAACACTTTAAGATGTTCTGAATAGTTAAAAAAAAATGTGGTATTCGATAAATTCCTTCAACATTTTGTTGGAAAATAGCAGCAAAAAAAAAGTGTGTAGGCGTTGTTTGATATCATGCAATTTATTTCGTCATCCTCTTGGAAATAGTTATAATTAGTATTCTTATTTTCAAAATAGTTAAGAGTAGGCCATTTATATTGCACCGTTGGTTTCAATTAGTATTCATGAAAGGTATAAAATAAATTTATCTCACAATTTAATTGAATTTCTTGTTGTTTACACCAGTTGAAATATGCTCGGTGAAGTCTTTTAAAGATTTTTCTTTTTTGGTATGTAAACCTGATTAATGTTCAAATTATGCAAATAAGGCTCATGGTAGTTGCGTTACTTTATAATACTGAAAAAGGTATTTACAATATTTTATAATATATAGTTTTTGATATTCAGTTTGATATTTATTTAACGAAATCACTAAATCCCGATAAAAAATTCCTTATATGGAAAATTCGTTAAATAGAAAATCATCATTGGAAATACTTAAACTACACAAAACAGGTTTTAAATTCATAAATACTAGACATAATTAAAATAGCAATTGATACACCTTTATCTTATAAATTATTATCTACTATTTAAAGCCTGACTAAGGCAGGGGCATACGGGGCAGTTGCCCCAGGACACCACATCAGAGGGGGCTCCAAATCGAATAAGAAGTTTATTTTACGTTTCCATCTTTAATGAATTTTTTTTAAAAATAAAATATCACTACAGTTTAAAATCCGTCAGTTTTATGTTAGCTTCATCATTAATCTATCGCATGAACACAATCTACATTTCGTAAGTCCATGGATTTTTGGGGCGGAATTCAGCTAAATTTTCGCAATTAATGTTGACAAATTTGACCAATCAAAATCCTGTTTTTTTTACATATCGCAAAATGCGATATGTTTACAAAAATACAGGCTTCTGATTGGCTTAATTGAGCCATCGTAATTTTGGAAATTCAACTGAATTCCGCCCTAATGTCAACAAGGATATGGATTTTTCGCAGATGGATGACAAAGTTAACAATCAGAAAACTGCATTTGGCATGACGGACATAGAATTGACAGAAAATCATTAAAATGGACAGAACGATATTTCGTCTGACCAATGGAAGGGGGGGGGGAAACTTTATAGCTATTTTAGCTTTTAATAAATTTTCTTGTTATTTGTAATGAGGTGAAAAATTTAAATACCTCCACAATTTTCAGTTCTTCATTACTGAAGCAGAGGAGGGCCCAAAAAAAAGTTTTTGCCCCGGACCCCAATTAGGCTAAGTCAGGCCCTGCTACTATCGACTTTTGTTTCAAATGATTTTAACTTTTCATGATATGAAGGTTTGTGATTTCCTCATCATTTCCGTCTTCATCTTCGTCTTCCTCACAATTTATTGCTGGATTTTTTTTTTCACACTGTCCAAAATATTCGATTCAGTTAATCTTTCTGTGGTTGCAGCTTCAGAATCAATAAAAAAAAATCATTAATCAGTACATCATCGTTAATTTCGTGGTTCTCTCTTAGCTGTACACGCATTTTAAGTTCTTTTAAAGGAATATCATGCTCGTCCTCCGCAATTTCCAAATTCTCCGCGATGGCTAAGAATCCATCTTTAGCAAAACTGTTATGAATATTACGATCTGTAACATCATGGTTCCATGATTTAAAAATTTCTGTTATGCTTTCCCGTAAATTGATTTTCGGCATGTTCGTTAAATAGAAAATTCACTTCGCTATTTGGAAATTATTTTACGAAGAAATTTTCAAAATGTTCTTATTTCCTCAAAGAAAAAAAAATTGAAAAATAGAGAAATTCGCAAAATAGAAGTTCGTTAAATAGAAGTCTGACTGTATTAAAATATTTTATAAAAAGGTATTTACTATATTTTATTATATATTTTATAATATAATAACCAATTAAAATGGTCTTCGTCTGACTATTTAGAAAAGAAAATGTATGTTTAGTTGAGATAAAATGAAGAGGTTGCTGTTTTTTAATTACTATCTAATCAAGACATATTTAAGGCATAAGTGATTGAAAAAATTCACTTTTTTATGTTTAATATGCAATTAGATCTCGGATATTTTTGACCTAAAATATCCCCTTAATATGATTTTAAAAAATTCTAAATGTTATTTAGAAAGAAAAAAAAAAGAATACAAAAATGCCTATAAAAAGCAAGAAATAATTTCAAATATATAAATTTTATTTTTAATTTTAAAATAAATATATAATTTTCCTTATTTTTTATACTTTGTGCCAGAAACCAGTAAAACTTTTAATCTAAACGTCTCAGTAAAATTTCAGTCAAATTTTTACTCGGGTAGAAGTTTTATTTAGGTCCGGTAGCTGAGTGGTAGCTCTTCCTGCTCTCGCTCCACGGATCCTGGGTTCGATCTTCGGGCCGAGAAAGGGTGACTCAGCCTTTCATCTCTTCTGTGGGTTCATAAAATGAGTACCGAGCATGATTGGGGAATTGAGATTCCGCGTTCGGTTGATCACCCAAACGGGGCATGTGCTCCTGCACCCCAGAGCCCAAGGTCACAGTAGGCCTTGGCCCTCTATGGGCTGTCGCACCATATGAGTTTAGTTTAGCTTAGAAGTTTTATTCTAGATCTCATTCTGACCTATATTTAAGCAATTTATCGAAAACTAAGTCATGTCAGTAAGTAATTAAAACTGAAACTAAAAATTTCTATAACATAGAAAATTTATTTTAAGTAGCGCAATTCTAATTATACTTAAAACTTTTAAATGAAAACTGACAAAAATAATAAAAATTACCAAATTCAGATATTAATGCTGTTTTATAACTTAAATTAATTTTGTAAATATTCTTAACTGTTCAATTCTTAATAAGAGTAAAAAAGGAACACAAAAGTTCCAAGTAAACTACCAATTAAATGTTTAAAAATAAATAAATGAATAAAAATACAGTTGAATTTTTAAAAAAATTAGCTACTTAATTTATTTTTTAAAGTAAGCATTTTGCTTTTATAAATCAAACTATAGTTGAAACATAAAACAGAATGTATTCATAACTATCTAAACACTCGTTAGTAAATTATTTTAACTTTTTTTTCCAATAATAATAATAATAATAATAACATAAATAAATAATAATAATATCATAAATTTGCTCTAATGTTTTAAAATTTAGTATTCTTATGTTTACTAATAATGTTCTTATTGTCAAATGATGTTCTTTTATTATTTATTGTTTGAATTCAGAGAGAAAAAAAAACTAAATATGTAATAACTCAAATAAATTATTATAACGTAAATAAATTACAAACACATTAAAAGTTCTTCAAATAATAAAGTAATTATAAACCCTTTGGTAATTACTGCCTGCTTTAAACGCGTTTCAGGTAGTGACAGTAATTTCAGTGGTAGTATTAACAAAACAATAGTTTTTTCTAAATGGATGAGAAACGATTTCATTTCGTTAATAAACTATCCATATGTTATAAAAGTTAATTGTTACAATTTGTTTACATCAAAATATTTTTATTTGCTCACAATTTCTTTGATTAAAATTAGGGAAATTTTCACGAAGTGAGAAAATAACCCATAAATATTAGGGGGCTATCAATCAATATTCACTTCCATAGCCCATGTAATTTTAAATCCAATCTTAAGGACAAGAGAACTCATAGATTAAGTTTTTAGATAAATTAGCCATTGTTGAAGTCCTTTTAATGTAACTAGCCTGCATTTGCGTAACATGGAGAAGAAAAGGAAGAAAACTTCCCGCGGTCAGCGCGATGACAGAATTCCTTTGCATGATCCTTGGCGTGATCCATCTACCACTTAGCACATTTTATGTGTCCTCAGCGGTAGACGAATCTGGTTGGTGATATCTGGGAGGAAAATTCGAACCATCCATACGCGACTGGTCTGCCACCATTTTGAGATTCGAGCACTCTTTCCCCCTAAGACGCCTTGGATCAATAGAGAAATTGAGAAAATATTTATGTCACACTATGAAGAAATTCTGCTTGCAGTCTTGTAAAATTCAATCTGATTCTGGAATGCGCCTATTTAAACAATCTTGAATTCAACGAAACTCTTTTTCTCAGAAGGCTATTATTTATAGCCATTTTCTTCGAAACATATATATAAACAAACACGAGAGCCTTGATTGCTAAAGGGATAGAGCGTGCATCATAATATAGTGTGCTAGTTTAAGTTTAACTTTTATATTCGCCGCTTTCTATGACTGCATCTTTTTGGGATTTATAACCATTCTTCTTATAGTTTTTAGAAAGGTAGAAATCAGCTCGGTTGAAGTTTTCAACATAGAGCCGTGGAGGCTCAGGGGATAGAGTGTTCGCTTTCGAATGAGGTAAACCGGGTTCGAATCCCAGCGATGTCTGTACGATACGAATTCCGCCCCCGGCTTGCAACGACCACAATGCTGACGTAAAATATCCTCAGTGATAGACGGATCATGGGTTAGTGTCCCCTTGCCATCAGGCTAACCGTTGGAGGTTTTCGTTTTTTCTCTCTCCATGTAACTCAAATGCGGGTTAATTCCATCAAAAAGTCTTCCGCGAAGGCAGATCTCTCCCAATACTTGATACAGGAGTTCACTTGTCTTCTGAATTAGGTTTAAAATTACAAAGCTACGTAGTGGAGCATTTGTAGTCGTAAACCCAAAAAATTGCGTTGACTGTTCAACGACGATTATAGAATAAAGTAAAACAAGCATGTAAATGAATATAAAGGTAAATAAAATGACGAACATAGTACTCCCGCAAGAGGCCGCGCTGGGAGTCAGGGGGGATCATGGAGGTTAAACCTATACAATTTCGAAACCAACAGCATGATTGTGGTAATGTGATGAGCATTACGCACAAACCGCCTTTTCTTCCCATGCAATCTGGCATCTATCTATAGAAAAGCTGAGCTGATTGAGAATCGAACCCCAGTCCCTCGCAAAAAGAACTCAGTAACTTTAATCACTGAGCCATCAAGGCTCAAATGAAAATATAAATATAAAAATAAATACATAGCTAAATGAAATAAAAAGGAGAATTTTGTTTTCCTTGTGGAAATTTCTCAAGATGGTTAAACAATAAACATTGAGCCAGAACTTGAAAATTGAAAAGAAAGTTAAACAAACGGAATCCTTCTGGTTTTGAATTATCCTCCTAAATGGTTGCAGTTATAAACGTTTTAAAATCCTTTTTTTTTCCCAAACATCAAACAAGAAAGGCTTTATTTCAAAAGCGAGAATCCTATATGAGAAAAAAAAATATTTATGTCATGCAATGAAGAAATTATGGGTGCATTCTCATAGAATCCACTAACTATCTTATTCTCTTATGCGCCCATTTAAACAATTTTCAATTCAACAAAACTCTATTACTTTGATGGATGGATTAAAGCCAATACTGTTCTGCTCTACCTACAGATTGACGACCTCATTTACTTGTTCCTAACTTTCACCTCACCACACCTCAATCTCACCCTTGCTTTTCTCCTGGATGGTCTGTCAGGTGTAGGTCAACCCCTTCCCCTGCAAACGATAGTGCGGTATAAATTAATGAAAAAAAAATAATAATAATCGGAGGGATTAAACAAGTGTACTACTGCAACCTGTTTATTGGGCGTTTTACGAATCCATTCTTTGTAAATCCTTTCACTTTTTCCCCTTTTATTAAGTGAATGGCATGTTATTAATCAAATGGTTATGCAATGTATTTTTTTCTTCCCATCATTGGAGTAAAAAGGGTGTTGCGGGGGGTGGGGGAAGAGGATAAGCATCTTCGTTTCATTACTACGTTTTTATTAATTTGATTTCGTGCCTGTGAAGGGCCGATCAAAGTGTTGTTCATTTTCCTACTAGTTAGAGCACTTCAATTTGGTCTCTGTTACAATTTGGTGGCTTAAGGTAATGTTAGTTCCATCAAAATTTTGACTGTTTTCGCACTAAAGCTGTTTTATGATTCAATTGAAGGCTTAAATTTTAGCTGCGCCTGATACCAAAAACAAGTCATTGCTGTTTCCTAAATAAATTTGTCCCGTAGTGGACTAACGGTAGAGACACTGTTCCCAGTAGAAGTCAAGCATTATTTTCTGTGGTCAGTAAGCGGATGGGTGACCAGTCTGATCAACCTGCGTAAGGACCGAGGGTTCGCGGTATCGGTCCTCGCTGTTCGACCGTAAAGTGCTCGATTTCTCGTGCAGGTCGTCGGGCTACAAAAGGAGGGGAGCCATCCTCTCTACAGAGGATGAAAATTGCTATGGCATGTCTTCGGATGATCCTCAGGGGTGCATCCCAGACCGTCACCAATAGCCCATTGTGCAGCTCCAGTGTGACGTAAATAAAATGCCTACTTAACTACCTAAACGAATTTCCCAAAGGAACGTTTAGAGTTCTTAACGGTTATACGGATAATGAAGCCAAGTTCGCCAATACGCAGGAACATTGCATGGTAGTGGGTGGCACACGTTGCGGTCAATTGATAATGCATAAAGGTATGTTAAATACGACCTCATCGTGAGCTTCATTAAAAGCAATGCATGTCGAAGACGAAAATATTGACCAATGTAAAAATGATATAACTTCTTAGTGAAAATTTTTGATAAAAATAAATTCGCCACTTATCGGTTATAGGGATCCGTGTCTATAGTTATATTCTATAGTTATTTTCGTCTTTTTTCTTCATGTTTTTTTTGTAAATAAGGCATCATTTAAGTGGTTTCAATATGAATTTAAAATGAGTAAAGGTATGTTATGTATCATGTGGTCCAAAAATGATCGACTATTTTAAAAATTCATCAACGAAAGAACGAAATGAGATGGAAGTGCACGGTTTGCTACGTACTGTTTAATGTTGTTGTTGTTGTCGTAGGTCATTAAGGCAAGGGTGTGATTGTTCTCGTTTTCCAGTGGCGCCATCTATGGCCGAGCATTAGACTTTTGTCACACCCATACGTCACATACGCTTATAGGGCAGACCCAACCATACATCCATTCATTCATGCACAGATCATAATTGCATTGACCAGAAAATGACCAATCTTCAATCCAGTACCCCCAGAGGTATAATTTGTTACGGAAATATGGTGGACTTTGTGACCCTAAAGATTCAACGTGCACCTGCCACCATTTACTTCACGGGGAGTCTTCGACCGGCTGGATTCTAATACCCGTTTTCAGGAACGTGAGTCCAGGCCCCTGCCAACCAGGCTATCTCAGCCTCGTTCCGTTTAATAAAGCAGTTAGTTATTTCACCCCCAGCTTTTAAATTAACTGTGATAGCTATAATAGAAGGAAGGAGATAGATTTCAAAATTACCACTACTTGCAGGACAAAATCGAAAAACGTTAGCAAATATTCAGTGATCTTACGAATCGTCGGCCATTTCTGAGACTAATATTTTGTCTTTCGCCATTTTAGACGTTCAAATTTCGCTTCGTTAAACGCTATAAGAGCACTACGTTTGTTACCTGACCTTAAGAGGCAGAAACTATAATTTAAACAAAATTAGTTGCTTCCTTGGAGATTTTCTTGAATATTCGCCATTGCGTAAGATAACTCTGTAAGAATAGCGTACTCATTGAAATTCAACGTACTCATGAGGATGTAGTAGAAATGTTAGCGGCAATAGATATAGCCGGAAGATGCAACGATAACCGTTAACAACACAATGGACGATGCGGTAAAGTTAAACTTTTTAATTGAAAGGAATGTTTTGCTGATAAAAATTTGCTTTGATGAATATACATTCGCATTTTATCTATTCAAGGTTAAAAACAACCAGGGACGATGCTATTTATCGTGTTAAATGTTAATGTTCTTCAGACTGTTTAAGATTCTTCAGTCTTATGAAATAATGCTAAAAGTGAATACTAGCTGTTGCCCGTGACTTTACCAGCGCGGAATTACTTTGATTTCGATTTTAACTATATTTAAGAGATGCTGGCGATATTGCCTAAGTTCTCTACTTATTGAATTTTAGCCATTAAATTACACAAACCACCGTAAGTATGAGTTTGGGACATTTCAGCACAGTAGGCAGCAGAAGTATTAAAATAATTCGCATCTCTGCACAGTGGGCCAGCATCCAAGGTTTCGTGGCCAAAATTAGTATTTAGGTAAAATTTGTTTCAAAATTTGTATTTATGGGTTTTTATGTGCAGGTAAATTGAATTCATAGTTGAAATTTTGAAATACACTAAAAATACCCCCAAAAACAAAATAGCGGCTGAAATGTGGCGAGCAAAAATAAAAAAATAACAAAGTACGTTTAAATTATTAAATATAGTAATGAAAATATAATAATTTTCGTAATTTTATATTAAAAATGAAAAGCAAGTTACATTTTCGAAGTAATATTACAAAATAACGCGAATTAATTACATAATAATGCGAAAACATGAAAAAAAACAGAATTTTTGTTTTTCGGTATATTTAGTCCACCTTTGCAATACGGGAAAAATGGGGCATGTTTTTTCGAAAGAAGAAATATCAAAGGAGACAACAAAAAAAAGTTTAGCTAATTACCTCGTGGAACTTTTTAGAACTAATTTTCGAAAGTTATTCAAACATTGTAAAATGCCAAATGATAAGATATAAACTATAAATTTGTCAAGAAGCCAACCGGCCTGTGTAGGGGCAGGGAACTGTCCTTGCATCAGAAAGGTTCTGGGTTCGAATCCCGGGCAAGGCATGGATGATCTTTCCTTTTCTGTACTATCTGTCCTCACTGTGGGAGAGACGTTGGCTCACCTAATATGGCGCCTCTGAAAGAGAGGCCAACAAAATCGCCCTGTATATGCCTGAATTGACGGATGTTATCACAGGTGGGCATTGGAAAAAAAAAGTTAGTCAGGAGTATTAACTAATCCAACAAATTGAAAAATTGTACTATAATTTAACACTAATTACTCTGATAAAAATGTAACAGTAAGGTGAAATTCCTATCTATATATCTGAAATAAAAATTTAAAAGTTATATTTAAAATAGTTTTTTTAACATATTTTTTATTAAATTGTACTCTCGTCGGTCCAAAAAGCAAATTATAATATTTGGAATGATTATGAATACTGAATTTGGGATATATTAAAACTGCCTGCACATATTTAAGTTGAAAAAATAATTTTTTTACTTTTGGACAAAGATCATAGTCTTCTGGCCCACAGTGCTCTGTCTTTTATGCTCTGTCTTTATAAATTTCATAATTATAGGTTAATAGCAAAATATATGCGGAAAACGTAAGAAATCTTCTTCAAACTGCGCAGACGCTTTCTTTATAAAATTGGAATTTGCTTTTTTTTCCAATTCCCACCTATGTTAACATCCGTCAATTCTGGCATCACAGGGCGATTTTGTCGGCCTCTCTTTCAGGGGCACCATATTAGTAGGGCCAACGTCGCTCCCACAGTGAGGACAGATAGTACAGAGAAGGAAAGAACATCCATGCCTTGCCCGGGATTCAAACCCAGAACCTTTCTTATGCAAGGACAGTTCCTTGCCCCCTAGACAGTCCGGTCGCCAAATTGGAATATTGAGATGTATAATTTAAAATCTTTAATAAAGTTACCCTACTTTAAAAAAAAAAACAAATTTAATTCAGTACTAAAACTAATTAGCTAATAATAAGCCTTTTTACTTACGAATACTTTGACAGATCGCTCCGGGATTCGAACTCGTGCTTTTGGGATTAGAAGTTTGGCACTTCATGTTATATTACGGGACAGTTGTCATCTTGCTGTCAGAATTCAAGCTATTTCCGCGAATTTGTGTAAGGCGTGCGTTGAATTAGGTCTCTCTGTTTACCCCTTTAATACGTCTATTATTTGTCGTAGTTTACTACATTATAACAATATATCTGATCAAAGTTTCAAGATACTAAATTTTGTTCACATGCCACGTAGAGTTCTACTTGAAACATAAATAATCTAGACAATTGGAAAGTAATTAAAGTTGATAACAGTAAAGTTATATCACATAAATTTATAAAATATTAATAGTAAAGTTATAAAAATAATAGAAAGTAAAGTTGGTATATAATAATCTAATCTAGATAATGGGTAGCCAAAATATAGATTTCAAGTTTTTCCTATTTGAAAATATGAAAGAAAGTAAAGTTAAACATGGAAATAACGATACTTTATTAAGTATAGTAATTTTTCAAAAAATATGCTAATTTGAAATGAAAAAATTAACTTGTTTTAATTTAAATAAGTCTTAAACTACATTTCAAATTGTCCCAAAACATAGATAAAAGAATTAACAATAAAAAAAAATTAAATGCACAAAATTATTGACCTTGTATAATTTAAATAAAATTAACACTGTATTTGCTAGTTCCATCTTCCTAATTTAAATAATAGAATTAACTAAATTTACTTATTTTTTATAAAAAAAATCTGAAAGTGAAAAGTTGTTTTAGTCGTTAAAAACCGAACTAAGTAATTGAAGAAGTTCAATCTTCATAATTCAAATAGTAAAATCAATTATTATTTCAATTTTTTAATTAATTATTTGTGCAACATTATTTCATCTGCTATAACTTCAAGACTATTAAAAACTTACTTATAAAATATTTATATCTTCGTTTTTATAACAGAATTAACTAAATTACTATAATTTTTCAAAAATAAATAAATAAAATAAATAAATAATAACAATAACTTTGCGGAGTTCATCGGTTATAATTTAAACAAACAACATTTTCATCTCCATTATTTAAATAACAGAATTAAAATTCAATACGAGTGCGATATTTAGAAAACTTTCACAAGCAAATTAGTCATATCAGGCCGTGGGAAAAAAAACTTTTGTTTTTTTTTGTGAGAATTCTTAACACAATCTAAAATGCATTCTAACCCTAAAGCAATATATGTCTTTAGTTCACCTCACCGGAAATAAAACAGAAGGTAAAATTACAACAACTAACAGAAAATGAAATTAATCATTCTTCGCCAAGTTGATTGAGCAGCCAAGAAACGCGCTGTTAGGCCTTGAAGAAGAAACTCACCAAAAAACGTGATTGTTCCCTTTTATTGGAGAGTCATAGGGTACTCTGTGCCCTTCTTTTTAAAGAACTTCTGCAGGGAACTTAAAAAACTTAAAGATGAAACCAAAGAAAGAGAAGAAAAAATAAAAGCGAATCCAGTAATGGATTCGGTGATTCTCACGACCTCTTCTTGTAGAGTTGTTATTAATAAAGCAACAAGGAAAAAGGCCAATCCACTCAAATCACTCGCGTGGCCAAGGTCTTTGGTGGTTCAAAGGTTAAACGATCTAGACGGATTTGGCTGTCAAACTTATCAGCCTCAGTCCAAATATCGTGTCCACGGTGTGTTACTAGAGTAGGTTGTAAGGTACACAATATGGTGATCGTATTGGTTTGGAGAATTTTCTTTTCTTTACGTCTTCATTTCGTGTGATGAAACCGTGATTTGAATTGAATGGAGAGAGTCAATGGTTATTCGGTCGTGATGATGAATTCATTCGATATGATTAATATGTGTTAATATCTGTGAATAATAATTGCACGTAATGATATTTGTGTATTAGGTATCATAATCTTTTCGTTCAGTTGTTTTGATTTTTTATCTTTGCACTGTACCAGAAGTGGTATTCAAATTTTAATGCCATAATACGATTATAAAACATTTTTAGTGAGCACATAACAATAATAATTTGCTCATAATATATACACATAAACATTTTTAGTGAGGAACCTGTTACGTCATATTTTTTTGTGAAATTTAGTGTAAATCAGCTTTCAGTGTAAGAATCATTAAAAAGCTAGTAGAGTGCCCTACACTATAGGTTTTCAAAAATTTATTCAAGAAAGTGTTTAAGATTAAAATGAAAATAAATTAACAGTTCTTGGAGAAAATTCATATGACAAAGCATAATTTTGCTTCTTAAAGTTTTTGGGTTTAGTTCAAAAACTTTCCGACAGATAGCGCTACAAATTCCTTGCAGTGTTTTTTTTCCGGCTGTGTTTTGATATTTGCGAATTTTGTTCTCCGAGAATGACACGTGATTATGGCAAATTGTGGACACAACAGAATATCGTGATATTTTAATTTCTTTACAGTTTTTGAAAGTTTTATGCTGTGATTTTCTATCATTTATACTTAATTTAAAGGCTTACTAATTGCTGCACATTCTGTATGAAAATTCTTGAACATAAAACAAGAACTATGGGTGAATAATAAATAATACAGCTAAAAAAAACAGTCATGCTTTTAAGATTCAACAGGCTAACCGAAAAGGCTTTAAGGTCAAACATGACCTTAAAACTTAACAAACTTCACTGTGAAAGGCTGGCGGTTCGTTCTGTTTGACTGTTCAGTGATTGCGAGGACACTAATAATATATTTTTATTTCATGGTCTTGATTATCATATTCAGTTGCATACACACAGAAACATTTTAATAAAGGAACATAGAGCCGCGATGGCTCAGGGGATGGAGCGTTCGCTTTCCATTGAGATGAACCGGATTCGAATCCCAGCGATGGCTGGTCGGTACGAATTCCGCATCCGGCTTGCACCGACCACAGTGCTGACGTGAAAATATCCATAGTGGTAGACGGATTATGGGTTAGAGTTCCCTCGTCGTCAGGTTAACCGTGGAAGGTTCTCGTGGTCTTCCTCTCTATGTAACGCAAATGTGGGTTAGTTCCATCAAAAAGCCCTCCACGAAGGCAAATTTCACTCATTACTGGAGCCAGGAGTTACCTTGTCTTCTGTATTGGGTTCAAAATTGCAAGGCTACTGAGTTGAACATTAGTAATCGTAATCCCAAAAATTGGGTCTGCTGTTCAACGACGGTTATAAAATAAAATAAATGAACATAAAGTTTTGATTTTTCCATCCATATTTTCCATCCATTCCACCAAGTGAATGCTTAACCAGAGAGTACCCTTCTCTTTGAAAATCAGTTTAAGGCTGTTTTTCAAAGACCCCGTCGTAATATGAAATGATGCTTTTTTGCGAATAATATGCTATTTCCATAACTGCTGCGAGTTTCCAGCTGTTACCATGACTGCTATATCAAGTTTGATCTATCTAAAGCCAAAACGTTAATATAGAGAAAAGTCACAGATTTGTGAAAATGAAAAAGGTTTGTGGTATAATTTTATAATATTTAAAAACTAAACAACTATAGTAGTTTCGTTCCTTGCAGCCTGCTGCTTCCGACCATTGCTTTCATATGAATGTTATTAATTAACTATTAACTGCACCCATACAATTCCCTTGGAATATGATAAGAATTAAAAACCTAAATGAAGTTCCATGATTCTCGCCTCTATCATTCCTCTTCTTCTTATGATTCTCACGACCTCAACTCATGAGCCTTTATAAATTAGAGCAAAAGGGAAGGACTGACTCGCATGGTCAAGGTTCGGAATGTTAATTGAGTTTTAAAACATTTTAAAGAAAACTTATTCTTTTTTCTTCCAATTGTTGAGTTTAATAGACATGTTACCGTGAATGGCCGAAATCTAAAGAATGTCGACTTTCACCGGTGAATGTCAACAATCACACAGTCGCTTTGGTGAATGTCTGAAATATTTGTTATATCCGATTTGATATTAATCTATTCTTTGATATTATTATGTTTATTCGATATTTTAATATCTGTTGAGGATAGATTGGGGGAAACATCAGTGTTCGGAGTAAAGGTTGAATGCATACTGGGCAGTGGTACTTCACTTTAAAAAAACATCTGAGTAGGATATACCGAACAGTGGCACTTAACTATACCTAGTATATATATCGGACATTTAGCAAAGCTACTATGTGATTGTCAACATTCACTAGTAGAAGTCAACAACCAGCAATTTCGGTCATTCACAGTAACAGACATATATATTCGTTTTGTATTTTTTCGTTATGATACTGTTGACCTCACCATGGAGTCTGGTCTCAATCCCGTTAAAATAAAATACCTTGCTGTAAAATGCAAAGTTTCATATACTAAAATACTTTTTCAGTATATTATACTCCGGTATATTTCAACTCGAGCTGTGATAGCTCAGGGGATAGTGCGTTCGCATGCGAATGAGGTGAACTGGGTTCGATTCGCAGCGATGGCTGGTCGATACGATTTCCGCCTCCGGCTTGCACTAACCACAGTGCTGACGTAAAATATCCTCAGTGGTTGACGGATCATGGGTTAGAGTCCCCGTGGGAGGTTTTCGTTGTTTTCCTCCCTATGTACCACAAATGTGGGTTAGTTCAATCAGAAAGTGCTTCACAAAGGCAAATTTCTCCCGAAACTTGATCCAGAACTTCCCTTATCTTCTGGATTAGGTTCAAATTACAAGACTACGGAGGTGAACATTAGTAGTCGTAAACCCAAAAATTGGGTCTGCTATTCAAAGACGGTTATAAAATAAAAATATATTTCAACTTCTCCCTGAAATGCACTGTTATGGGGAAAACGTAAGATTTACCGAAACCATAATAACACAGAGGAGAAAGTTTGGGGAGAGGGGAAATTGTGTAACTTTGAGACATCTCTTCTATTGCAAATACGTATTAACAAGTACGTACTTAATAATATTATAAAACGACAAAAGTTGTATTTGTTTGTAGCATAAAATTGTAGTAAGGGATAAATTATTGCTGCATTAAATTATAATTATACTGCGCTTAACTAGTGTCAATTAAAGTGTATTAAGTAACTGTAAGTAAGTAGTTACATTAAGTTAAATGAAAATAAGTAATTTTAGTTTCACAGCAAATGTGTATTAGAACTCATTATTATAGTATTAGAACAACCCCTAGCAATAAAATATATTCTTTTCAGGCTTTTTTTTTGCAATGCTTCTTCATCGTAATTGGATAGTGTTAAAATTGTAGTTTTGATTCTTATTACTGTAATTAAATTGTATTAATTTATTGAAAATATATAGATTTTGATAGGAATTATACATTAAATTTTTAGGATTGGTAGAAACCTTAAATCTTTTATAATAGCAGACAAATTTTATTCCCTCTAATTTTACTTTTTGCTGGAGTACTGTTATATTGCATTTTTTCTTCCAATAATTAAGTTGAATTACTTAATGTTAAATAGGGTGA
Source organism: Parasteatoda tepidariorum (assembly GCF_043381705.1). Taxonomy (NCBI): domain Eukaryota; kingdom Metazoa; phylum Arthropoda; class Arachnida; order Araneae; family Theridiidae; genus Parasteatoda; species Parasteatoda tepidariorum. The sequence continues at coordinate 9,392,791 of NC_092210.1, forward strand.
ATTATTTAACTGTAATTATTTGTATTTTGACGCAAAACTTACTTTAAAATATTAGGATTATTAAATTGCATTAATTTAATTGCAAGTATACAGATTTTGATACGAATTTTACATTAAAATTTCAGGATTTATAGAAACCTTAAATCGCATATAATAGCAGACAAATTTTAATCCCTCTAATTTTACTTGTACTGTTATGTTGAATGTTTTCTTCCAATAATTAGGTCGAATTAGTTTAATGTTAAATAAGTTGAATTATTTAACTATAATTATTCATATTTTGAAGTAAAATTTATTTTAAAATATTAGGACTCAAAGATATTTTAAATCGATTTAACTTATAACTATGCAAATTAAATGAAATTTCTTCATAATTTTAACCTCTTTGTGTTGTTACATTATAATTGGATAATGCTTTCTTTCTTTCTTATTTTTTTTCTTTTTAATTTATCCAGATTGTCAAAACTGTCAGGCGTTGTTACATCTCAGACGTATTCCGAAATACAGAAGTAGAAAGTTTATTTAGTGATAGAATTGTAGGAAGTAAGCCGCAATGGAAATTAGATGCGTATAAAGTAATAGGATTATATGACGAAACAAACGAAAATGGCAAGGTTCATGTAAAAGTTTAATTAATTTTTCCTTTGATTTAAATGCAATTCATCATGTGGAAATTAAAGTAGTTACATGCTTGTCAAAAATATATGTTGCTTAAAAATTTATTCATACGTATAACCCAATATCAAATTGGTTGTATCAAAATATTAGAGGATATGACTAAAGATTAAATGTCTAAAAACAAAATAATTTAAGTTGATTTTTTATTATTTTATTTTACCCATTTAACTTAGAACTTTGAATTCCTAACGTTCTTAAATTTACATTCTTGATGTTTTATAATTTTTACGTTATTTAATAACTTTTTATTCTTGACGTTCCTATGTATTTTTCACGTTCTCTTATAACTCTAAACTTTTTGAAATCTCATAACTTGTATTTTACGTTCTAAATTTTATGTTCTTTAGATTCTTTACGTTCGCTTACAATTTCATCCTTCAATTTCTTAACTTTATATTCTTTGTAATCTTTACGTGCTTAATTTTATATTCTTTAAATTTTCTTACAACTGTATACTCCTTAAGTTTTCTTATAAGTTAATATTTTTTGCGTTGTCTTATAACTTTAAATTCTTTATATTCTCATATAAGTTTATATTTTTTAGATTCTCGTATGATCTTATATTTTTAAGTTTTTTTTATAACTCTTTATTCACCACGTTCTTAGTTATATATTTTTCAAGCTCTCTTATAACTTCATAAATTTACTCTCATTGTTTTTAATTCTTTGACTTCCTAATTTCATATTCTTTACGATATTTAAAATTTTATATTCTGTAAGTTCTCGTATAACTTTATATTCGTTAGGTTCTTTTGTATATTTATATTCTTTGCGTTCTTTAATAGATTTATGTTCTTTATTTTCTCATATATTTAATACAACTATAAACTCTTAAAACTTCTTAATTTTATATACTTTGCTTTATATTCTTTACGTTCTCTTACAACTTAATGTTCGGATCAAAAACAAATTCATTGAAACTGCTTTAAAAAACTTACATAAAATGTCAAATTTCCTTTGAAGTTACGAAAATTTTTCACAAAAATATATCAAGACACTCAAAAATATATTATCTACGTTATTTAAAATTTTGTATTCGTTACGCTCTCTTATAACTTTATATTTTTTATGTTCTTGTGTAAATTTATATTATTAGCATTTTTTTATACATTTAAATTCTTTCCGTTCTTTAACAGATTTATGTTCTTATATATTTTATACAACTATAAATTCTTTACCTTCTTAACATTATATTCTTTGCTTCATATTCTTTACATTCTCTTATAACTTTATGTTAAGATAAAAAAAAAACTAATTCATTGAAACTGCTTTGAAATGTCAAATTTCCTTTGAAGTTTTGAAATTTAATTTTTCACAAAATTATATCAGGACATTCGGAAATACGTATTATATATAAATATAAATATATATTATTTTAATTGATTAATAATTGGCCCACACAACGTTTCATTTCACAGTAATTTTCAAAACATCGAGTTTAAGTAAGGTCGTATTAAATTTCAAAATAGAAATTGCAATTATTCATTCCAATTCTGGGTGATTCCTGCTTCCATGAAATTATGTAAAATAACATATCTTTACGTTCTCTTATAACTTTATGTTCGGATCAAAAACAAATTCATTGAAACTGCTTTAAAAATCTTACATGAATTGTCAAATTTCCTTTGAAGTTATGAAATTTAAATTTTATCAAAATTATATCAGGTTATCCGGAAATATATATCATATATCAATATATATTATTTACATTGCTTGGAAATCAGCCCACACAACGTTTCATTTCACAGTAATTCTCAAAACATGGAATTTAAGTGAGATCGTATTAAATTTCAAAATAGAAATTTCAATTACTTATTCGAATTCTGGGCGATTCCTGCTTCCATGAAATTATGTAAAAATAATAAATGGCGAAAAGTCCGTTGACCCGGAACTATCTTCAAACTTCCGGTGACTTCGACAACAAAATAACCCAAAAGGTATCAAAAATATTGTGTTGATAATGACCTTGAAGAGGTGTGGGGAAGGCGCGTGCCCAAACGATCTTTTCCATTTTCGGAAATGGCAGGTCATCGAATAAAGATTCTTCCCTAAAGTTCCATCAGGACTGCTGGGTGGGCGTATGGGCCATTTTCTTAAACTCTAATGTTAGTGGTATCATCATCATATTGGCAAATAGGTAGGTATGGCCTTGGACTATTGGTTTTTCGTCGTCATCGTCGGGGTTCGTACTTAAACCTTTCATACGCAACTTCGGGTCAGAAGATACCCAACTAATGAAAGCTCGTCAAATAAAAAAAAAACTATATTCTCAACTCTTCCGCCAGCGTTCGAAGAAGGAAGGTCAAAATGATAGGCAGTTCTCGTATCCTTCCTAATAGTATATTTCGGCGGGACAATTATTTGCTCATCATTTGCAACTCATTTTTGTGTGTGTCGGTCTTTACCGTTCTTTAATAGTACCATATCAGAGTTATATATAGAAGTTGGGAGGTTTTTTCTCTTCCATATCATTTCGTATTAAATTAAAGAGCGCAGAGGAGAAGATCAAAATGATAACTCGTATAATTTTTACTGTATTATTTATTTATTTATTTGTAGATTACAATCAAATAAAAAGAACTGAATCTAGTTTGTATTTTTCTGAAAGCATTAGGAGGTCAAATTTAAGGGAAATTTGTTAAGTGATTTCTTTTTTCAATATGAATGAAACTTTTTAATAGTTTTTACAGCATTGTTATAGAAAACAATATTAGATTCAGTAATAATCAAATGAAAACCATTGAATCTAATTTGTATTTTCCTGAAAGCATTAGGAGGTCAAATTTAGGGGAAATTTGTTAATTGATTTATATTTTCAATATGAATCAAGCTTTTTTATAGTTTCTATAGCATTGTTGTAGAAAACAATACTAGATTCAGTAATAATCAAATTAAAACCATTAAATCTAATTTGTATTTTCCAGAAAGCATTAGGAGGTCAAATTTAGGGGAAATTTGTTAGTTGATTTTTTTTCCAATATGAATCTAACTTTTTTATAGTTTCTATAGCATTGTTATAGAAAACAACACTAGATTCAGTAATAATCAAATGAAAACAATTGAATCCAATTTGTATTTTCCTGAAAGTACTAGAAGTCGGATTTAGGGGAAATTTGCTTAGAAAATTTTTTTTACAATAAGAAGACTTTTTTATAGTTTCTGTAATTGTTATAGAAATCAATATTAGATTCAGTTATAATCGAATGAAAGGAACTGAGTCTAATTTATATTTTCCTGAAAGCATTACGAAGTCCAATTCAGAGGAAATTTACTACCTGTCCTTATTCAATAAAAAAACTGTATTTTTATTCAGTTTCAATAGCATTTTTTAGAAAAACTGCACCAAATTCAGCAATAATGAAATAAAAGGAACTAACTCTGGATTGTATTTTCCATCGTATCGTTGATTTCACCATATCATGAAGGTTTTTCTCATCCATATTATTTTGTATAAAATTAAAGAGTGCAGAGTTGAAGACCCCAATGATAATTCGTATAATTTTTGTTTCATTATTTATTAATTTATTCATATTTTTTTGTAGATTGCATTTAAATGAGAAAAATTGAATCTAGTTTGTATTTTTCTGAAAGTATTAGGAGGTCAAATTGAAGTGAAATTTGTTAAGTGATTTTTTTAAATGAGAATCTATCTTTTATATAGTTTCTATAACATTGTTACGAAAAACAATACTAGATTCAGTTAGAATCAAATGAAAAGGACTGAGTCTAATTTGTATTTTCCTGAAAGCATTACAAGGTCAAATTCAAGAGAAATTTATTAGCTGTCTTTTTTCATTTCTTCTTTTAGAAAAACTCAAATTCAACTTGCACATTCAGCAATAATGAAATAAAAAGAGCTAAATCTGTTTTGTACTGCCACCGCTTTTGCGCTTGAAGGGCTTGTGTCCAGAGCTGTGTCCCAGCCCAGCGCTGGACACAAGCCCTTCAAGGGCATAAGCGGTCCCAATATAAACAATTATGCTTAGTAATGGGTCTTTTTTAAAACTATTTTTTTTAAAAATCAATTCCGGAAATTTAAATTAAAATATAATTTAACAGCCGCTTCGATGATGTCAATAAGCATCCTTATCTATTTCAAAAATGAGAAATTTCTATTTTATCATTGATAATAGTTTGTGGATACACACTACAAATCTCTTTGGGATTTTGTAATCATTTCATAGATTTTAATTTTAGGTATTTAATTTATTCTGGAAATAAAACACTGCAAAATACGTTTTGAACCAGAAATTATTTTACCAGACCAGAAATTATTGCGTATTGGACCAGAAATTATTACAAAAGTATGAAAGAAAGGGGAAAAAATTTAAGAGCTAATTTTAATATATTTTTCTTCGCACAACAATTTTCAACACAATGTTTTCATACTCTATTTTTAAGAGAAAACATAACATAAACTTTAAATAAAAAAATTTTTCTTCATTAAATTAACTAAAGTTGCAATTTTTTTTTTTTTTTGCTTGTATAGCTCTTGGCCAAATTATCAGATGCACTATAAGATTCGATGTAAAATCAGATGGTACTACTCAGCTTTATTGTTTTTACGCTGCTGAAACAGGTCTGCATTTGTTTACATTCGTGTATCAAATGGTTATCATTGTAATGCAATACGTTAAAAATAAATACAAATGGGAAGTACGTAAAAAATCTCATGAATAAAAACCTATTAGGGGCCGTTCAAAAAGTACGTACATCCCGAAGGGGGGGAGGGGATTTGCTATTATGTACGGTTTTGTACGATGGGGAGGTGGGGAGGTATTATACAAAGTACGTACTTTATAAACATACACCAAATTTAAATTTGACTTTATCCTACACCCTNCCAATATACTCATGCAAAACATGTCATTATTAAAAAACTACAGTGCGTTCAATAATTTAGTCTAATTATTATAATATACTAATATAATACCTGATATAATAAAAATTCTATATTTATATAATATATCGTGTAATTTATACGATTGTCGAATTTATCTTATATATCGTCTACTTTAATCAATTGCTATCCGAACGTAAACAAGTACAAACCGGTTTCAGTGGCGTAAAAACAATAAAGCTGTATAGTATCAACTGATAATTAAGATTTTACATACAATTTTGTAGTGCGTCGAATAATTTGGCCAGGGACTGTATGATAGAGTAAACAATAACACCACGAAACAATTTATTATTACTGTAATGCCAAATTGAAACAAAGATCGGTGTAGTTACTATTATTCGTTTTTGCAATTTTATGTGAGGGAGATGAATCTTACCAACGAAATATCGACTCATTTCCGAATAGCAAAAGTACACTAATATCTACTGAAGATTTATTTTCGATAACAATACAAATTTCGATCGTTTCCTTACCGTCATAAGTAGAATTCATCACGATATTTTAGCCTAAAGAGATATAATATTTTTAACTGGTGCTTTGGCCGAATGGCAGAACAAGTTACAAATGTTCACTAATTCAGCTGTTTCCTAAATGTGACAAGCGAAACTTTTCTCTAATTTATCGTCAATGAAAGTTTCGATCATTATCCGAAATAAAAAAGACCAACAGACACAAAATTTAAAGAAAAAATATATTTAAAAACTAAGTTTTGCTAATAAATTTATACAGTCAAACCCCGCTATAGTGAGCACGGTTTTATAGTGAACTCCCGGATATAGTGAATCGAAAGAGAGGGAATTGGATATTATGAACTTTTTTCTGTCTTCGACTGATTTTTTCTTCATTTTTTGATAATTTTGAAAATCCTACATAAAATTCACATACCGATTTTTAAAACCGTCTATTGAGTGCAATATAGCCATATGCATTCTTTCTTCTTGCTTTCTTGTTTCGATCCCTTGAAGGCTCACTAAAGCGGGGTTTAACTACAATTTTATTTATTTGAATGTAATAATTCCAAATACCGTTCACTGGTCTGCTGGTTACTGTACTGGACTACGGGGCCAGTGGTTGCGGGTTCGAATCCCACCGTAGGTATGGATGTAACTTTCTCCCTCTCTGTGTTCAATGTTCTTTCTTCTGTGTGATTGTGAGAATGCAACCAGTCCTATAAACGGGTTCGTGGCTGCATTGCGTGGGCGACGCTACTCCACCGCCGTGGCTTAGCCACAGATGCCCACTGGGCAACGTTAAGAGTAGCAATTCTGGCCTTTCTTAGGCCAATGGGAAATAGGTCCAAGTGCCAGTCATTAAAAAAAAAATCCATATTTGTACACCTTATAACCTTCGAAAATCCCCCTCATGTCTATCAAAAGTGATGCACACTGCGCTTTCGTTTAGGTCTGATAAAAATACTACTTTCTTTTTTAGTCTACTTGAAAAGTTTTTTTATGAAAATTTTAATTTTCTTTTATATTTAACTTTACGCATACTATTGGACATCATTCCTTCATGGGCAAAACTAAAATAGCTACAAACGACAATTTATGGTAATTACACGCCATTATTTCTGTTCTGGCAGATTTTTAAATTCGATACTACCAATAATGTAATAGGTCTTACGATAACAAAAACAAAACTCGTTTCCCAATTTTGTTGTAATACCTTCGATTTCTTCTTCTGAATGCAAATTTCGATTGTGACTAACAACCAATCTGTTGCAAAGACACCAGACCAGATGAGCCAAGGAAGAAAGAATTTCGCAACTTCGTCATTTAACTATACAATTAAGTAGACATCCATACAAAATATCCATTTTAAATAACCTTGGGAGGACACAGAGAGAGGTGTTTAGCAACATTGGTCATCACATGTAAAAAGGGATGGAATAAGAATTATGTTTCGCCCGGGGCCATTTCTTCCATCGAATATCATCTCATCTGCAAGAACAGTCGTTTCCTGTTTCAAAATGGCGCGTATGTCTTTTCGGTGAACAATGGAATTTACAAACGATCATTGCGTAACGCATCTTCTTTACGAATCATTAATGAAGGCTAAGTTTTTTTTACGGGGTGTTTTTAGTTTTTTTCTCCCTTTTTTTTTGTAAAAGACAATCGTTGGTGTAGGGTTCTTATTGATGAACAGGGATGGGGCAGACTTTGGAAATACCCTATGACGTCACATCGTATTGTGGATAAAAGGAGAAATAATTAGTTCCACGTGGGGAGGTATTAGTGATTTGCGAAAAGAATGTTCGATTTTGTTTTTTTTTTATGTCTGCTGTATGTAGCCAAGCCAGATTGTTTTTAATATTTTTGCTGACGTGTTCGTTTTTCTTTTCTTTTTGGGGAGTTAAAGATGACAAAATTAGTACTTTTGAAGCTGACTTTTTTCAATTTTATTTTGAATAAAATATACCATTCTGTACTATTTTTTTAAAATTTATTTAGAAATTTTAGATACTTTAAATCTCATTTAATAATGGCATAATTATCATTCTGTATCCTTGGTATTTCAAAAACTATTTAATAATGTGAATAAGAACTCAGCAATTTCAAGGAAGCAAAATTCTAATTAAATTTTACTCATTAAATTAAGAAATCAACAAATTTTTTTTTTAATTTTTTTTTGCTTGTGAACAAAATTTCAAAAAGGAGCTAGGCCCGTAGGATCATTAGAAATTTAAAACGAATTAGTTGAAACATTTAAATTAGTAACCTTTATCGAAAATTTATAAACACTTTCAGAGTATAACTTATAAATGATGGGGAAAATGGTAATGGAAAAAAAAATGATATAATTATAATTTTTGTGTCAGTGATATTTCAAAAACCATTTAATAATGTGAACTTGAACGCAATAGTTTCAAGGAAACAAAATATAATTACTCATTAAACTGAGAAATCAAAACAAAAAAAAATTGAAAAAGAAGCTATGCCCCTAAGATCATTAAAAATTTCATACGAATTAATTGAAAAATTTAAATTGGCAACCTCCATCGAAAATTTATAAACACTTTTAAAGTATAACTTATTATAACTGTTATAAAGTATAACTTATTATAACTTGTTATGACTGTTTTATTTACATAATACAAGATAGCTAGTTAAGAAAGAGAATGAATCTCGGAGAAAATTCTCTTTTGTAAAATTACTTTTCTAAAATGAAATGGGTATATTAGTTCAAAAATCTAACTTAGTAGGCATCTTATATATTGCCTTAAAATGCAAAGCATTCAAGACCAGGTCCGCCCGTCAGAATCTGTTTTTTAGAAGATTAGAAATCCTGCTGTAGAATAAAAAGTATTGCAAAGACAGTCTAATTTTGTTTTGCTGTTTAGCATTGCAAATTTAATGCATGGAGAAGTCTATGGCGTTGATTTTAATAAACAGGAAGGTGCAGTCCCATTTTTAAGAAGTATCTGGCGACATAATTTGGTTGGCAAAATGTTTTGTAGCGACACTGCTAGTTTAAGCGCTTTTAGAACAAAATCTTATGTATCAGAAATCTCCTTTTGCATACCATGCTAGAATATCCAAAGAAGTTTTTTTTTTGTCTCCCTTTGAGAAACTTTATATTTCCATGAAGTATTTCGAAGAATATTTGCTAGAGATAATAAAATATTTGATGAATATTTTTAGCATAAGAAGCCATCTTATTTACCATATAAAGTTAAAAATAATGATTTCGGTTATCGGTACCCTCGCCAAAAAGGTTGTTAAGTCTTAGCAACAACCGTACAATAGCACACGACAAAAAAACCTAAAAAACGGACTGAAAGGTATAATTCTCAACCATCTCCGAGAAAGCTGCTGCATATCGAGGCGCGGTGGCTCCGGGAATAGGGCACTTGCCTCTCATTTAGGTAACTCATGTTCAAATCCCAGAGACATCTGGTGGATTCGATATCTGCTCCCCGTTCAACCGCAGTGCTGATGGGAAATATCCTCAATTGTTAACAAATCAAGAACCCGTGAGAAGTTTTAGTGGTTTTCCTCTCCACGTGAAGCAAATGTGAATAAGTTCCATTAAAAAGGTCATCCAGGTAGGTTAGCTTGCTGCTACATTTGAGTCAGGAGTTCCCTTGTTTTCCGAGTTGGGTTCAAAATTTCAAGGCTACGAAGTTGAACATTGATAGCGGTTAACCCAACACTGGGTCAGCTGTTCAACGCTGGTTAAAAAAATAAAGCTATATATATTTTTTTTTTTTAAATTTTTTATTTTATTTATTTATTTATTTTTTAAATTTAGTACCAAATACAAGAACTGGGCTGTTGGCATATAGTGATTGCATTTGACATAAAGAATTTCAATTTTGAAATATTCCCAGTAAACATTCTGTTTATCTGGAATGCCGTCAGAGAATCACCTTGAAAACGAAATGGGTGTAAATGAAAACACAAATGAATCATTATAAAGTTATAATATAACAAATCGAGCTTTTTCTAAGTTTTTGAGAGTTTACGCACCCCTCTAAGTCCGTGAACTTTTGCAGATGGTGGCTAATTCAAATGATATTAAGAAAAAAACGGACGACCTTGAGAAAATGATAGAAGATGAAGACATTATATAGGTTAATGAGGTTATTAAAGGAGAATAATCGGTCCTCAGAATCAAGAAAGTTAATAAAAATTACATTAAGAAGAAGAATTAGCATTTTAGTGAAACCACATAAAATATTTTATGTGGCATCTAGTTTCATAAAAGTAATTAAAAATAAAAGTTAAAGAACTTTACTCTTTGAGGCAAAGCAATGTGTGTTTTTTTATAGTTCGATGTTCGATCGAATGAGAAGCAATATGTCCTTGTGTGGGGTGGAGAATATTTGAGGAAGGTCCTCCGATATTTGGAAATACCCCAACCCACGGAATTTCTTATCGATGTAACAGTTATTTGGCAAAAGAAACAGGATTTTTTTTTTGTTTTTTTTTTTGCCGTAATTGTATGAATGGATTAAAGATCCTCTTTACAAAAGAAGATTCTACTTCTTTCATGTTTACCTACAAAGATTTAAGTCAGATCATTATTTATCAAGAAACTGTTTCATATTTTCAAAGATATTTTGTTTCTTTTTACTACTTGAAAAAGGTTCTAATCAAACTAACAGTCAAATTTTAAATTTTATGATTTTAAGTACCTCTATCTTACGAAGTCGAAAGGAAAGAATACATTTTCGTGATATTAAAAGTTCAAGATATCAAATTTCGAATTTTTTTTTACACATTGGCAAAATGGGTGTTGTTTTGGGTTTGATAGCGTGTGTACCTTATTTGAACGTCATCACACTTTTTAACTGTGTTCAAGAGTAATAGTAACAGTGTGCATACGTCGTCGTTGCATGCGTTGCAATGGCGGCCGCTGCTGTTTGATAATTTTTTTAGAATTCTATTTTAAATATTGTCTTAAGTTGAAACTTTAGAATGAACTGAACAACTTCGATCAACTTTAAAACCATAATCTCAAAAATAGAATTGCACGGGTCATAAAAATCAGGCCAACATAAGCATTATTAAAAAATTGACACAGCAAGATGAAATAAAATAAAAAAAAGCAGATGATTATTTTGGAATTTCTTGGAGTTGACTGCTTTCACCTCTGGATTTTTTCTTTTAATTTTCCCAGCGAATATTTTTAATGTTTTTATGTAACGTTAATTTAAGTTATTTTAATATTCCTTTTGTGATTTACTTATTTATAAACGCTATCTTGGCGGTGATTTTATATGATATAAATATGAATACTTATCCTCAGCGGCCATGTCGGCATGTAAAAGATCCCTGGAGTGCCTTATTGGCTCNACTGAACAACTTCGATCAACTTCAAAACCATAATCTCAAAAATAGAATTGCACGGGTCATAAAAATCAGGCCAACATAAGCATTAATAAAAAATTGACACAGCAAGATGAAATAAAATAAAAAAAAAAGCAGATGATAATTTTGGAATTTCATGGAGTTGACTGTTTTCACCTCTGAGTTTTTTCTTTTAATTTTCCCAGCGAATATTTTTAATGTTTTTATGTTACGTTAATTTAAATTATTTTAATATTCATTTGTGATTTACTTATTTATAAATGCTATCTTGGTGGTGATTTTATATGATATAAATATGAATACTTATCCTCAGCAGCCATGTCGGCATATAAAAGATCCCTGGAGAGCCTTATTGGCTCTTGGCATTTCCGGCAAAATTAAATTCCTAGTGCACTTTAGCATCTAAATAGAGTCTCGGTGTTGCCATCTAGTGTGGCAGAAACTTGACGCCCAAATTAACATGACCAACGGTATCTCACCCATTGTGGTGGTCCTGAAAGAGTGGATACCCCCTCTGGAGAACGCACTAGGTCTGCTCATCGGCAAGACCGATTGTGCAGCTCATTGGAAATAAAATAAAAAAATATGAATACAGAAGAAGGAAAGAGAATTTTGTGACGTCTTAAGAAATGTATATTGACTGGAATTGAAAACCAAAGAACAACAATAAGAGCACAAATCAATTGATGCAGTTTTTGCAACCAATGACAATTTTTGTTTATGTAAGTCCACTCATGAAAAAAAGAAACATTTGACCAATGGGTAATTAATGACTGTAATAATACAATCACAATTTTCTTTTCTTTTTATTTTTATTTATTTTTCCAAAATAATAACTGTATTGACATTTTAAAAGTTGTATAATATGTCTTTTACTTCGGGGGAAAAATATATATTTAAAACAATGCTGATATCTTTCCTTTTTCATTTGATTTTACATTTTGTTGAAGTTCTTTTGTTTCATCATCTTCTTTCCTTAATGTGTGCCCAGATGCCCAAGCAGCAAAGTAACTTGGGCCAATATTCATGAATCTAGTCTCAATAAGAGTTCAAAGGTCCGTTATTTTTCCGATATTGGCCCTATATAGAATTTTCCGATTCACCCAATATTTTACAACCAATATCGGTCCTATATAGAATTGTCAAGATTCACCCGATATTTTATATCCATTATTAAGTCAATGTAGGTTCTATGTTGGGCAATTTAGGCCTTACATAAACCATTCTAGGACTAATATTAAAGAATCTAGACATCCTAATATCAGTTCCTTGGTGTATGTTTTTATAGGACCAATGTCGATCCAATTTTGAACCCAACTGAGGTATTGATTGATAAAATTGTTCTTAGGGTGACTTAGTTTATTTTTATATTTCTGAGTCCCCCCTCTTACTATATACTAAAACATAACTTTCTACAATAACAACTTTCTTCTTTTGGATTCATTAAACTTGAAAGTTCTTTTCTATCTAATATTCTAAATATTCTTATCTGTACACACAACTTCAGGGATGCCATCTGTTCCCCTTTTTTTTAGAAGTTTTAATAAATTGGTAGCGAATTAAACAGCAAAACTTGTAGAATAAGAATAATTATGCTCCCTCATGGGAATTGTCACAACGACATAACTGCAATAAAGTTGCATTTCATAACGTTGTTGTGGGCGTATGCCATTGAGGCAAAAAGCGCGCGCTTCCCCTTGCTTTCCAGTGGCGCCATCTCTGGCCAAAAATTCGATTTCTACCACGCACATACGTCACAGTCCATTCATAGGGCGAACCAATTTATACATCCATTCATTCATCCACAGATCGCAATTTTCACCCGAACCAGGGAATGATCTATCTCTAATTCAGAATCCCCAAAATTGTGATTTGTTATGGGAATATGTAGAAATTTGTGACCCGACAGATTTAACGTGCTCCGAGGTCACCATTTACTGCATGGGGAATCTTCGGCCGGCAATGATCGAACTCACGACCTCTTGGACATGGGCCCAAAACCCTATCAACCCGGCTCTCCTTGCCTTATTTCATATGATATCTACTTTGAATTTTTGATATGTAGTGGTGGAAAATTACCTAAAATAAAAAATACTGAACTAAAAATAACTTAAATTTCGTTATCACTCGAAATAATTTTTTTTACAAAGCGGAGCAAGAGCAAGTTGATATCTTTGCTTCCACTTCCTTAGGAATGGATAATTCAGGCGATTTTTTAAAAAACGTGATAATCTCTTTCTTATTAACTCTTCGAGGAATAATAACAATTTTTATAGGAAATTTTTTGAAAGTTAGAATTGCGAAAAGTATTTAAATTTTTCAGAAATAAGGAATATCGATATTTTTTTTAAATGCATGCGGCTAAAGTAGGTTTCTGTTGTGGTACTAAAGAGCTCCGTGAGTTCGTATAAGTTCAGAAAATCACCTTCCTCCTCCCCCCCCCCCAAAAAAGGGGGTCTCTGCTTCTACTCCTCCTTGAGTCCCACGATGATTGGTTGTAGAAAATAGATTATTTCAATTAGTAACAACGCAAACATGTAAGGAATTAAAAAATTTTTTTTGCGATATTGAAAAATTCGTATTATCGAAGTTCGTGATATCAAGGTTCGGCTGCAGTTTAAAAACTTTCTCGAAGCTACTGTAACAAATTTGAAAAATTTTAAAAGCTAAAAAGTTATTTTTTGTTACTAGATTCGATAACAAAGAAAAGTTCGAAACATTCATTTCATTTATAGAGCGAATTTTAATGAAGGAAAAAAGTAAAACATAAAAATATTTAATATTATTTAATTTTTACAGTTGTAAACCCAAAAATGGATCAATACTCAATGTTCAACATTGAGCAGTGATGGCTCAGGAGTAAGAGCCACTTACTGTGTTCGAAACCCAGCGATGGTTGGTTAATACAAATTCCGCACCCAGCTAGCACCGACTACAGTGCTGACGTAAAATATCCTCAGTGGTGGACGGGTCATGGGGAGAGTTTTTCATGGTCTTCCTCATAATGTAACCCAAATGCGGGTTAGTTCCATTAAGAAGTCCTCCAATACTTAATCCAGGAGTTCCCTTGTCTTCTGAACTGGGTTCTAAATTACAAGGCTACGGAGTTGAACATTGCTAAAGTCGTGAACTCAAAATTAGGTCGGCTGCTTAACGACGACCATAAAATAAAATAAAATGTTTAACGTTGGTCATAAAATATAACATAAAGCTAAACACAACATACAGCCTTAATTCCAGGTTTCATTTTAAATTGAAACAATTCATATTCGTAATTGAAACAATTCAGATTTAAGAAGAAAAAAAATGTATTGTAATAATAACACTAAACAGAAGCATATTTTATTAAATCAATTTAAAGTTATTCGTTAGCCACCTGATGACAATAGAAAGAAGAGCAGATTGAAGAAATCTGCGCAACCTCTAACATGCGAAAGTGTTGCGTTCGGAATTAGTAATGATTGAAGTGAGAGATGCCAAGGCGCGGAGAGAATCTTTGAGACGGGGGTTCTAGTTTTTGGGAGTCAAAGGGTGGAAGACGTGAGGGCACTTCGTAATTCGTGATTTCTCGCTCACACACCCCCTTTGATTGACGTGGGAAAATGTGCGAAGGATGATGGCCAAGAAAGAAAGTCTTCACTCTATTCCTTCATTACAGACCTGTTTAGAATTTCAAAGCCATTTCTGAAAGAGAATTTCTTTAACGGTGAAATGAACTTGGATTCGATGAATGAATCGATTATTAAGTGGCATTCGATAAAAGTACTGAATATATAAAGACATTGTATTTATTATGTATTTTAACAGTAAAATATATTTTAAATGCCTCCCGCAGTGGACTGATCGTTAAGACACGGTTCCCAGCAGATCACCGAAGTCAAGCATCACTGTCTGCGGTCAGTGTGCGGGTGGGTGACCACTTGGATCAGTCTGTGTAGGGACCGAGAATGTGCGGTATGGGTCCTCGTTAAATTGTTCTACCGTAAAGTGCTCGACTTCGCGTGCAGGTTGTCGGGCTACAGAGGCGGGGGCGCCATCCCCTCTGCAGAGGATCAAAATTGTGATGGCGTGTCTTCGGATCATCCTCAGGGATGCTTCCCAGACAGTCGCCAATAGATCATTGTGCAGCTCTAGTGCGACGTAAATGAACTACAACAACAATATAATAAAAACAATGTCTTTATATGATCAAACGTATATTCACTACTTCCATCCAATGCCTCTTAGTAATCGATTTATTCATCGAATTCAAGTTCATTTCTCCGTTTATTTTATTGTTAGTCGACCGAACTGTGTAGCGGTCAGGGAGCTGATCTTATAGAAAGGTACTGAGTTCAAATCCCGGACAAGGCATGGATGTTCTTTCATTCAATGTACTATTTGTCCTTACTGTGGGAGCAACGTTAGACCACCTAATTTCGTGCCCCTGAAGGAGTGGCCAACAAATCTGTCCTGATACCTGGATGACGAGTCTCAATCTGGTAGCCATTGGATATATATATTTTTTATATTTTTATCAGTTGTCGTGCCACAGGTCCTTGGTTCAATTCTCGGACCGGGCAAGTTTGACTCAGCCTTTTATCTCTTCAGTGGATCGATAAAATGAGTACCAAGCATGCTAGGGAACTAAACACTGAGGGTTCCGCGTTGGGCTGACCACCCAACTTAAACATCTGTTCTTTCACCCCTGAGCCCAAAGGTAAAGAAAACAGATGGGCATAGTAGTCCTTGTCTCTTTATGGGCTGTCGCTCCGCTGAGTTTAGTTTAGATTAGTTTAACTAGTAGGTGAAATTTATTAATGAATAATATTTGTTCGATCCAAAAACAAGCACTGATTTTTGAAGGATAATTTGTTCACAATATTGAGGAATAAAGTGTTAAATGGTATTTGTATGATATAAAGATAGAGCTGATTTTGGAATGATATATTGTGGAATAAAGTATTTTGTATGACCCAAAGAGAGATTCTGATTATGGAATCATGATGGTTTTATAAAATTGCGGAATAAAGTGTTAAATGATATTTATGTTACGGTGATTGACCGAAATCAAGAGAATGTCGACTTTCACCTGTGAATGTCAACAATCACATAGTCTCTTGAATGAATATATTTGTTATATCCGATTGGATATCAGTTTATTCGTTGATATTATTATATTTATTCGATATTTAAGTATCTTCCGAGGATAGATTAGGAGAAACATCAGCATTCGGAGTACCGGTAAAATGCATACTGGGAAGTGGCACTTCCCCTTAAAAAACATTGATGTAGGGCATACCGGGCAAATGTATACCGGACAGTGGCACTTAACTGGACCCATTTACCAAAGCGAGTATGTGATTGTCATCATTCACCAGTGGAAGTCAACAATCACCAATTTCAGTCATTTACACTAACATTTATATTTAATACTTATCTTGCAATAACATTTTTTATTATTATTTGGGGAATAGAGATTAAATGGTAATTTATCTCATGTGAGTACTTATTTTTTTAATTGAATGTAAAAAATCTGGTTTGGTTAACAAAAAGGCAAAATTTTTTATTAAATATTAATGGTTAAATGAGGAAAAAAATAAATTTTTAAATTCTTTAGTTTTCTTACGAGTATATAGGGGATTCCATTTTTCAATTGTTTCGTTTAAATAAAATCGACAATGGATTGTTAAATGCGTGATTGTAACTAATTAAACTAGAAAAATTATAATAGTAAAATCATATTTCATATATTAAAAATATTATAAATATGAGGTTTATATAAATAAAATAGTCTAAAGAAATACGTTGTCATAAAAATGTCACGCTTTACTTAAAAAAAGGCCAACAACATCGGGACGAAAGCAGATAGAACTAAAAAAAAAAAAAATCTTGGAAAAAAAAAACTTTATTGGAACCTTCACCCTTTCAGGGTCAAATGCTAACAGTGTTAAACTGATTCTTGAAATCTATATCATATCATATATCATATCATATATCATATCATATATCATATCATATATCAGTCTAGATCTCTTATTACATGTTATATCTCACATATCATATACAATATCTTATTTTATCATAACATGTTTTTTTTCGTGAAATATCATATTTTATGTCAGTCATACACTTTCATATTTTTTAAACATTTATGGATGTTTTGTTTTATGATATTATTTTTTAATATTTATTTAATATTTTGTAAAAATATAAAAAATTAAGGCATAAAATTCACTAATTATTTAAAATAAAAATTGGAATTAGTTACGAATTTAAATTTCAAAATAATTTTGAGAAGAAAACAAAAGCAATTAATTTAAAAATGACATTCGAACTGCAGACTCTGAGAAAACTGTTTTGGTTACTAATTACTTTCAGGTAATCACCACTTTACGCATTTATTAAAAAAAAAAGAAAGTTTCAAAAAGGAACAAAGATTTTCTTTCTAACTATTGATGATGTGTATTGAATCATGAGTTTACCTGGCCGTGAGAGTAACCCTGAAGAATTTCTACTATATGCCAGCGAATTATGCACGATAATGATATGTTATTATTTTCTTTTATTTTAGCAATTAATAATTATAATTTTTTTAAATTTTTGAGTGCTACAAATAGAATTTGAAACATAAATTACAGACTTTTTGAAAAATTAAATTGCAATTGTTGGAATAGTTATTCTGGGTGATAAGTATTTGCACTTAAATTTGAATAACACACACTTTCAAATAAAAATAAAAACGTAAGAACATTTTTGCTGCAATTTAGAATAACCTTTTGAAATTAGCATAATTAACCTTCATCAACATGCAAATAAATGTTCGGATGATAAAAAAATGATGACTAAAAATCCCTCACATTATTTACTTTTCACTACAAGACACAAATACAAACTTCAAAAGACGGATATTTTTTATAATTACATGAAATACTTTCAACAAAAAAGAAATGAAATACTTTCCACTGTAGACTGAGCGGTGACAGAGGTCTTAATATCGTATCGTATCGTCTAGCTCTACGAAATGCAGTATGCGTGGCATGGTGGCATGAACTCATTGGAAGCCTATTGCAGGATTATTCAGCCATGCAGTCCCAATAAATCTCCATAATGGAGAAAGTGTTGCTGACGCAGGATTTTGTGCACGAACTGACCTCCCAATTATATCCCATAAACGTTCAATGTAATTCAT
Source organism: Parasteatoda tepidariorum (assembly GCF_043381705.1). NCBI lineage: Eukaryota > Metazoa > Arthropoda > Arachnida > Araneae > Theridiidae > Parasteatoda > Parasteatoda tepidariorum. The sequence goes on from NC_092210.1 coordinate 9,411,356, forward strand.
GTTTAAAAAAGGAATGAAATACTTTCCAATATGGTGTAGGATATTTTGAAAAAAGGAATGAAATGCTTTCCAATATAGAGAGGGATACTTTTAAAAAAGGAATGAAATACTTACCATTATAAAATGGGATACTCATGAAAAAGGAATGAAATACTTTCCAGAATAGAGTGGGATACTTTTAAAAAAGGAATGAAATACTTTACAATATAGTGTGGGATACTTTTAAAAAAAAGAATAAAATACTTTTCAGCATAGAGTGGGATACTTATAAAAAGGAATTAAATACTTTACAATATAGAGTGGGATACTTGCTTAATGATATTGAATTTAATGTCAAGAGCAGTTTTATCTATTCTTATAAGTGAAACAACTGTTTTCTAGAAATGTCTTTTTTTTAAATCAATTTCGTAGAACATAGAATACAAATAAAAGTATATCCTACCCCAAGTATAAAATACCCGAATGTTTAAACGAACGAATTCAAATCAATACTTACTTGGAACAGAATTTATAAAATTAAATGGGTTTTTTTTTCTTTTATTGACATAAAGGATAAGCATTATTTTCCCAATGCAATTTATGCATTTTAATTTTATTCTTTAACGAAAAAAAATTACTTTTTAATTAACTTGATGTTTTACAAAAAGTGAAAAGAACAGGCAATAGTTTACATATTTGAAGTTAAATTCTGCAAACTGAAAAATTTTTCTTGAAAAAACAAGTTTTATTATTGTACTAAACAACATTCATTGCAAAATTCAAATTTATATTTTTAAATCGTTTTTAAATTTCTAAAGCAATATGCTTTCCATCATAAATATTTTAAAATTAAATTTACAACCATGCTTAATGTGTATAACTTTACACAATAGTTTGCAGAATTATGAAATTGGATTCAATAAATAATTCAGGGTTGAAATTTTGTTACTATTCATTGTACTCTTTAGATAATGCAATTCACAAACTCATTATGCCATCAAAACAAAACTTTTTAATAAGTCCTTTTGTTTCTCATATAGTGCACGTATTCAATAACAATATAACCCGTTAAATCGAGCGAGAATATAAGACCTATATAATTTGTAACAATTTTTTTTTCTCTCTCTCGAAAGCATCATTACCAAAGCCAGCCAACTCTATTTCTCTTATGTCAGCTCCAAAAACAACCCTTCTTTTTGTAAAACGTGACCAATTTTTTTTTCTTCTCTCTCGCCAAGTTGTTGTGTTTTACCTTGCAACGCCTTAACAAATCGGCTACTGGGCAGTGTGTGAAGTAAAGATGCGAAAAGAAAATAATATAATTCCTTTGCCCTCGTACGCATTGGCACTCAATTCATTTCTTCGCCAATGATCAAATCTCGCCTGCTTGACCTAATTCACACGGAGCTAGAGAAGGGGGCTACCAATTAGAAAGAAACGCGCCTTCTTTCTAATTGGCAACTGTTGATTATGGTAGCGCGATTGATAATACCTAAACAATCTGCTCTGCTGAATACATATAGGCACAGAAAAACACTTTCACCTCAACTACTTTCGATAACATTGTGTCGATATCGATTTAGGCTATCTCGGATCAGTAGGCATCGATATAAATATTCGTTGGGGTAATTGTTTTCTTCTTTGTTGATGAGTTGCAGAAATCTGATAGTTGTATTATCCCATAGATCTTCTAATTGAAGTTGGGGGTTTGTAGTTAGCAATTTGCTCATCATCTTCTATATTAAAAATAGATACTTATTTTTAGTGTTTGAAAAGGCAATAATTATTTAAAGAATATCTGTTGCGTGTTTTTCTTTACATGGCATAATGTCTTATAATTTAAATTGGGTAGGACTATTAAGAGTATTGTAATTTTTTTATTTTATGTTTAAATTAAATATAACACTATTTTTGAACACAATATTTGAGTACAGATGTTCTCTTTAGAATGAAACAAATAAGCAGCGTTTATTTCTTCTATTATTAGAGTAGTTCATTCATAAGAAATTTTTATTAATACTTAACTATTATTGACTACAATTTTCATTAATATTTGTAAGTTCAAAAACATGATTCAGAGCATTTCTCATACTTTTTACCCACTAGCTAAAAGCAAAATAAGTCAAAGTTTGGCCATGTAGTTCGAAAAATTGTCAGACGTTAGGCTTATCAACATCTCGAACCGTTATTGTATACCTAACCCAAGAACTTCCGTCACAGAGTCTTGGGCTGTCTGTTGCTATGGGAACAAGAAAAAGAGAGAGCTCTTGATATTTTTTTCGCCGACCTGAGTCAAGACTCTTTTGAACTTTTAGTCAATATCTTTACTTGAAATAATTTACAGATCGTAATCATGTAACTGATCGAAATTTTAGGAAAAATTTAATAAGACCTTCATCTAGCAATGGATTGATAATGGTTGGAAACTAGGCTATTTAACCTTGTAACCATAGTCCCCAATGATGCTCTAAATAATCGGCGTGATGAGCTCATGAGTTAGACAATACGGGACATAAAATATCTAAGAAAATGAAAACAAGCAGAGTGGTCGAATGAAATTAGAAAAACGGCAAGCATGAATTGAAAGTCAAGAGCTACAGTTCGAAAATTTTCGCTAAATCCATGAATGAAAAATGAAGTTCGGTTTTCCATCAATGAATTGATAATGGTTTTAAGCGATGATGAGGATATTTAATATATTTAATATAAAAATGAATTTAAAATTTTAATGCATATTATTTATTAACTTTATTTTAAACAAGATAGATTCACGACAATCGGCAAGGCATGGTAGGCAGCTTCAACCGTTGTTTAAGTAGAGTACAATATAAAAGCAACAATGGCTTTGTGATAATTCACTTTTTAGGATAAAGGGACAACCTGATATACAACAGTAAAGTTATTGATCTAGTTCAGTCTTGGCCCATCGACTATGTTGATAGCACTAAAGTTTTCTCAATAATTTTTCTTCCTGGCAACGGTGTTTTGAATTTGCAGAAAATTTCATATTTCTAGTTGTTAAGGGGATTAATTTCCATTCATGTTTGTTTATTTGTATATTAAATTGAAATTACGAATATTTAAGTTTTAGAATGAATTTACTCATAATAATTTTTCATACACATCATACTCATAATAAGTTAATCGCTCCGCAGTGGACTGATCGTTAAAACAGGGTTTCCTGTTTCTCCTGGCTGCAGGTGGGTGACCACTTCGATAAGCTTGCTTAAGGACTGAGGGTGCGCGGTATCGGTTCGCGCTAAACTGTTTCACTGGAAAGTGCTCGACTTTGCACGCACAACACCGAGCAGGAGAGCCATTCCCCCATGCAGAGGATCGAAATCTTCGACTCATCCTCAGGGATGTTTCCCAGACCGTCACCAATAGCCCATTGTGCAGCTTTAATGTGACGTAAATAAAGTACCTACCTATTCAAGTAAATCACATATTTCAACGATTTGTTTTTTGACAGGTTGTTCGACTGAATGAAAATGATTACAATTTATTTAAATCTGAAAGACATATTTTATCACTTTGATATGTTGATAACCAGATGGGAAATCAAATAGAGCCACATTTTATGACCACCTCGTGACCTGATCTTTGAGCATTATTCGCGGGATCATTGTGATGTGACATACTAGTTTCATTATATAAATTATTAAAATTTTCGTTTTTTTAATTCAGTTATTCAATTAAAATTTCCACCAGGAAGAAACAATTTCAACCCTTTTTCCGGGGTTGCATTAGCTTTTCATACATACGTTACCACTAAACTGTAGAAATCAGTTATTTTTCAGATTATTTAGTGTGCTAATTAACTAGGGTGATCCGCAAAGGGGCCAAAAAATTTTTCAATTCTCAAATTATCTAGTTAATATGCAAATTATCTAGTTAATCAGCACATTACCTAGTTAATCAGCAAATTGACTAGTTAATCTGCAAATTACCTAGATAATCAGCACATTACCTAAAAGGTTTTCTTTACTGCAACAACAGTTACGTTTCTGTAAGTTTCAATCAACATTAAAGTTATGTTATTTATTTTTTAATATCTACAGAATGAAGGCAATAACTACAATCAAGTAATTAGCAAATTAGTTAATAATTCCAAGTTTTTATTTTAGTTAAAATCGTCGTTGAACATCCGACCCAATTTTGAGTTTACGACTGTCAATGTTCAACTACGTAGCCTTGTAATTTTGAACCCAATTCGGAAGATTATGGGACTCCTGGATCAAGTATTGGGAGAAATTGGCTTTGTGAAGGACTTTCTGTTGGAACTAGCCANGAGTGCTATGTTTAATGAAGAAGCTATGTTTAATGTCAAAATCAAAATCTTGGCTGATTTCAATGTGCTGTTGGATGTTGTCCGCCATTGCTTCTGTGGTTAACGTCACGCTGTAATCCAACTGCAGTTGAGTTGGACGGCAATTGAAGTTCAAGATAAGCGTTCGATGACGTATACTATCAAACTCACAAATAAACCAATCAGAGGTTAGCGCTGATTTCCAGCTGACGCCGACGTTTAGGACGACAGGCTAAGAAACCAGGCCTTTAGAGTGCAATATAAAAGCAGCAATGCTTTTGTGATAATTCATTTTTTAGGATAGAGCAGTGTTTCCCAAACTTATGACTTTTGTGTACCCTTTCTAAATTTTTCGTAACGCTATGTACCACTAATAAAAAATGAATGTATTTTTCACAGTAAAAAATTGCACAAAGGTTAAAAATCACAACTGGCTGTTGACACCACTAATTATTAACTGTTAACTCTGCAAAAAATAGCCAATAGAAAAATGCGTAATCTTAAATTTTCATGGCTAGCTTTGTTTTGAAATACATTTTTTTGAAACTTTCGTTTGTTGCAAGATATTTCGCATGGGAACGCGTATCCCCTCTAAACAGTTACTGTACCCCCGAGGGTACGAGTACCACACTTTGGGAAACACTGGGATAGAGGAACACAACAGTAAAGTTATTGATCTAGTTCTGTCTTGGCCTATCGATTATGTTGATGGCCTTAAAGTTTTCTCATTAATTTTTTTTCCTGTCAACGATGATTTGAATTTGCAGAAACTTTCATATTTCTAGTTGTGAAGGGGATTAATTTCCATTCATGTTTGTTTATTTGCTTATTAAATTGAAAATACGAATTTTTAAGTTTTAAATTGAATTCACTCATAATAATTTTTCATACATATCATACTCATAATAAGTTAATCGTCCCCCAGATCGTTAAAATATGGTTCCGTGTTTCCCCTGGCAGCGGTTAGAAAGCGGGTGGGTAACTACTTTGATAAGCTTGCGTAAGGACTGAGGGTGCGTGGTATCGGTTCGCGTTAAACTGTTTTACTGGAAAGTGCTCGACTTTGCACGCACGTCAGCGAGCTATCAAAGCAGGAGCGCCATCCCCCCATGCAGAGGATCGAAATCTTCTGCTCATCCTCAGGGATGTTTCCCAGACCGTCACCAATAGCCCATTAAACAGCTTTAATTCGACGTAAATAAAGTACCTACATATTCAAGTAAATCACATATTTCAATGATTTGTTTTTTGACAGGTTGTTCGACTAAATGAAAATGATTACAATTTATTTAAATCTGAAAGACATATTTCATCACTTTGATATGATGCTAACCAGATGGGAAATCAAATAGAGCCGCATTTTATGACCACCTCGTGACCTGATCTTTGAGCTTTATTCGTGGGATCATTGCGATGTGACATACAAGTTTCATTATATCAGTTATTAAAATTTTCATTTTTTTAATTCACCTATTTAATTAAAATTTCCACCAGGAAGAAACAATTTCAAACCTTTCTCTTGGGTTACATTAGCTTTTTATACATACGTTACCACTAAACTGTAGAAATCAGTTATTCTACAGATTATTTAGTGTGCTAAGTAACTAGGGTGATCCGCAAAGATGTCAAAAATTGTTTCAATTCTCAAATTACCTAGTTAATCTGCAAATTACCTAGATAATCAGCACATTACCTAATAGTTTTTTTTTTTGCAACAACAACAGTTACGTTTCTGTAAGTTCAAATCAACATTAAAGTTATGTTATTTATTTTTTAATATCTGCAGAATGAAGGCAATAAATACAATCAAGCAATTAACAGATAAGTTAATAATTCTAAGTTTATATTTTAGTTAAAATCGTTGAACATCCGACCCAATTTTGAGTTTACGACTGTCAATGTTCAACTACGTAGCCTTGTAATTTTGAACCCAATTCGGAAGATTATGGGACTCCTGGATCAAGTATTGGGAGAAATTGGCTTTGCGAAGGACTTTCTGTTGGAACTAACCTGTATTGTTACATGGAAAGGAATCTCCCACTTTCCTACCACGAAAACCTACCACGGTTAGCATGACGGCAAAGGGACTCTAACCAGTGATCTATCAACCACTGAGGATATTTTACGTCAGCACCATGGTTACAGTGAGCCGGGTGAGGAATTCGTTCCATCGACCTGCCACCGCTGAGATTCGAACTCGGTTACCTCATTGGGATGCGACTGCTTTATCCCTTGAACCATCACGTCATTTTAGTTGATAGTTTTTTCATAACTGTCGTTAAACACCTGACCCAATTTTGAGTTTACGATTACCAATGTGAACTCTGTAGCCTTGTAATTTTAAGTCCAATCCAGAAGACAAGGGAACTCCTGCATCAAGTATTGGGGGAAATTTGCCGTCGTTCAGGACTTTTGGATGGTACTAACCAGTATTTTCCGTTACTTGAAAGGGAAAACCTTCTACGGTNTGCAGAATTCGTATCGACCAGCCATCGCTGGGATTCAAACCCGGTTCACCTCATTGGAAAGCAAACGCTCCATCCCTTAAGCCACCACTGCTCTACTAACAGCTATTGAAAAACAGTAAGACTTTTTAAACACCATTAAGTCCTTTATCTTCATGGCTATAACTATTGGGTATGAATATTGGCTAAGTTCACGCACTACTTGACATTTTTCAAAACTTTAAAGTTTCTTTCTTTCTATTTTCACAGCCAGTAATCTTGTTGTTGGGCATGGATTTTCATGGCTTAATCATTCTTCGTCGAACTAAACTTAAAGACTAGGCGTTACCCGCTTTTGCGAGAACCTGGAGATTAAAACCACTAAAACCTCCCACTATAAGCCAGACGCCAAGGTACTCTAACCCATGAACCGCTTACCACTGAAGATATTCTATGTCAGCACTGTCGTTGGTGCCAGCAGGGTGCGGAATTCGTACCGATTAGCCATCGCTGGAATTTTTAATCCGGGAAATATGCATGTTACATAGATAAATGCAGAAAATTCTGGATATCTCACTGTAATGCAGCAAATCAGCTATTTCTCAAATTAGCTTAATGTTCGCAATGCTGACTTTCGAGTTTTTCGAGTTAATTCCGTCATTAAAAAAAATGAGGATTTTAAAGATGTTTAATGAATAACAAGGTTTTTGACCTCTAAAAAAGTGAACACGTGTTCAAAAAGAGAGCATTGAGAAAAATATTATAATAGATAATTCTACATAATAACTGTTCTTGACACGATGCAAGGTAAGTCATTCAATTGTATCCAATTAGTAATTCAAACGTCAGAATATGACAGTTTAGATTTTAATCTTGTTTATTTTAAAGAATCATTTCTACAAGCTACTGTTACTGTAGATGCGACTTGTGAAGTATTTTTTTCAATTCCTACTATTAGTTCGCACTTTCTCTGTATCTTGTTCAAATTTTTAATCGTTAATAAAATACCTTTTTTTTTCCATCCACTCAAGCTCAAATACATTTTTTTGAACTTGCAGTGGATGACACTTGATGTTCAAACAGTTTTTTTCAATTATTAATTCACTAATTAAATAGGGATGAACGAGAAACGAAATGGAATTTTCTGATAGGTTAAGCGTTAGTTATTGCTTTAAATTTTACTATAAGCGATTCAGTTTTTCACGTATTTTAAAAATAACATCAGTGATAATTTCTAACTTATAGCTCTATTTGAACAAAAAAAAAATTAGTTTATTGAGCACATTTAACAATTTAATTATTTTATATTCGCAGTGTCAGATAAATTCAATAAAGAAAATTACGTGGTAGCACGTGTGGTCCACTTCACCAAATTTATACTTTTATAGTATAGTTGTCTGATATCACACCTTTTTTTTCAATTCCTACTATTACTTCAAGCTCTCCCTATATATATTTATATATCTTGTTCAAATTTTCAATCCTTAATAAAATACTTTTCATTCATCCATTCTCTGACGTAATAAAATACTTTTCATTCATCCACTCAAGTTCAAATACATTTTTGTTTAAACTTGCAGTGGATGACACTTGATGTTAATACAGTTTTTCATAATATTAATTCATTCATTAAATTTAATTAATTAATTTTAGTTTTATATGGGAGAAAAAGTTGTTTTTATTTAATATAAAGTAACTAAAAATAAAAATTCTCTTTGTTACCTTATTAGGAATTGACTTTAATTTTTTTTATATCACGTGCTTATATACATATATAATTCTATCATCTTCCCTAGAGAAATCTGGAAATAGTAAAAAAAAAATAAATAAATAAAAAGAAAATAAAAAAACGTGCCAAGGCCTAAACTTACTGAGGCTGAAAAAGCCAAAGGCAAAGAACGTAGATGGGAATACCTTAAGCGTTACACACAAACGGAAAAACGAAAGGATTCCGTTCGCAAACGCAAGCATGAAGCCCGTCTCTCACATAAGTACAAAAGTGGTTAAGAGAATTGAATCTTACCGTGGTTAAGAGAATGGTGATTCTCCGAACCCCTTTCATGCAAATAAGAGAACTGGGTTTTGATCACCAGTTAGGGAGGATAAAAGGATCCATTGTCAACGTACTCAGTAACTTGTACAAGACCGTAGACTGTATTCCAAGCCATGTAAATGATTTTTTCACTATTCATGTAAAATTGAAAAAGAAGCCTATCTTTCAAATCATATTTCATGTATGAACTTGTGAATCCGAAACGGTTGTATGATGCAGCTTATAATCTCTATCAAACATCATTGTATCAATCCGAAAATGTTATTATTCATTTCAATTGGCTGTTCAATGTCGATTCAGCATCAAAAGAATTTACACAGAATGTGTCTGAGCTGCATCGCATTTAAATATGTATGCGAAATTGTGTACTGAGCAGTTCAGGATTAACAGTTAAAGTTGTCCAAGATGAAAACGCAATAAAGTTTCTTTAACAAAAAAGTAATAAGATAACAACCATTTTGCCATTGGGTAACCTGTGCAATTTCTTTCATTTTGTAGTGAAACGAATTTAATTTTCTATATTTTTTCTTTTTTTTCTCATTATTTCTTCATTTATTTCACTTTTTTCCTTATTTTCATTTTTTTAATATATATATTTGAAATTAAAACCCTCTGCTGCATACAGAAAAAAAACTTTTTTTGTAATTTTCTTTTTTTTTTTTTTTAAATTTCATCTATTTTCATTGGAATTTAGAAAGTTTCCTAGACGTTGGATTTTTCATCTTGCATTTTTTAATTTATTTATTTTGAATTTAATTAAAATCCTAGTCTCCTTTTCAAAAAAATAAATAAATAGATATAATAAAATTTTTTGCCATTTGAATGTTAGTCTCGCCTTTTCTGAACTTTCAGCGGCAGGTATTCCAACATAAAAATTTTTTCCTATGGTAAAAATAAACCCTTTTTTTCCTTCCGTGGCAGGGAAATTTCAAAACAAATTTACGCTTGGACTAACCATTTTGAGAGCTTTTATTTAGAATCTGAGTTTAGAATTTATACATGGAATTTATTTAAAATTTGAAAGTTACCTAATTGTTTTCTAGGTTAATATTTTCTAAATTTATTTTAATGAAAAAGTTTTAAATTTTAATTAATTACTTAATTTTTAAAACTAAATTTTAATTTACAATAATCATAATTTTTAGTTAATTTTAGTTAATATTAATAATTTTTTAATTAATTAAAAAAATCCAAAGCATGTTTCCAAAAGAATTTTTTTTCATAATTTTTTTTAAATACAATTCCATTTAAAAAATAGAACAATGGAATTTTGAAAATTTCCACTGTCATGGTTTTTTTCTTTTAATTTTTTAATTTGTCCATTTATTTATTTATATTTGTTTTCCTCCTCGATTCTCTCTCTCTTTTTTTATTTCAAACTTTCATAGTTTAATTAATTAATTATTAAATTTTTAATAAATTTAATTATCAATTAATTTAATTTTTTAATTAATTTGATTTTTTAATTAGTTTAATTTTTTAATTTTAAACTGAAAGACACATTTGTGAAAAATAAATTAAAAATAAATCCAGAGTACGACTTACATAACGCAGCTAAGAGTTATATCGTAAAAATTAATTACTGTCCTTTTTTCTTCCATAACCAATCAACTGAAAATTATGAAGAAAAAAACGATAATAAAAAATATATAAAAATCTAAATGCTCATAAAAATATAATAAGATCAAAACACACAGGAATAAAATATTCTTAATTAATAAAAAGAAATCATAACAGCGTTTCAATGCATTATAAATCAAGCGTTTAACCTTTAAAGGCTTTATTACTGTTCCTCGCTTCAAATCAAAGCTATAATAATTAATTACTTATTTGAGCATTCTATAGATATTGTTTGTTAATTTTATTTGTTTTATCTTTTATTTTTAATTTTTTTTTCAGTCAGAGTGATTCATTATAATTCTTTTAACATACCTTGTAACCATTTTAATTATCATAAATTGACTGAAAAATATGTTACTTATTTAATCGTAATGTTATTTATTTATTTTCAGCTATTTGAAAAATCAAGTTACTACAGTCAAACAATCAATCACTTGTTAAAATCAAATAATATATTTGATATAATAAAAAGAATCCAGCGGTTTAAAATAATATTACAATTAAATGAGAATTGTGTGAATTAATTTAATTATAATTAAATGAAAATATTATTATGAAATGAGACAAACAAATTTTGGCACTTTAACGATAGATGTAGATAGATAATGGTAAAATTCTTTAAAGACAGATAATGCTCACATTTCTGAGGTAAAATGTGGAAAATTCTTGATTCCACACTTTTGCAGATCAAAGCCTCCCATTCGCCTCCCAACGAGGGGGACCGTGTTCGAATCCCAGAGATGGCTGGCCGGTACCAATTCCGCAACAGGCTTGCACCGACAACAGTGCTGACGTAAGATATTCATAGTGGTAGACGGATTATGGGTTAGAGTCTCCTTGCTGTCAGGCTAACCGTGAGAAGGATTCGTGGTTTTCTTCTCCGTGTAAACCAAATTTGGGTTAATTCCATCAAAAAGTCCTCCAGCAATGCAAATTTCTCTCAATACTTGATTTAGGAATTCTCTTTTGTTCTGAATTGGTTTCAAAATTATAAGACTACGGAGTTGAACATTGGGAGTACGACTCCCAATGTTCAACTCCCAATGTACGACTCCCAAAGTTTAAAAATTGGGTTTGTGGCTCAACGACAATTATAAAATAAAATATTACCAAGTGTATTAGTTTGTATTTGATTAAAAAAAAATGAACTATAACTTGTAATATAACGTAAAAACTCAAAACTGTAGCAGCTGTGACGAAAACTTTGCGTTCAACAAAGACTATTATAGTCTATAAATTTCAATGCATTCTTGTGGTTATCTATTCTATTTTATGTCTTTAAACCTTTTGATAAATTAAAGATAAAAAAAATAAGTAAAAATTTTAAAGAGGAATGTTTCAAACGAAAATCCCAGAAAACGTATTATCTTAATTTCTCCCCAATCTTGCAATACACGTATCCACTTAGGTTATTTATTGCTGTGTTTTGAATCAAACAATTTTATTCTATTGTGCAAAATTGAATCCATTTTAATCTGAATCTTCTTTTGATTGAGTTTAGAATTTCAATTGAACTATTTGAATTGAATTCAATTCATGCCCATGAAATTTGGTTAAACCCTTGAAAAAAACTTAACTGGAAATACCCGGCTAAAACATATAAATCGAAAATTTCAGATCTAAACGAAATGATTAATTCAAATCCTAATGACCCCTTTTCCTTATCTATTGTCAAGTTGTCGTTTGAAAATTTATAAATTAAAGAAAAAAAATTCTGGATTTAAAAAAAAGCCATTTTAGACAGCTCTTTCTCTAACCGCCAACTTACATAAATTTTATTTTTGTAATTCATCTTTTATTCAGTCTGTTAGAGTTTTACAATTGTCCTTTAACTAATAGCCAGCTAAACCAGTTGTAACTAATTTATTCTCTTTTTTAGTTAGCGCCACTTCACAATATCTAACTAGGGCGTGGACATTTGATTGCTTGTTTTGATTTTCGATGTAACCTATTTTTTTCTGAATTTTCAGCCAACGTGATAGAAATACATGCCCAGGATATAGAAAGAATAGTTAATGGTAGCTTCTAACCAAATGGAATAGTTGACAGATGATTTAGAATTTTTTTAGGTCCTTGAGTACCAGGCGTTGGTGTGCAAATGGTGGATTGCAAGAACACGATGGAGCCACTTTGTTCTGTTTTATAAAAATTATTCTACATGCTATTATAGTAGCTTCAATTTAAATTTTAAACATATTGATTAGAATGTCCTTCACTATTTTTATAACTGTAATTGATGAGATGTTATATTTTATTCCAACCTACTGGGTAGCTGTTTTGTTTCTGAATTTCAGGGAGTGATCCTCAGGGAGTAATCCTCAGGGAGGATGAAAATTTATCTGGAAATAACTAGTTATTGTAGTGGTCTAAATTGGATTCTTACATACATTAATTAGAATGTCCTTCAAATTTTTTGTATTCAAATTTTGGAAGACCGTCTTAATAGTTAGTATAATTGTCTTTAATTGTAAGTTTGGTATGGTTCATTCTAATTTACTGTTATATATTTCAGGAGGCTGTTTTTCATTTTTGGGGTAATTCTAGACTTAAAAGAATAACTGTTTATTATAATGGTTTCAGTTTGACTTGTAATTACAGTGATTAGAATTACCTTTATTACTTTTTGAAAGTAAATTGGTTAAGATTATCTTATTAGTTAGTCTTCGTATTGTATTTAGCTGTATTTGATGAAATGGTATGTTTTATTATAATGTACGGATTTTTTGAGTGGTTCTTTTATTTTTAACCTTCTGGGGATAGAAGAATTAGTTATCAGAGTGGTCTAAATTTGATCGTTACATGAGTTGAACGAAAATGTCCTTCAAAATTATTATGCATAAAACAGGATAAGAATATCTGATTTTTCAGTCTTCGCTTTTAATTAAAAGGTATTAATTGAGGAGTTGCTAAAGTTTATTCTAATTTGCTAAATTATTCGGATGGCTGTTATTATTATTATTAGTTAGAGGTAATTTTCGGCTTAAAAGAATGAGTTATAGTTGTTCAAATTTGACTCTTACACGCAGTGAATTGAATTTCTTTCAAAACTATTATGCATGATATATGAGAAGAATATTTTATTTGGCAGTCTTATTACCTTTAATTGAAAGGTATTAATTGATGAGTTGCTAAGGTTTATTCTAATTTTCTAATTTATTCAGGTGGCTGTTTTTTTTTTATTATTATTATTATTTAGAGGCAATTTTCGGCTGAAAAGAATGAGTTATAGTGGTTTAAATTTGACTCTTATACGTAGTGAATTGAATTTCCATCCAAACTATTATGAATAAAATAGGAGAAGATTATTAGACAGTCTTATCGCCTTCAATTGAAAGGTATTAATTGATGAGTTTCTAAAGTTTATTCTATATCGCCAATATATTTGGGTGGCTGTTTTTACCCTTTCGAGGTTATTTACGGCGAGAAAAAAAATGAGTAATAGTGGTCCAAATTTGACTCTTCTATGTAATGCATAGATTGTCCTTTAAATTTTTTTTTGCTAAAAATATTGCCCGTCTTATCACCTTTAATTGAAAGGTATGCTGACCCGTACACTGACCACAGCCAGTGATGCTCGATCTACGCGTCTTAACGGTCAGTGGACTGCGGAACGAGAATCACCTTTAAAGATGATCAAAGACAACACTGGTGAATTTTCAAACTCACTAACACAATTTGCATTTTAAACTTTTTATGGATGACTGTTTTGGTACTAGGCTGTTGGCACTACTTTTCAAAGAACAATCAGTAGCAAAAAAAAGAAAAATGGCTGAGGAGCCTCCCTAGCAAAGCGGTTTCGCCGTCCCTCCAATCATCCTGTAGAGAGGAGGTAGCGGATTCGAATCTCTCCATAACTTTGGATAGATCTTTGACTTGTCCTATCAGTTCTTCAACTTAAGACGATTATTATTATGGAATTATTGGAATTACGGAATTACATACATTTTAAGGCTTGTGTGCTCAAGTTGGGCTCATAAACCTTTGTCAAGTAGGACAGTTAGCACAATGCAGAGAAAGAGATCACGAAGATACATACCTGGTGACAGCGGGATTCGAACCCGATACCTCCACGCTTTTCACAGCGTTTGACGGCCAAGAAGACCCTTCAACTTCAGAGGAGCCGTACTTAGCCGTACTTAGAGGAGCCGTTATTTTCACAGATACATATACAAACTTGTGGGCTGATTACAGAAATGGCTTATAAGCTCTTGTAAGGATAAAGAAGAGATAGTACAAATTTGGATTTATTGTTTATTTATTGGTACACATACATTTTCAGACTTCTTGTGCTATATTACATAAATACGGTTGATAATCCTTTGTCAAATTGAAGAGCAAATTGCACAATGCAGAAAACGGCATCACGAACATACATTCATGGATACAGTGGGATTCGAACCAGCTTTCTCCACGCTACAGAGCGTTTGGCGAATCACTCATTTGCTTGACCTTTATTATTTTTCTCTTTATGATGTACCTTTTTTATTTTAATTTACCATTGCTTTCAAAAATTATTTATTTTTATCTAATCTTATTTAATCTTATTTTTTATCTTTGGGTCATTTTACTGCTAACCAGAAAAAAGGTGCCATTTTCGGGATATTTTACCTTGGCTTAGTATTAAACTGGTAGGTAGATAGGTACTATATTTACGTCACACTAGAGCGGCTATTGGCGACGGTCTGGGAAACATCCCTGAGGTTGATCCGAAGACATGACATCGCGATTTTGATCCTTTCCAGGGGGGATGGCTCCCCTGCTTTGGTAGCTTGACGACCTGCTCTCGAAGTCGTGCACTTTACGGTAGAACAGTTTAACCAGGACCGATACTGAGCATCCTCGGTCCCTACGCAGGCTGATCAAACTGGTCACCCACCTGCTCACTGATCGCAGCCAGTGATGCTTGACTTCTATCTTTAACCGCGTCCTTACGATCAGTCCACTGTGGGATCAGTCCACTGTGGTTACGATCAGTCCACTTTGTACAGAGCACACAAGCCAACATAATGTATGCGTAATACTAAAAAAGATGGCTGATTTCGATCACTATCTTCTAAAAGGTTGTCAAACTATAAAAATCGCTATATTTACGTGGTGCTACGATGTTTTTCATTATTCTGTGTCCGGAAAACATGTAATGAATATCTGGAGAAGATATGCAGCCACGAAGAGAAGCTGTTAAATGGATTTTAAGAACGGGCAAATACTTCGAGTAAGTTTCATTTCTTCTTTTTTTTTCTTCATATTTGATGAAAATAATGATTTGGAGTAAATATTTTTGTTTATATGTTTGTAAATTGAAAGAGTGGATCATCTGTTGAGAAATGTCACGATCAAAGATTTTAGAATATAGTTGGTGATCTGTATAAAACTGTAACTAACTGAAACAACGCAACTTGCATTCAGCCGTCTGGATTTCTTTTTGTTTATAAAAAATCTAAAGTAAAAATATGATGGGAAAAAAAACAAAAACAGTTTTTACTGACTGCGATTATTTTTAAAATTTTCAAAGTTTGCTGTTTATTGATCTAAAAAAGTGATCTTGTAAAATAATAATATTTGGGACAATTTTAAAATCTTGCTTTATGGTGAACTAAAAATAACCGAAACATTGGTAATCTCATATTCTGACTAAAGTAAGACTTGTGTGATCACAAATATGTGCTATTTTTGAAACGTTGGATCACTTTTGAATATAACTAGGAATGTATTTCTCATTTGGTAAATCATACTTTTTTTTTCATTCTGAAGTTATTATTTTATATTTGATGTCAATAATTTGAAATTTAAATATAGGATAAAATTGATGTTGATTTTCTCATCTTCCGTTACGTACAATACAAAGTATTAAGCATCAAATATGCATAAGTTTATAATAATAAGTTTTATATGATACAGAAAAGTCATATAAAATAACAATTTTTTGCATAATAAGTTTGATTTTTAAAAAAGTTTTGGTCCCGCAGTGGACTGATTGTTAAGACACGGTTCCCAGCAGATCACCGAAGTCAGGCATCACTGGCTGCGGTCGATGTGCGGGTGGGTGGCCACTTGGTTCGGCCTGCGTGAGGGTGTGCGGTGTTGGCCTTCGTTGCGCTGTTCTACCGTAAAGTGCTCGACTTCGCGTGCAGGTCGTCGGGCTACCGAAGCGGGAGTGCCATCCCTTCTGCAGAGGATCAAAATTGTGATGGCATGTNTGATGTTAAGATCGTCGCCAATAGCCCATTGTGCAGCTCTAGTGCGACGTAAATGAACAACAAGAAAAAAGTTTTGACAATTTTTATGAATAACATTCGCATATTCTTCCTATTATTTAAATTTTATTTTATACAAGAATAGAGATAGCTTAATTTTTTTTTATATTTAATATACAATTTATAAAATCAGTATGAGCATTTTTTGAAACTTTTAAGTTGAGTTTTTTCTTTGGTTTATTTTCATTTAAAGAAGGAATATTTTGAAAAATTGTTATTCAGAACGTATTTTGAAAATAATCTTATCTTGTTGAAAATATATAGCGACTGTTTTATAGAGAACTAGAAATAATTAACACCGAGATATTTTTACTTGCACGAAATTTTTGCAATCGCAACTAGGATCTTTTTTTTAATATATAACCGTCGTTGAACAGCCGACCCAATTTCATGGTTTTACGACAGCTAATGTTCAACTCCACAGCCTTGTAATTTCGAACCCAATCCAGAAGACAAGGGAACTCCTGCATCAAGTAGTGAGAGAAATCTGCCTTCGTGGAAGGCTTTTTGAAGGAACTAACCCGCATTTGCGTTACATGGAGGGGAAGACTACGAGGACCTCCCATGGTTAGCCTCACGGCAAGGGGACTCTCCCCATGATCCGCCTTTGAGGGTATTTCACGTCAGCACTGTGGTCGGTGCAAGCTGGATGCCGAATTCGTATCTCCCAGCCATCGTTGAGATTCGAACCCGGTTCACCTCAGTGGAAGGCGAACGCTCTATCCCCTGTGCCGTTGCGGCTCAACTATTACTAGGATCTTTTGTATGTTTTCATCTTTGTATATGGGTATATCACTTTTGTCTATAATATGAGTCTGCATTTTGATTTATGAAGATAATTTTATCTTACACGAATACCAAACACAGCTCTGACGTCAGAGGCTCATATGGTAGCCTCAATCACAGACGGATCATTGATAAAAATTAAAACCAATTACTGTCAAGCTAACCGTGAAAAATATACATGTTTTTCCTCGCGAATACGCTATAGTCTTACTCAAATAGTTCTCTATATAATCGAATTAGACATTCCTTTGTCTTCTGAGTGTATAGTTACAAATTCTACATGGATTGGCTGTTTAACAACGTGCAAAAGTGAATTTAAAATTCTCAATTTATGATATTCTTAGCATTGACATAAATTTCGTAATATTGATAGCTTTTGTCCTAATTAGGCATTGCAGGTTCGAATTCTAGCAGTTACTATGTTCATGAGTTTGAATATCTCTTTGGGAGTTGGGCTAACCTCTGCAGTTTTCCCTCTCCATGTAACGCAAATGCCAGTTTGTTTAACTCAAAAAGATCAGGCGTGTTTACCTCTGCACCTCTCCATCGTTTAACTTTTTCGGGTTCGCTTAACGGAGAAATTAATAGTAAATCGAGATAACGGAGGAAGCTGAAAATAATATTTTACCCAGTTATAAAGTTTATAATCTACTGAGTTGTAAATATTTAGAGAACTAAAGTAATAATAAAACACAACTGTTATTGTGCGAGTTGTTAAAAAATGTTTAATTAAAAGCACTAAAACGCTTAATTATTTACTTGATTAAAAACTTTATTGGCTTCAAAAATATGTAAATAGAAATGAACAGTCGATATGTTCCTAGCGCTCAAAAGCAGACGCCTATTTTCAAGACTGGCTAGATATGAATAAGAAGAAGCAAAAGAGATTTGAAATACAAAAAGTAAAGTTGTCAAAGAGAAAAAATGGAAAAATAAAGGTGGGAAACGAAACTGGAAAAACTACAGTAGCCGTGAGGAAAAAAAGATCAGAAACAGATTTAAAAAAAAAAAAAAAAAAAAAAAAAAAAAAAAAAAAAAAAAANTCATTTATCAATTGTGATACATGTAAAGTGGAAAAAAAGAAAGAAAGAAAGAACAATGGCCGAGAGGGGAAAATCAGGAATGTCAGGATTTATTTAATACTCAAATCTTGCAAATTAGCACGAAACCAACATGTGTAAAATATCGTATTAAGTTTTAAAAATGTTGTTTCGGGGTGTTTAACATCATGTTCCAGCATTTAAATAAAACATACGATGGTTATAGCAGGCTACATAATTTTTAAGACTGCATGGCAATTTTTCCAAATACTTTAAGTATCGACTTTCACGAAATATGTGATGAATAAATATCGATGTTGGGAAGAGGTTTCATATACAGTGTATTACTAGTATAAAAATAGAGTGAAATTTGTTTTTAAAAATATTTAGTAAAATAAAATAAAAGTTAATGCTTGAAAAGTTTTGTATTGTTAGAAAAATTTGATTTGAAAAGAGCTATAGGAAATACTAGAATATTTTATAATGCTAGTTTTCTTTGTAAATTTGTTCAATATATTGCTATCAGAAATATTATATTTTCCTTTGAAAAATGCCATTTGTATTTCATTGTCATTTTACTTGAAATAATTTCATCAAGGCAACCGTAAGACTAAATAAATGATGAATTATAGATTGGATCTAAATGTATTCAGAGGTTTCAAAACTTATGACTAATTATAAAAAGTGCTAACTCTCGTAACCCCTTTCACTCTTCCACGGAACCCTAGGGATCCGAGGAACACCATTTGGAAACCACTGCCATAAAGTATGGGAGAGTTTATCATATCGAATCACAGAGGTGATAATTCTTTTAAATTACATATCTTTCTCTTCTTTCTATTGGTAGGATATGAATATAGTCAGAGGTTTCAAAACTCATCACTGGTTATTAAAAGTACTAATTCGTGGAATCCTAGGGCTCCTAGGAGCACTATTAAGGAACCACTAATTTAGACAACATAATTTAAAATTAAAAAAATATATTTAATGAATTTATTACACCTTTGGTTATTTCCTAACTAAAGCGTTAGATTTTTTACAATAACTACTGCGAAACAAGATGGTTTAAAAAAAGAAGCTTAATCTTTTCTTCTTGGAACAATTAATAATAAAAAAAGGAAAACATTAGGATCGATACTCAGTGTTGTCACGTTTCAAGCAACACGATCTAGTTTCGATTTCGCCTTCCTACCTCTCTAAAGTGTCGGTAAATGAAAGACAGTCACAGTTAAAACTAATCTATATTCACTTCACTTCACATCTCAGGCTACACAATTTTTTTTAAATTCCCGTTTCATTATACGATTAAAATCGTTCCTTATGTTCAGTTGAGCGGAATTCATCGAGTTCCGTGGATGATTAAGAAGGATACCTCCTCTGGAAAAATCAGTTTCAAAAGGTGTTTTGATTGCGCAAGCAAACGTGTACGATATCCCTCTTTAACCTCATTGACAATACAATATTTTTCACTTCGATATACTTTTTCGTGGGTAATGAAGCGTGTATTTGCCATTGCCACCTCACAGTTTCAAAATTCGGCAACAATAAAGAGCATTATTGTTCACTTCGTAGCCTGGGGCGAGATTTTATGCCATGATCTGCCAACCTGCTGCGCCAACGGAATCATCTTACCATGACGAATATTCTCTCAGGTGGATGAAGCTATAAGCTTGTTTCAAAATCAATTGATACATTTTGCATAGTTAATATATGCAGGTTGAACCAACTACAACAGGTCTTTGAGAATGGTAATGAAAAATATGCTGGATTTATTTGCAAACGAAATTACGTACTATAGCAAATTGTAAATTTTTTAAAAGGAAATGTATGATACAGCCTTAAATGCTTTTATCGGGTCATTTTTTTTTTGTACTGAAGTTAGAATATTTTTGGAATGAGATTCATTACTGAAAAATAAATTCTTTTAGCTTACACGGAAAAAAAGAAGAAAAAGAAAAAAAACTCGTTTTTTCCCCAGACCATTTCCGTATATTTAACGGATTAAAGCTATTTTGTTAATAAAACATGTTTTTATTCATGAATTCAATCTTTGGCCACTGGAGGTGTCCTTTTGGATATCGCTGTCCCGTCCGTTGAATATAAAAATTCTAACAAAAATTCTCGATGTAAGAGAATGTTTTATCTTGATCCCATTAAGGGATTTCTATTCTTTATTATTTTATATTTTTGAATTATGGCCATTTTCAATAAACAATAAATCAATTTTTCGTAAACTGTCAAGCTAACCGTGAAAAATATACATGTTTTTCCTCGCGAATACGCTATAGTCTTACTCAAATAGTTCTCTATATAATCGAATTAGACATTCCTTTGTCTTCTGAGTGTATAGTTACAAATTCTACATGGATTGGCTGTTTAACAACGTGCAAAAGTGAATTTAAAATTCTCAATTTATGATATTCTTAGCATTGACATAAATTTCGTAATATTGATAGCTTTTGTCCTAATTAGGCATTGCAGGTTCGAATTCTAGCAGTTACTATGTTCATGAGTTTGAATATCTCTTTGGGAGTTGGGCTAACCTCTGCAGTTTTCCCTCTCCATGTAACGCAAATGCCAGTTTGTTTAACTCAAAAAGATCAGGCGTGTTTACCTCTGCACCTCTCCATCGTTTAACTTTTTCGGGTTCGCTTAACGGAGAAATTAATAGTAAATCGAGATAACGGAGGAAGCTGAAAATAATATTTTACCCAGTTATAAAGTTTATAATCTACTGAGTTGTAAATATTTAGAGAACTAAAGTAATAATAAAACACAACTGTTATTGTGCGAGTTGTTAAAAAATGTTTAATTAAAAGCACTAAAACGCTTAATTATTTACTTGATTAAAAACTTTATTGGCTTCAAAAATATGTAAATAGAAATGAACAGTCGATATGTTCCTAGCGCTCAAAAGCAGACGCCTATTTTCAAGACTGGCTAGATATGAATAAGAAGAAGCAAAAGAGATTTGAAATACAAAAAGTAAAGTTGTCAAAGAGAAAAAATGGAAAAATAAAGGTGGGAAACGAAACTGGAAAAACTACAGTAGCCGTGAGGAAAAAAAGATCAGAAACAGATTTAAAAAAAAAAAAAAGAAAGAAAGAAAGAACAATGGCCGAGAGGGGAAAATCAGGAATGTCAGGATTTATTTAATACTCAAATCTTGCAAATTAGCACGAAACCAACATGTGTAAAATATCGTATTAAGTTTTAAAAATGTTGTTTCGGGGTGTTTAACATCATGTTCCAGCATTTAAATAAAACATACGATGGTTATAGCAGGCTACATAATTTTTAAGACTGCATGGCAATTTTTCCAAATACTTTAAGTATCGACTTTCACGAAATATGTGATGAATAAATATCGATGTTGGGAAGAGGTTTCATATACAGTGTATTACTAGTATAAAAATAGAGTGAAAATTTTTTTTAAAAATATTTAGTAAAATAAAATAAAAATTAATGCTTGAAAAGTTTTGTATTGTTAGAAAAATTTGATTTGAAAAGAGCTATAGGAAATACTAGAATATTTTATAAGGCTAGTTTTCTTTGTAAATTTGTTCAATATATTGCTATCAGAAATATTATATTTTCCTTTGAAAAATGCCATTTCTATTTCATTGTCATTTTACTTGAAATAATTTCATCAAGGCAACCGTAAGACTAAATAAATGATGAATTATAGATTGGATCTAAATGTATTCAGAGGTTTCAAAACTTATGACTAATTATAAAAAGTGCTAACTCTCGTAACCCCTTTCACTCTTCCACGGAACCCTAGGGATCCGAGGAACACCATTTGGAAACCACTGCCATAAAGTATGGGAGAGTTTATCATATCGAATCACAGAGGTGATAATTCTTTTAAATTACATATCTTTCTCTTCTTTCTATTGGTAGGATATGAATATAGTCAGAGGTTTCAAAACTCATCACTGGTTATTAAAAGTACTAATTCGTGGAATCCTAGGGCTCCTAGGAGCACTATTAAGGAACCACTAATTTAGACAACATAATTTAAAATTAAAAAAATATATTTAATGAATTTATTACACCTTTGGTTATTTCCTAACTAAAGCGTTAGATTTTTTACAATAACTACTGCGAAACAAGATGGTTTAAAAAAAGAAGCTTAATCTTTTCTTCTTGGAACAATTAATAATAAAAAAAGGAAAACATTAGGATCGATACTCAGTGTTGTCACGTTTCAAGCAACACGATCTAGTTTCGATTTCGCCTTCCTACCTCTCTAAAGTGTCGGTAAATGAAAGACAGTCACAGTTAAAACTAATCTATATTCACTTCACTTCACATCTCAGGCTACACAATTTTTTTTAAATTCCCGTTTCATTATACGATTAAAATCGTTCCTTATGTTCAGTTGAGCGGAATTCATCGAGTTCCGTGGATGATTAAGAAGGATACCTCCTCTGGAAAAATCAGTTTCAAAAGGTGTTTTGATTGCGCAAGCAAACGTGTACGATATCCCTCTTTAACCTCATTGACAATACAATATTTTTCACTTCGATATACTTTTTCGTGGGTAATGAAGCGTGTATTTGCCATTGCCACCTCACAGTTTCAAAATTCGGCAACAATAAAGAGCATTATTGTTCACTTCGTAGCCTGGGGCGAGATTTTATGCCATGATCTGCCAACCTGCTGCGCCAACGGAATCATCTTACCATGACGAATATTCTCTCAGGTGGATGAAGCTATAAGCTTGTTTCAAAATCAATTGATACATTTTGCATAGTTAATATATGCAGGTTGAACCAACTACAACAGGTCTTTGAGAATGGTAATGAAAAATATGCTGGATTTATTTGCAAACGAAATTACGTACTATAGCAAATTGTAAATTTTTTAAAAGGAAATGTATGATACAGCCTTAAATGCTTTTATCGGGTCATTTTTTTTTTGTACTGAAGTTAGAATATTTTTGGAATGAGATTCATTACTGAAAAATAAATTCTTTTAGCTTACACGGAAAAAAAGAAGAAAAAG
This sequence comes from Parasteatoda tepidariorum, assembly GCF_043381705.1. Classification (NCBI taxonomy): domain Eukaryota; kingdom Metazoa; phylum Arthropoda; class Arachnida; order Araneae; family Theridiidae; genus Parasteatoda; species Parasteatoda tepidariorum. The sequence goes on from NC_092210.1 coordinate 9,434,851, forward strand.
AAAAAAAACATAAATCCCAGTTCTTTCCAATTTCAGATCCTG
>NC_092210.1:9436154-9472813 GCF_043381705.1 Parasteatoda tepidariorum
TATATATATATAATGTTTTTAGGTGATATTTTTACATATTGTGTTCTATTTAGGTCCTCTTATAAATTTAGATGAGATATATAAGTATTTTGTGTGCATAACCTGTTTGTTCACTATATATATGGATGCGATATAAATCTCCATATATTTTCTTCAATTTTATGTTTTCTGTGTGCATTCTACACTGTAAAAAATTTCGTGCTATGTTGTGCCAAACATTGGTATTCATTTGCTGGCTACATAAATTGGTGTTCAGTTTTACTATATATTGGTACTTTCATTAGCTCAAAACAACGAGAGAAGGTCTCACGAAAAATGGGATTTTGAAAGAACCTAAAAGCAGCGAAAGGTTGATCCAAAAATCAGTGTTTTGAAAGGAACTAAAAGCGTTGCACCATGATTTGGAATTTTTAAAGTGCTAAAAAACAGGGTAAGATTGCACCATTATTAGGGATTTTTAAAGTGCAAAAAACAGGGTAAGATTGCACCATTATTAAATATTTATGAAAAAAAGGGAAGATAATTTAAATCAAATTTATATGAATCAAATTATAATTTAATTATTTAAATCTATGAAAATTTAAAATTCACTGTTTTCTATACTAATCATGTACGGATTAAATCCTCAATTCAAATTCTAGTTTTCGCCATACAGTTCTGCGTACCGTACGATATCTTTACCTGTACTCAAATCCTTTTCTATAGTTGCTCGTACTTTTCAGCAATTATTTTATGATTTTGAACAATGTATAAAAAAAATTGCGACTCGACTTTGTGGTTAAATTGATACAATATTGTAACGAAATTGTAACTATCCTTAAACTATTGTTTTGCCACTGGTTTACCCAAATCGGTTCTTTAAAAAGAAGCAGGGCATATTCCTTTATCGTTACAAAGATGAATGTTTACTGAGTGTATCTTCTGAAAAAATTTTAATATATTTCTTCTAAAGAAATTAAAAAATTCAAATTGTAATTTAAAGAAAAAAAATGTGTGATTCACCCTTAAATGTGCCCTTGCTCAGACACTTTTTGTAGCTGTGTTAGAACATTTTTGGAATGCGATTCATTTCTGCAAAAATAATTTCAGTAAAAAAGAAATACCCGTTTTTTCCCCAGACTATTTGACGGATTAAAGCTGTTTTGTTACAAAACGGGTTTTCACCTTTTTCTATACTAATCATGTACAGATTAAAACCGTCAATTCAAATTCTAGTTTTTGCCATACAGTTACAGTTTTGCGTACCGTACGATTTCTTTACCTGTACTCAAATCCTTTTCTATACTTGTACTTTTCAGCAGTTATTTTATGATTTTGAACAATGTATAAAAAAAATTGCGACTCGACTTTGTGATTAAATTGATATAATATTGTAACGAAATTCTCCTTATCATAAGACTATCATTTTGCCATTGGTTTACCCAACCTATGTCGATCGTCCCATAAAAAAATTTTTTTGGTGGCTTATGTTGGTTTCAGTGCTTATGTTGGTTTCATGATGGTCACCATCATTAAACATTTTCCATTATGCTTTCATGGTTTTTGATATGCCAACAAAATTAACGAAAAAAAATTAGGGTATGCCTGTATAAAACCATTTATTTCACAGAAAAATTGTGTTATTTAAAAACGGATGCCTGTTTCCTAAAGTTTCCGATTGATTTCGAAGCAATTTTTTTAAAGGTTCAATAAAAATCTTAATTTTATGTTTGACAAGCAGAAGTTCGAAATTTATAAATTTAAAGTTAAGTTTGAAATGTTAGGAAATATTTTTCAAAGATAGGACAAATTTGACTTAAAAAACTACAAATTTTTCAAATCACGCAAACAAAATGTAGTGCATAAATTTCGTGATCTCTGGATCTCTCTTCCGGATCAATAATGTAATTACTATTTTTTTTAAACTAAAACCGTAAAAAAATTTGAAAAATAACAAACAAAAAAGAAACAATGGAATATAACTAAATACATTGTTAAAAAAAAATCAAATTTTTGAAGAAAAAATTCTAAATATTCTTACGTAAAGCTTGATGCAACAAATTCAAACTTAGAATTTAGATTTTAAATCAGAACATCGCTAACATTATACAAAATCTACATTCAAAATTTAAAAGAATTCGATAATTAACTTCTTTTGCGTGTTTGCGTAAAGAAATATTTTGCATTTAAAATGCAAGAAAACTTCTGAGTTGTAAGAAAATTCTGACTGTAAAAAAATTTATAATTCGATTTTTTTTTCTGAAACTAAATTTTATTTACTGCAATTTATTCACATAAATTAAAGTACTCAAATACTCAAAGCAAAGCAAAAAACAGTTCAAATACTCAAAGCAAAACAAAAAACATTTTATCACAATTTCGTTTTCGTGAGTTTATCGGTTTTTGTTTCGTCTGTCTACACACGAAAAAACAACTATATCTTCAATTCTAAAAATCGGCGATACAAATTTTAAAATATTTCGGAAAGCTAATGAACTATTAGTGACAAAAAATATAAAATGTTTTGTCGAAATCGCCAATTTTTATCCAGTCAGATACCTTAAACAAATAAGTATTGTTATTTTAACAGGCAAACTCTTTCGAAAATACTTCATTGTTTTAACAAAAAAATACTCTATAAAATGACTATGTCGGCATTGTGGTCGGTAAGACCCGTGAGCAGAATCATATGACCAGTCATTCTGGGATTCGAACCTGGAACACCTCATTGGGAGAAAATTCGATTGCTGTGTCCTCGAACTACCAAAGCTCTAGTTCTCATTATGAAGAATAATCTCAAACTATCCTCATATTAAAAGTCCTACTGATACCCTATTTAAGTGCAAAAACATTTAAAGGGACCCCCCCACACTTATAAAATTGTCAAATAACTAAACGAATTAAAAAATTATAACTAAAGAAACATAATAAACCTGTAGAGTAAAAAACGAGAATTTTTTACAATGTCAGGATAACTTTGAAAACCACAAAAAATCCGTATTTTTCTTCAGTTTTTTTCTGCTAAAAGTATGTTGTTTTTTTCCTGTCGAATTTAAAGTTATTTTTTACAATGTACGTTTATCGTTTTAAAAATCGTTGTATTTAGATAAAAGTAAAACTACTTAATTTTTATTTTCAAGTGGTAAATTATTTTGTCATCACTTGAATTGAATAGTCTCTGCATTTTTTAGTCTCTAAGTCTCCCTAAAAAAAAAAATTGAATCTAGTAAAATTATAAAACTTAAGCAAATCTATTAATCTCGAATGCAATTAATCAAAGGGTAATTAAACTATATATCAATAAAACTACATATTTTTTCTTTTTCAATATACTTGACAAATGCAGATTTTTAATTTCAAATTATTTAATTGATATATTTATAACATGTGTCTTTCTCGTATTTCCAAGAAGCGACATTATTCTTTCGTAACTAGTTTCTTCTTTCTTAACAGCAATTTTAATCTCAACACTTATTTCTCAATCTGACAAATTCGTATGTATAATTACAGCGTGCATAAAATTACAACCATCCCAGAGTCATCAACGCGCCAAGCAACCATTTATCATCTATGCAAATAAAGTAAGCAATTTCGCATATCAAATCCCTCCATCTTATGCACCATCATACTCCCACCACCCTCTAGCAAAAGGTAACATCATTGTAAAGAATTCTCATTTCAGACGATCATTAATTAAATTCATTCCGACTCCTCCTCGCGTCAATCGAACTGAAGTGAAGCACTGAAAAGTTCCTTGTTTATTCCACTTACTTTTAGCTTTGTTTACCGCGCTGTTATTGATATAACGAGGCCAATTGAGATTTTGAAAGAAAGTAATTTTTTTTCTTCATTCCCTTTAACACTCTCCATTTAGCATATTTCTCAAAAAAAAAAATCTTTTTTTTTTATTTGTTCGAAACCGGGTGAATATCGGCTTATGGCTGAGGTATCGAAGACACACCTTTGGCTATCCTTGCTAGGTTCAAGGCGGGAAAGGTATGAGCTTTTTCCAAGGCCTGCTTTGATAAAAGAGAGATTATTATTATTATCATTACCGCAACTATTATTTTTCAAGAAGAAGCTGTAACAATCAGTTCCAGGACGGGACATGGAACAACAACAAGAATCTTTTTTTTTTCTTCAGCGCGACTCCCCAAGGCCGGACGATTGTTTTGCTGACCAGAAATCGCATTGCAAGATTCTTTCTTCAACTTTTTAGAATGGAAGTATATTGATTGTTCCGTCATGCATGAAAGAGCGGCCACTAACGAGCCCTCTTAAGAGAAGGAACAAAATGGCAAAAAAAAAAAAAAAAANAAAAAAAAAAAAAAATGTTCCATCGGACATTTTTTTCAATTCTAATGTTCTCGCCTAATGAATTACCTCAGCCATGGGCGCGGTATGACGAAGTATTAGGGAAAACTATTCCTGGTGAAGACAACCAGGAAGTATTGCAAATATTGATTCTGATAATTTTGTAAAATGAGTTTTTAGGAGTGGTAGTGGCTCATGAGATAGAGCAGTGGTTACCAACTTTCGGCCCGTTGGCCGCGTCCGGCCTGCGAACTAAACTAGTTTTTTTTAGGACAATTTTCGTAAAAAAATCTGTTTGGGTTTTAAATACTTTTAAGTTTTATAGCTTAACAATTTGATATCTGTTGCACATTAATTGTTTAATACATAGGTGCACATTAAAGTTATTGTAGCCAGAATTTTTTAATCTGCAATTAAATATTTTTAAAAATCTACTTCTTATTTTTATTTGTAAAGCAATACCTTTGTTTTGTACAACTTGGTGAAAATCTGACAGTAATATTTAATGTTCCTTCAAATATAAAAGAGTCCAGCATAAAATTTTGCTAAAGTTGCGGCCCTCCATTTGACACTGGTGTTTTTGATTGTGGCCCCCGGCCTCATATAAGTCGGAAACCCCTGGGATAGAAAGTTCGCCTTCCAATAAAGTGAACCTGGTTCGAATCTTAGCGATGGCTAGTTGATACAAATTCAACCGGCTCGCACCGACCACAGTGCTGCCGTAAAATATCCTCAGTGGTAGACTGATCATTAGTTAAGAGTCCCCTTGCCGTCAGGCTAACCGTGGGAGGTTTTCCTCTCCCCGTAAAGGATATATGTTACTGCGAAAGTGTAGTAATTAGTTACTCTACAGATTATCTAGCTAATGAGCAGAGTTGGCGAACCTTTTTTGATTAATGCACCAGTAAAATGACTATTATTTATTTCGGGTCATGATTGTTAATTTAAAAAAATATATATATCTTTAAACCATTCTATATTGATTTCAAACTACAGAATTACATTCTGCTGTTAAGTAATTCTCTTGCTTCAAATGAAAATCGAATAAACAATATTTTAAAAATATTTCAGTTTAATACTAAGCCAAGGTAAAATATACTAAAAATGGCACCCTTCTTTTCTGGTTAGCAATAAAATGAAATAAAGATAAAAAATAAGATTAGATAAAAATAAATAATTTTTGACAGCAATGGTAAATTGAAATAAAAAAGGTGCATCATAAAGAACAAAATAATAAAGAAAATTGATGGATTGTGGTAAATCTTGACTATCATAATCGCGAGCAATAGCATTATACCGATTGATAATGAATGTAGTTCAACTTTATTTGTATTAGTTTGAATAATTTAAAATCGTGTTACACTTAATCTAACAATGTAAAGCCATCAGAAAGAGCATCAAATAATTAAACGAATTGTGTCGATATATGCCTTTTAGAACTGTTCTTGTTGATTGAATATCAGTTTACTGATTATTTACTCTTTTTTATTTATTTATTAAGTTAGAAAAATAAGTAATCAGCTAGTTGAAAAGCATAAAGAATTTATCGAAATTCGTAAATTTATTTTCTCGCGTTAGAAAAGAAAATGAAAGCAGCCTTGGCTTGAATTCTATTTATTGTTGGCGCAGAAGCTCCGCGCAAAAATCGATGAGCACATGCGCAACGCATGACAAGGACCATGAAGATGAGCAGATATAGACACTCTGCTTTTGTTATTGGATGTGAAGATCCACCCTTCCTTTTTCATTGATTGCCAAACAAAGTTCCATCAACCTATCATGAGATTTCCTTTTATCCTCTCATCCAATCACGTAATTTGTACAATTTAAAAATATTACTCCATACTTTTTAATTAAATAAGATCTGCAATCACTATCTAAAACTTAAGCGTCATATGTTAGCTATTTTGAGATTCAAATGAAATTCTGGAATCTATATAAACAAAACTGCCAGTTCTTCCTGATTTTCCTGAAGAATTCTTTTTTGTTGTTAAAAGTGGTAGCGAAACTTATATTTTTCGATTTACTTCCTGCATTTATAAATTTATTTTAACGTTATTTTAACCACCTCTACATAAATATAAATAAAACATGTTTATAAGAGGCGTGATTTTCACGCAATGATGTTTCCTTACTCGAGCAAAATTTAAAAAAAAAAAAAATTAAATTAATAAATATTTGTTTAATCAGCAAATATAATCTGCAGCAATCAGCAAAAATAAGCAAATGTTTTACCAGGCTTACGTAAAAAAGTCCCAACCCACTTTTTTCTTTTTTTATGGCTTTAAGTTTGGACGAATTCTAGGAAATAGTAACTGCTGTGTCTATTTTCGAAAACACGCATTATTTTCAGAATTTTTCTTAAAGTCACAGGATGAAACATTATTGAATTTCTGAATATGATCATCGGATTGAACCCTTTTCGAATAATTCAAGCAGCACTGAATAATTATATATNTTTTTTTTTTCCAATAGAGAACTATTTTACGATAGTTTATTTGATTTTTATATTATTTCGACCCAATTCTAATTGGTTATGCGACGCATCTACCGAAAGCTACTGTAATCTAATAAAAGAATACTTATTTGTTTAGAAAAAATCATTTTAACGTAATTTTAATTTCTTTCCAGTTTGAAAAAAAAAGCACTGTTAGCTTACACATGAAACATTCTTAAACTAATGAACCAAATTGAACATGTGAATTTAAAAAAATTATTCTTCACAGTTAAAGTTTTAAAGAAATAAGTGCAATTAAACTTTATAAAGCTAAAATACTAAATAATATTAATAAATAAGTAAATAATATTTAAACAACTATACTATCGCGAAATAAACGATAATAGGTGTTTCATTTTTAAATTAACTCAACACTCCTATTAATCGTAATTAGTTTATCTATTTTCTTAAAAATCAAGGCTAAAAATTAAACCACTTAATAAACGTTTAGAAATAAACTACACCGTAAACAGCGTACAATAAAAATCAAATTGATTGAACATTTATAACTATGTTTTTGATTTTTTTATGAGGAATTACGGTTATGATTATCAAATATCCTACGGGAATCTTTATTCTTTATGAAAAAATAAGCTGGAAACGATCATAAAAATAAAAAAACAGGGTCAAGTCCAGTTAATGAGAATAAAGAGTAGTAGCAAGTTTATTACTTACCTAATCTCTCCAGAACAACCGAAACTTCTTCAGAATTTTAATTGTTTATTATCGAAAGATTTGCAAAATTGATCGGTGATAGGTTAGTGCAAGTTCTCACTGGACATGGTCATATTTCATACCAGTTGTAGACAATAACACGTGTACAGTTGCAGTTGCATTTAATAACATTGAGTAATAATTGGCACGGAGATAGGCTAATCCAAGTTTACATTGAAAACCTGTAGTTATATATAAATTTTTTAAACAAATTGAGTCATAAAATTTCAGAAGCTCTGTATCTTTAAACCTCCCTATCGCAAGAGCTATTCTATCGATTTCATAAAAATTAAGCATTTTTTCATAGGAAATTGCATCGTTCAAAATGGTGTATGATTATTAAAAATAAAAGAAATTATAAGTAGTTATTAAAAATTATTTTTTACACATCTTTTAAACCTTTGGGAAAAGCGATCCCCCCCTTCTACCTCTACATGTTTACATGGTTAAAAATCAAAATGCATTAAGAAAAGTTTATTTGGAGAAAGTAAGTTTTTGTGTGAGTAGCTTAAAATATCGACGACACTAATTTTCAAATCAAGGTCAAGGTTAAGATGGTTAAATAACGTTGATTTGGCACAGTTTAAATATTATCAGCAACTAAACATTCTTTTCCTTTTCCAATGCCCCCCCCCCAGCATATTGACATTTCGTCGTTCGGGTGTCAAAAGGGTAAATATATTGACCACTCTTTCAGGAATGACCATGTTAGGCGAGCCAGTCTTACTCCCACAGTAAGAAGGACATATAGTACAGAGAGAAGAGTTCCGCAGTGGATTGATCGTTAAGACACGGTTCCCAGCAGATTACAGAAGTCAAGCATCACTGGTTGCTGTCAGTGTGCGGGTGGGTGACCACTTGGATTAGTCTGCGTCGGAACCGAGAGTGTCAGGTTTGATCCTCGTTAAACTGTTCTGTACTGTAAAGTGCTCGACTTCGCGTGTAGGACGAAGCGGGGGTGCCATCCGCTCTCCAGAGGATCAAAATTGTGATGGGATGTTTTCGGATCATCCTAAGGGATGTTTCCCAGACCGTTGCCAATAGCTCATTGTGCAGCTCTAGTGTGATGTAAAACTACAACAACAGAGAGAAGAAGGAAAGAGCATCTACTAACCGGGGTTCGAACCTCGGCACTTATTGACATGAGATCAGTTCTCTGATCCCCACACAGCGAGTTGGAGCAGCGTTAGCCTTCAAGATCTTGATATAATTCAAAATCGCTGTTTCATTTACCAGTTTACCTTGCAGATGTATCTTTAGCAATATCGAGTAAAACAACAGTGCTTTATAATTTTGATTAAAGATGTATGATGGATGCGTCTGTCATCAAGAGCTCAATAAATCACTGCGCAATGTTCAAAACTTTGGTGCCTGTCACACAAGCTTATCTTGATGCTCTGGATTATTATTTCATTTGCATAAATGCCTATTCATTAGTTAACGATATGAGCGCGATATATTTCCTTAGTTACCGATATTCTATACCATAGAAATACTACCTGCCCTGCTTTGCCTCTGTCAGTGACAGTGATCTTTCTAGTTTCTTTTCCACCTTCATTTTTTTACATTAGAAATTTTGCATTTTTTGTTTCAATTCTGTTTTGTTCTCCTCATTTACGTTTGGTTGGTTTCGTGGATAGGCGCCTATTTTGGACACCCAACTTTTTCCACCTTTATAATTTTTGATGCAAATAAAGACTTGTACCTTTCAACAAGAATCTGCACCAGCTTTCAATAGTAGTGCGAGGCGCATTTAAAGATATCATCTGAAGAATGGCCACCCTAGTCAACAGATCTCAATTACTTGGATTACAGTTTATGATCCATTTTTAAAGTTTATGACTCAGTTTAAGGCCTGCACTAAACCCCACAAAAGTTTGGACTCTCTAAAGCAAACGCTTCAGCGGGAGTAAGATAAATTAAAAGTAGAAGAGTTGGCCATTTCTGAAAATATCAATAAGAGTTTACGCTTCTGCATCGCTGCAAAAGGCTGCCGTTTTGAAAATAATTAAATTTTTTAATTAGTAAAAATCAACTCTAAATCTTATTTGTTATACTTTGTAAATTTATTTATTTGTAATAAAACAATATTAAAAATAGCTTGTCCGGGTCTTTTTGCCTCATTTAGTAAAATAATGGAAGCTGCCTAGGGAAGATGTCTGTCCAGTGTAAGTAACCTTCCCACATGGAATTATATACTCCAGCATCACAGTCAACATATCATAATTGTAGAGGGCAGAAATAGCCAGGACGGTAGGGCGTTGGACTCGTATTCGAGAACACGGGAGTTCGAATCCAGTTGGCCGAAGAATCCCTGTGTATTAAATGGTGATTGGCGCGCGTTAAATCTGTTGGGGTCACAAAGTCCTCAAAGTTTCAAAAACAAATCAATACCTCTGGCTGGAGGGGATAGCCTGGTTGGTAGGGCAGTGGGTACATGTGCAAGAGGTTGTGGGTTCGATCCGCTCTGGCTGACGAGCTCCCGTGTCAACAATTTTCTAATCTCCGTGTAGTAAAAGGTGACTGATGTACGTTAAATCTGTCGAGTGACAAAGTCTTCCATGTTCCCATAACAAATCATGCCTCTGGGGTGTACTGATTCGAGAGTTCCCTCGTCTTCTGGATTGGGTTCTAAATTACAAGGCTACTGAGTTGAACATTGGTAGCCGCAAGTTCAAATTTGGGTCAGCTGTTCAACGACGGTTGTAAAATAAAAACTATTGTAGGTAGTCTTATAAATTTTTTTTACAAATTGTTCTTAACAGTGAGCAATTTATTTTTTTTAACTTTAAAGTCTATTTTTAAAAAGAAACAAATAAATAATATTTGTTTATTTCCTAAAAACATTATTTTTGCCAATACAAAGATTCTGATTATTAGGTTATTTCAAATGTTAAATTTGAATTATTAAATTGGCCACGAAGTTTAATGTAGATTGAATTACTTTGCGTTTAAATCTCTCTAATCATATTGCATTTAACTTTATCCCGAAGTGCAATATTTTGAAATTTCAATCAACTTTCCAAACTAGTTTTCTCGGGGAAGTTGAAAGAGATAGTAAGCACTTAAAGGAGGAATGGGATTTCAATTTGTTTATTTTTGATATTATGCTGTGTGAATCTGAACAATGCTTAAGCAGAACACTAAATTTAATTTACTATGAAAAGTGTTCTGCAAATTGCTTAATTAAATTTAATAGAAAGAAGGGTATACTTAAAGGGTGTTTTAACCTCTTCACTACTAGAGTATAATGGAATAATACAAAAAATATTTTACAGTTTCGAATTTCTCTTTTACAGCCGGAAGTCACACTAAGATAAACAAAATAAGAATTATACTTACAAAAGGGGGGGGGGCGAAATTCAGCGAATTCGGTCAAAAATAATTCCCGTGAAATCGAATTTTTAAAATACAACTTTTTAAAAATTCGATTTCTCGGGAAATATTCTATCAACTTCACTCAAATTATGTATTTTGCCATGTAAAATTATATTCTTTAAAATAATGTAAAAATTGCATACTTAACAATTCAAAATTTTTTCGACTAATATGAAATAAAAGAATAAAAAATAATAAATATTTACTAAAAATTATCTTTTGCATTGAATTATCTACGGATAAATAAATTTTATAATTGTGTTTAAATTTTTCAATTCGCTTAAAAAGTTCTCGAGATGAAGCGAAATACACAAAAAGTAAAATTAACATAAATGGGGTTCAAACTTTTGACTGCTCTCCTGACCAAACTATTTGGACTATATTTCACAAATTGTGACTACACCCTATATTTTGGAGATCAGAAATCCGAATACGTCGAAAAAAGGTACGTTTATTCAGTGAAAGTACGTTTTTGTGTCTGTTTTTGTAATTTAAAATATCGTAATCGTTAGTATATTTGAGTTAGTTGTAGTTAGAATATATCGTTATAGTTAGTATATTACACTAATTAGTTAGTATATTGCACTAATTAGTTAGTATATTTGAGTTATAGTTAGAATCTATCATAATAGTTAGTATATTTCACTAATTAGTTAGTATATTTGAGGTTGAGCCATTCGAACAATTAAAAACAAATACGTGAAGATTCCGCGAGGGTCCGATCATTAGAGCACAAGTTATTCATTCTGGTCCGATTTTCATTTTGCACACCACATATTCCTTTATCGCCCTCACTATCATATATCAAATGAGCCCTTCTGGCTGCGACCTAGTCCCGCAGTGGACTGATCGTAAAGACACGGTTCCCAGTAGAACACCAAAGCCAAGCATCACTGGCTGCGGTCAGTAAGCGGGTGGGTGACCACTTTGATCAGCCTGCAAGGGGACCGAGGTTGCGTGGTATAGTGTTCAACCGTAAAGTGCTCGACTTCTCGCGCAGGTTGTCAGGTTACCAGAGAAGGGGTGAAATCCCCTCTGAAGAGGATCAAAATTACGATGGCATTTCTTCGGATCATGCTCAGGGAATATGTGACCGTCGCCAATAGCCCATTGTGCAGCTATAGTGCGACGTAAAGAAAGTACCTATTTGGCTACGGCGGAAAATCACACTCACGTGATCTCAATACGGTATTACATCTCGTATAAGTATGTATACGTATTTTTTAGTACGTATGAACTCGAAGTGTGAGGGCCTAGGGAAGCTCTTCTTTTTCCAGAAGAGGTTTAAGCTGCATGTTTGATTTTAAAAGGTTGAAAAGAAAATGTAGTTTCAATTTTAGCAATGCATATTGCTGAATCTAAACGACAAATTCAACTTTCGACCATTACTCCTGGAACAACTTATTGCATTTTGTGAAAGTTCTTTCAAAAGAAATTTTTTTTAGAAAGAAAAGATTTTCGAAAGAAAATAAAATTGCCTTTAGTAGCTACTATCTGAAGTTTTAAACTCGAATACAAACAATTCAGGAATTATAAAGCAATCACACCACAAATTTCTCCTTTTATTAATATAAATGATTTAGAAACTTAATTAAACAGACAAAATTCTATTGAAATGAGTTTTTATAAGTATACATTCACTCACAAAAATATTTAAAAAAAAAACGATTATTTATAAAATTTTAATTTTTTTTATATGCTAATTTTCTCTATCATTTGGGCCCCTCAGTTAAAATCACCAAAAAGATGTTTCATAATATTCAAACGGCCCCTAAAACAATATTGCTTCTAATATCAATAAACATTAACTTCGCAATGATTAAATTTTAACTTTACCAAAATGAGAGCAATTGTAACAGGGTTAATATATGCTGCGCGACTTGGGTGGGAAACCATGAAACAAATAACAATTTTAACTTTCACTTACTTCCAGTTTTTTACTTGCGAAAAATTTCAACCGAATAGCAAGAAAAAAAAATCGTCTTTGAATTTGTTACCAAAGTAAATTAGAAAGTATTGGCGTAAAGCAATGGGAAAGTTATTCATCCAAAATTGAAAAGAAGTCTTTTTGAATATTTAATAACAAATTTAATCTCACAATAAAAATGTAAATCCATTCGATTTACATTGTTAAACCAACTTCTGACCTCCAATGTGCAGGATGCAATCAATAGGGTTTGTCACATGTGAGAAAATATTTATTTCTCATTGATGAACGCGATGATCAAATTGAATTTCCGGTTGAACCGTATAATTTTGAGACATTTATTGCCATGAGAAATCTGTTGCTGGGAGAAGTTTCGTATTACACGCCCTGCGATTAAAAATTTTTAAAAAAAGATTTTCTAACGTGGAAAAACTTTCAGATTTTTATTTTTTATTTTATTTCAACTGGTAATAAAAGAGTCAAAATTGGGAACTTATTTTTTTTAAATAACATAAATTTAATGTGTTTCTTATTTGTAAATATTTTTTATTGTTCACTCATTTATCTTTAACACATGAAAAATATTGGAGATCAAAGATAAATCGGAAGTCGTCATGGAGAAATCTTCAGAGGAAGGCATTGACCCACATTAGGATGTCTGGCCAACTATGATGATGATATCTTTAACACATAGCCATTTTTGGATAAAAAATCTGCGAATTAAAGTAAAAATTGCTCTTAGGCAAGGAAATGAATAATTAATTGTAAATAGATTTCAAATAGTAAAGATTATTTAATAGATGATAATTTTCAACAATCGAAGCCTGTTCTTAGATGAAACATAGTGAACGAACTTGTGACTTACAATGTGTGACGTAATGAATGCGAACATGGAGGACTTCGTGACTCGAGAGATTCAGCGTGCATCAGTCACTATTTACCTCACGGGGAGTCTTCGGCCGTTTGTGATCGAACTCGCGACTTCTTGGACATTGGCCAGACTACCTACCAATCATGCTATACTGACCTAGAGGATTACGTATATTAGAGGTCCCCACTCGCTGCATTTGCCAATTCCCCGAAGTCTATTTGTGGTTTTCTTTTTTATTCCTTTTCTCACTCATTAGAAATATACATACTTTTGTCTAGCTTTGCAAATTTGTTGTTACTATTTTTAAAATTGAGAACTAAAAATATGTCTTACATACACATCTTGTAACACCTTTGACTTATAAACATTTCATTCAACTTAAATACATTTCAATTTGAGTTACATAAATTTCAGTGCTACTTGGAAGTTACCCTTGGAACAAATAATTCATCTAATTTCCTTATATACATACATAATTATAAAATTCAGCGTTTAAAGACGTAAGTTTTAAATCATTTAATCTTATCTCGTTAATACCTGTCTTAAATAATGCCCAACACCCTTGCTTGAAATAATTAAACCTCGTAACCATAGTAACCACCACTCCAGACGAATAATGGAAAGGGGAGTTCGTAACACAGACAAACTATAGAGTCGCGAGGGCTCAGAGGATAGAGCTTTTGCCTTTCAATGAGGTGAGCCGGGTTTGAATCCCAGAGAAGGCTGTTCGATACAAAACAGCATCCGGCTTGCACCGACCACAGTACTGATGTGAAATATCCTCAGTGGTAGGCGGATCATGGGTTAGAATCCCTTTGCCGTCAGTCTAACCGTGGGAGGTTCTCGTGATCTTCCTCTCCATGTAACGCAAATGCTGGTTATTTTTATCAAAAAATCCTCCATGAGGACAAATTTCTCCCAATACTTGATCCAGGAATTCCCTTGTTTTCTGGTTTTGGTTCAAAGTTACAAAGCTGCAGAGGTGAACATCAGTAGTCGTAAACCCAAAAATTGGGTTCGCTGTTCAACGACGGTTATAAAATAAAAATAAAATAGACAAACTATAAACCATCCTGGATGGATTTTCTTATTTAGCGGAGAGACAAAACGCCCTGGTTTGTGACCCACAAAGTTCCAGGTTCTGTCCTCTTTACAAAAGTACATTTTGTGAAATAAAACAATTAAGTTTATTATTATTTGTTTTCGGTTTTTAAACAAACTGTAATGAGATAATTGTATCAAAACCAAAAAAAATTTTTAAACTAATTTATGGTCTTTTGTAACAAAAATACATTCTAAACGAAAAAAAGAACAATAAAAAATAGCTATATTCTGTACTAAAACATGTAATTATCTATCCTTTTTTTTTCTTATCCGTTATGCGATGTTTTAAAATCAATTTATTTTCATTAAGTTGCTCGCTCTTAGAAGGATACAATTAATAACCACCTTCTTAATTATCACGTTCACTAAATAGCTCAAACAAATAAATCATGCTATTTTATTAATCACTATTCGACATTGAAAATGCTATTAATATTTGATTTACAATTGGAGCAATATTAAAAAAAAAAAATTATTGATACCATATAGCATTCTTTGTTGATAACTGAAAATGCCGCAAAAAACAAACAACACAAATAAAAATAGAACGTTTATAGAAACCTCAGATACCACCAATAATTAACCTCTTCCAACCTTGGCGAGAAAAAAAAAAACCAGACAGTTTCTGATTCCGATATGGTCACCATCTCATCCTGATCTCCAAGGTCTTCTCTTCCTTCAAAGCTCATGGGCAAAGATTCCAAATAAAGAACGTTTTGAAGGAACCCGTTCGGCACAACCCCACCCAAACGCTCTCGATCCCTCCCTTACCTGAGGGTAAACTAGGGCAAGTAGGTTACACATCTCTCATAAATGACCTACTTAACTGTAACTGCCAAGGATTTACATCTAAATTGACATTTTCTCATCCACTCATCTGACCACTGTGTCAAAAGAGGTATTTATTATTATGTCATTAAAAGAATTGCTTGTAGTTCACTTTCTTCAAGTGAGGTCCGAGCTTCAAATGTCAATGGGTTGTCTCTTAGTGGGTGACATATTAATCGTCTGTTTTTTAGTAGTAAAGGCTAGCAGTAAAAGTCTGTGAAGAAATATTCATATTATACAATTACAATACATGGTTACATATGAATGGAATTGATGACAAATGGATCACATGATACATCATGATGAATGGAAATTGTGGGCGCAGTAGCAGGTTGCATGCAAATTGAATTTCTGTTTTTGAGGAAATATTCATATCATCTAAATACAATAAATGGTTACCTGGTAATAGAATTTAGACAAAATTTACATCCAAATAGATCACATGATACATCATGATGGAAGTTACGAATGAACCTAATTTACGAAAAATTTGCATCCAAATATATCACATGATACATCATGATGAAGGAAAATTGTAACCGCAGCATCAGGTTGCATGAAAATTGGATTTCTGTTATTGAGGAAATATTCATATTATTCAAATACAATAAATGGTTACATATGAATCTAATTTACGGCAAAATTTACATCCAAATAGATCACATGATACATCATGATTAAGTTATATATGAATCTAATTTACGACAAAATTTACATCCAAATAGATCACATGATACACCATGATGAAGTTACATATGAATCTAATTTGCGACAAAATTTACATCCAAATAGATCACATGATACATCATGATGAAAGGAAATTGTGGGCGCAATATCAGGTTGCATGAAAATTGGATTTCTGTTTTTGAGGAAATATTCATATCATCCAAGTACACTAAATGGTTATAGATGAATCTGATTTAGGATAAAATCTATATTCAAATCGAATTCATAATGAAAGAAAATCGTAAACCTAGTATTAGGTTGCATGGAAATTTAAATTTCTGGATTTGAGGAAATATTTATATCTTACAAATACAATTAACGATTAGATATTAATTTACGACAAAATCTGTATCGCAATTGTAAATGCAATATTAGATTTCATGAAAACTGAATATTAAATTAAATATGGTATTAACATCCAAATATGCTAAGCATTATTGCATTACAATCAAACAAAATTCATGTTAATATAGTGTTTGCATACGGCTTATGATAAAGTAATAAAAAAAAAGAAAAACATTCCACAAACAACTTATCGCGGGTCATGAAGTTAAGGTTCCAAAATTTTGCAACCAACTGCGTGATGGTGGTAATTACGTCAGTATTGCGCACCTTCCACCTTTACTTCACTTGTATGCTTGTAACCTTCTATTAAACCTGGGAGGTCTTCAAGTCATCGTTGCTCTACTTTATCACAATGACAGCTCAGTGATTGAACCAATGAGGCAAATTAAAGTAATATGAATGCAATTTAGTTCATATTTCTTGGGTTCGAAGATTCGCAGAAATGCAATAATATATTAAATTCAAATTCATGACAAATATAAAATGAATGCTATTTAATATTAATTCTTAATCTAATTCATGGCATATTATTCATATCATATAAGTGCAATATTGCATAAAATGAATTTCAAAATCATGATAAGATATTCACACAATGGTATGTGGATGCAATGTCATCATACGTACTCATCAAGTTCATAATAAAATAAAATGTTATAATATGTTATATTACAGTCGTTGAACAGCCGATTTAGGATTTACGGCTAATAATGTTCAACTCCGCAGCCTTGTAATTTTGAACCCGATTCAGAAAACAAGAAAACTCCTGGATTGGGAGACTTTTGCCTCCGCGGAGGTCTTTTTGATGGAAACAACCCGCATTTGCCTTACAGGGAGAGGAAAACCATGAAAACCTTCCACGGTGAGCCTGACGACAAGGGGACTCTAACCCATGATCCGTCTACCACTGAGGATATTTTACTGAGGATATTTACAGTGGTCGGTGCGAGCCGGGTACTGAATTCGAATCGACCAGCTATCGCTGGGATCGAACTCATTGGGAGGTGAACTCTCTATCCCCTGAGCCACTACTGCTCAAAATAACATGCTGTAATTATATCAATAAGCTTGCGGTCCCTTTCTTGCCTACTTCTTAACATTGCTTTGGAGAAATGTATCCGAGATAGTGGATTGGACAGAAGAGGCACTCTCTGGAATAAGTATCTTCAAGTTCTGGCTTACGCTGATGACATCGATGTAATCGGAAGGTCAGAAAGGGATGTCAAAGAGGCTTTCCGAACTCTCGAAGCTGCTGCCACAAACATGGACCTTTCTATTAACGAAGATAAGTCGAAATTAATGGAATTTTCGTCCTCGAATGTAAATTACAGTGCTCCTTTATGCATTAATGGCTATACCTTTGAAAGGGTTAACGAATTCAAATACCTTGCCACTGTTGTTAACGATCAAAACATACTTAGAGCAGAAATCAACAATAAAGTCCAAATAGCTAATAAGTGTTTCTTTGGACTGAGGAGACAGCTAAGATCAAATCTTCTCAACCGAAAAACAAAGTTAAAACTCCATAAGACACTCATACGCCCTGTGCTACTTTATGTAAGCGAAGCTTGGACCCAAAACTCAGATATATACAGCGGACACTCGACACCTTCGAAAGAAAGATTCTCAGGGCCATCTTTGGCGCAATTCAAGAAAGGGGATGCTGGCAAACCAGATATAACTTCGAGCTCTACCGACTTAATAAGCTGTCCCATATTTCACAAATAATCCGCAGCAATAGGCTGAGATGGCTGGGTCATCTATGGAGAAGCTCTGAAAATAGCACCATTAGAGTCGTCAGCTTTAAGAAACCCGAGGGGTCACGTCCCAGAGGTAGACCCCCTACTAGATGGCTCAACGACATCAGAAATGATTTGAAAACCCTAAAGGTTAGAAATTGGAAGGGAGTTGATCTGGATAGGCGTTTGTCAGCTGTTGCTGCTGCCAAGGCCTGCAAGGTGATGTTGAGCTGACAAAGAAGGAGAATTATATCAATATAAATATTGCATCAGAGAAATACAGATCATTCGAATAGTGTATAAAAACTAGGGGCCTCTGTCTATTACTCACTTTATTCACCCACCCCACAATTGCTATAACAACGAATAATAAGTTTTTCTGCACAAATCAAAATTCTGACAAAAAATTAACGTCAGTTATGATTGGTTCAAGGGTTGAAGACTCGCTGTGACAAATTTGAGAAGTTCTCACGTTTCTATGAAGGTTGAATCAGTGCAATGGCTTCAAACTGGCAGGGGAAGTTGTGCATACCATAAGAATAGAGTTGCATAGCAATCTATGCATGGAAAAGTCATCGTACGCAGCTAAGAGCGCTTCCTTTTTATGAAACTATTTAACTTTGCAACCTTGACAAAATAGTCGGCAAATAATCTAATGACGTAAATATATATTTTTTGGTCTATTTGAAGACAAGTTTTGATAATTACAGTCACTGGTCAAATTATTAGACTCACTATAAGATTCTATGTAAAATCTTAATTGTCAGGTGATACTATACAACTTTATTGTTTTTAAGCTGCAGAATCCTGTTTGAATTCTTTTGCGTTCTTGAATCAGTTGGTTAACGGTGTAACGCAATACATTAAAAATAAATACATATAGGAAGTATCTAAAATATCTCCTGAATAAGAACCCATTACATGTATGTTTAAATATAAAAGTATTACATACAAACTCGTGCAAAACGTGTCATTATTAAAACACTACAGTGAGTCTTATAATTTGGTATAATTATTAGAATATACTAATATAATACCTGGTATAATAAATAGTCTATATTTATGTAACATATCGTCTAATTTATCCAATCGTAAATTTATGTAATCTATCGTCAAATTTATTCAATTGATACATGAACGTGTACAAGTACAAACCGGTTTCAGTCCTGTAGAAACGATAAAGCTGCATAGAGTATCACCTGATAATTAAGATTTTACATAGAATATTATAGTGAATCTAATGTTTTGGCCAGGGACAGAAGTAGAAAATTTACAATTAACACAAACCTAAGAAAATTAGAAATATTGTTTTGCGCGTGTAGTCAGCCTCAAATAGGGATGCGCCCCTAGAGGAAAACAATCACATTTTTGGTTTCGGATTTTGTATCGTTGTGAAATGTATACTCATTAATATTTCTTCCCGATACACTTCCCGTTTACAGACTATCTATCTTTCTTTTTATTTTACAGGACATCGTTATTGAAACTATTGTGATCAGAAATGCAAATTGCGGTGACAGTTACCCATAATCGCTTTTTGAGGACATTTATCAACCTCTTTCCTCACCTAGGGAAGAAAAAAAAGCTAGTCACGTTAATTGGGCGTTGTCGATCACTTCGCGAGCAAACACCGAATAAAAGATTTCGAAAAAAAGATCATCACCATCATACATCTCCGAGTGAAGAAAAGAAGAAAAAAAAAAAGATTCGATAAATGAAATTCCAAATAAATTGAAGAAACTAAAAGAACATTATTGCTTGTCGGCCTTGCGGACTGCAGTAAAGTTTCCAGTTTAGATGCTATCGAACATAACAGCAAATACGTTTTCTCAACCTTCGGACTTTGCGGAAGCCGTTCAGATAGCATTTCGACCGTGCCATCCGACGACATCCCATTCCCCCCTCCCCTTTTACCTCAGCAAGCGACATATGGGTCAATATTCAAAGGGACACCGCCCCGCATGCCTTGCAATCTGCATAAAAGAAGAAAAAGAGATTGCTGCAATCTAAAGATCTGATCTATCACGTCGTATTTTTCTTGACTGGATTTTTATCAATCTCGATTGCGAATAAATCTGACCTCGGGCCATCAGGGATCGAGTAGTTGGACATCGAAACTGATATGTCGGCCTCAGGCGATTGGGAAAGTGTTCTAATTAGCAAGGATGCTAGTTTTGATTTATTTCATTATGTAGAGCTCTGGGAAAGTGTGCTATAATGGATAAACTGAAGCTACCTCTGTCTGTTCTTAGAATCAAGCATAGATCGTATCACGAGATATTCAAATTAAAATGGTCATCTTAGATGACCTCTTCCTATGATAGCGATACCTTAAGGATGTAATTTTTAAAAAAAAATCGAGATTTACTGAATTGATTTAATAATTAGTTTAAAAAAAATTATAAATTGGTAAAACTGTTGGTTCTTATGCACACTGGGTATGATTCATACAATTGTTAAAGTGATGTTTTTTTCTGGTGCTTTTTTCGGTTTCTTTTCAGTGCTTTTTTCCAATTATCCTCTTTTGTTTGCTATTTGCTACTGTGTGGACGTTCAAGGTACTGAGTGCGCAGACAACGCTGAATAACTTTTGAGTTAATGATGGGATTTTCACTTACTAACATTAAATCTTAATGGCTCGAGGGTTTTAGGATAAATATGCTAATTAATTGGTGCTGACGACTTTTGAAGTAACAAAATAAGACCATAAATTTTTTTCCCGACAGATTAGGATTCTTGATCTTTAAAATAGGGGGAGGAGATTGCTGCAATATGGAAAATTTGAACTCAATAGCTTGGTCAATTGCTAAGGAGTCGAAACACCTGAGAAAAAGTATTTTTCTCACTTGTTCTTAAGGTGAGAAAAGCAAACCAGGGAAAAAACATTTTTGGGTCTAATTTCGAAACTGAATATTATTATGCAACTAAAAATCCGGTGATTGGTTCAAAATTTATTCAGGTATAATAGTTATTCAGTTTTTTTCCTTAATGTATATTTAATAAAATAAAGAAGAAAGTATGTATCTTTTTTGAGGTTTGTTTAAGTGGTTATCATCTAAATTTTAAAGTTCTACTACATTTATAAGCTTTAATGTGCAAACAGTTAAATGTGGATACCGTTTTCAGCAACTGAAGGCCAGAATTTTGAGTTCTTGATTTGAATTTTTTAAATATTACGTGTTTTTTTTAATGCGAAATTGATTAGAAAGCGCTGACCAGTTTAAATTTTACGAGTTTATAATTAACAAGATTAAATTGACTATAGACAGAAAAATGCCTCTTTTTGTCCTTTTTTTTCGTCTTAGTATTATAGAATTATAAGAATTTAACTGAGTATTAACTGATCTTATTCAAGATGATTGTCTACGTTCGGCGAACATTTTGAAATAAATAAATAATTTTTTGCCAAAATGTATGAATATTTAACCTGATTGAAATAAAAAATGAAATAAACAAACAAAATTATATTCATTTATAGTTCGGCTTGCGCCGAACACCGCTCTCTTAATTCTAATCTGCGAAATCGAATTCTTCGTATACCACGTGTACTACACTGGTGGAAACAATAAAAGGAACAATTTATTTTTCTATTAAAAAACTAGCGAAGAAAATAAAGCCGAACCAGGCAAAAATATCATCCGATATAAGACCAATATATGGGAAAACAAAAATGGGCATAGTCTGTGCTCTAAATGAGGAAACTGGTCCCAGTACAGCAACAGACAGACACCCTGTCAGTTAGAGAAAAACGTGTCTAATAGAATATGATCGCTTTTAAAAGCTACAGAACTCCCCCATCAGAATTTCATACTGTTTACCAGTCTCCTTATCAAGCTCTTTGTCAACCGCACCCTCTCAGGCACTCTTGGGCTCAATCTTGGTCATTGGAGCTGGTTCAGCTGCAATTGAGAGACCAAGGACGTCCCATACATGTTAGATGAGATTAAGGTTAGAGGACACCACATGCCAGACCAGTCGTTGAATATCCGCTGAATGGAGGTATTCGTCTACCAACTGAGCCCAATGTATACAATCGTTATCGTCCATAAAGATGACATTTGTTCCATATACTTCCCGAAAAAGTCCCACGTAGAGTGCAAGAATCTCGTTCCTGTACTGATGATCTGCCAGAGTACTTCTATCGAAAGCATGAAGATCAATATGTCTGCCTGCCATGATGGCTGCCCAGACCATCTCGACCGCATTGGTCCTTTTGTCAAAGTTAGAGGACCTATATCGTCTCCCAGGTTCTCTCCAGGCGAGAACATGCCTCTAGTTGCTGTCTAGATTGAACAGCAACTCATCACTAAAAAGAATCCGAGAAAGTTGGAGAATTTGGAAGAACTGAAGAGAACTATTCACACTTTTTGTGGTTCACAGCAAAAGGGATGCAGATCACAGCACGCCTAACATTCAGGCCATCTGCCTTAAGTCTCTGGGAGACTGTTATTTGTGAAATTGCTGTTCCTCGCGCATTATACAGGTTGCGAGAAAGTTGTGTCGCTGTCGTAGACTTATCCCGTTTTCCCAGCAGTTTCAAATAACGGTCTTCAGCCGGCATTGTCGTGCATTTACGGCCGTCTCCAGGTCAGCGGACCACAGTTCTTGTCTTTGAGAATTGTTTCCATTGAGTGGACGCCACATTTTTCGAAACGCCCAAGATCCGTACAACAAGTAGGCTGTTATTGACCAGCCTCAGTTATTCAACTCTCTGCCGTCTTGTGGCATCGCCTAGATGATGAAGACTGGCCATACTAACGATGGGTAATCAAAGAAATTAAAGAAACAATGTGGAATGGAAACCCTGTTATAGTCATTTGCACAATGATCCAGATTAGAAACTATTTTTTTAATTATTTAATTTGAAAGCTGGTTAGTAACCCAAGTCAAAATTCTTGATGGTCCCATCAAAAAAATTTGATGGTTTATGTTGGTTTCATTTCGACTCATGATGGTCCAACATTATTTGATGGTCACCGTCATCCAACATTTTTCGTTATGTGCTCATGGTTTTCGATATGCCAACAAACTTCCCTGCTGGAAAATGCTACTTTGATACAATGATTAACTCTCATGGACAAACAATCAATGATGACCCATGATGGTTTCAACTATACATTTTCATTATAGTTTATTAGAAATTCTTATTGGTTCTCAGGACTATACCATCAAAACAATTTATGTTTTTCATGTTCCACCATCATACCATTCCTACATTGAAATGACGGCTGATCATGATTGTTCCAACATTTGAGTTCTACGATACTATGATGGAAATTCGTGATGGTCCAATAATGCATTTCCATGATGATTAAATAATTCTTTTTGTTGGTTCAACACAAATATACCATCAAAATAATTTGGGCCCCCTCTTTATATTGGTCTATCATAAATCAGTCTGAATTCCTACATTGGTGTGATAGTGGTTCATGATCGTTTGATTTCTAAGAAACTATGATGGAATTTCTAATGTTCAACAAGAACAAACTTTCAAAATAAGTCGCTATTCCTACATTGAGGTGATGATTATTTATGTTGGTTACAATCAATAAATATAATATGGTTCACGATGGAATTATTGATGATTACCATCAAGATCCATCAATGGAAAACCATCAAAAATTTTGACTTCGGATAGCATGACTCAGGTACCCACCGGGTAACGTTATATGTGAAGGTGCCATTTATGGCACCTTCCGAAGAAGGTGATAATTCAGTGCCAGCCAATAGAAATTCTTCAGATAAAGTTTCCGGTTATTATAATGTAATATTTTTTACCAGTTTCTTTGAAAAAATAGCCTTAGGAAACTAATTGAATTTTAGAATAAAAACATACTGTTGCCAGATGACATTCGTACTCTTATTAAGAGACATTGAAAATATTTTAGCGTTGTTTGAAATTCTTCTCCAGCGCTAATTGTGTCTAGTAATAAAAAATTTAATTATTTAACTTACAAAATATATTAGCTAAATAAACTTTTATTTTTTTTCTCAATTCCTACTGATAGTTCACTACTCTCCCTATATATCTTGTTCAAATTTTAAATCGTTCATAAAATACTTTTTATTCATTCACTCAACTTCAAATACATATTTTTAAAACTTGTAGTGGATGACACTTGATGTTAATACAGTTTTTTCAAATATTAATTCATTCATTAATTTTAATGAATTAATTTTAGTTTTATATGGGAGAAATAATAGTAAATATTCAATAAAAAGTAACTAAAATCAAAATTTTCCTTGTTGACTTAAATAGGAATTAACTTTAAATTTTTTTTATTACTTGCTTTGTATAAAACATTCAAGTAAAGAAATGAAAAGCATTTTTAAGAAAAAGTATTGTATGTTTGTTCATCTCACATTTAACATAGGTAATAATAACATATCAGCATAGGTAACAGTGCTGTAAATAAATGTATGTAAATGTATTTTGCCGTTACTTTTTAAGTTACATCATTATAATAATAGTTTTGCGAATCCCCGCAACCTACCTCATGAACCCCTAGGGGCTCGTGAACCATTGGTAAGGAAATAAAAGAGACTTATGCATATTTATGATAGACAGCTTCGTATTTATCCAAGTCATAAGTGGCTATCCTGGCATCTTCAACACCTCATTAAAAAATTCACATGAATATTTAAATATTCCAAGCTTAAATTATCCTAAACAATTTAATGAAATGCCCAATGAGTTGGGCACGTTTTCATAGTTCCGTATAGCTCCAGAAGGGTTTTATTAATTCAAATACGTTCTGAAACGTCCACTTATGATGTTTTTTTTAAAAATTATTTATCGTTTGAACTGTGTATCAAGTCCTTAGTTATTTTCACCAGAATTTTAAACAGAAACTGTTAAATAATTGGGTTCATTAACTGGAACAAATTTGTTTTATATTATTTTTTATTATTTTATTTAATAACCGATTCACTTTTTGGGTATACGCCTATCAATGTTCAACACTGTAGCTTTATAATAACTTTGTAATTTTAAAACCAACCCAGAAAACAAGGGAACTTGTTTATCCATCTTTGCAACAAGCTAGCCTTTAAGGAGGAATTTCTGATGAATCTAACCCGTACTTGCGTTACGTGGAAAGGAAAACCACGAAACTTCCCTCGGTTAGTTCGACCGCAAGGGGATTCTATCGCATTATCTGCTTACCCCTGAAGATATTTTTATGTCAGCACTGGGAACGGTGCGTCCTAGGAATTGAATTCGAATCGAACAATGATAAATATTTGCTAGAAATTATCTTTGGATAAATGAATTTTATAACTATGTGCAAAAAGTTTTCAATTCGCTTAAAAAGTTTTCGAAATACGGCGAAACACGCATAAAGTTAAAATTTGCATTAAGATGTCTAAACTTTGAATCGCTCTCTTGACCAAACTATGGGGGCCATATTTTCCAGATGCGGCTACTCTTCATGGATTAAAGCTCATCAAGACAGACAAGGTAATGAACAAGCAGATGCCCTCGCCAAATTATCCACAACTAATAAACAAAACTATTTCTCTCCGTATTCTATTTCTTTTCTCAGGATTTTCCCTATTTCTTCCCTTCCCTGCATATTTCAAATTCCTAAACATAACTGACACTGATCAATGTACATGCGGCCAACTGGGCACTCCAGAGCATTATCTTACTGAATGTATTTACACTGCCTCTTGGCATACCCGACCGCCAAATCAATCTAACCTATACAAATGACAGAAAAACTTCCTAACTAACAAGGCTTTAAATACTAAACNGCCTTAAAAAAAAATATATATATTCATATATTTAAAATATTTTTTTTGTCTAACATTAACTTTTTCTTTTTATTTCCCTTTTTTAAATTTTTATGTATATAACAAAATTAATTTTTTTTATTGTTCATGTTCTTTTTTCTTCATTTTTTGCTTCAGTCATTGTTTTTTCTGAAGCAAATGTGTTGCACTTCATTGTCTTCTGCAAGACTTTCAATGCTGTTTTTTTATTGTAAAAATGCTTATATGTATTATGTAATATGCAATTTTTTTTAAAATAAATTCCCACTGATCAGGCTAGCTCGCCGGGTTGTGGCGAGCTGGACTGGTAGTCAGACTTGGACTATAGGAGTAATGGTTTTGCAAACCTAGGTACGTGTCCACGTCTGGAGGAAGAAAAAAAGAAGAAAGATGCGGTTACTCCCTATATCTTGGGGGTCAGAAATACATTGAAAAAAAAGTTATGTTTATTCAGATAAAGTACGTTTTTGTGTCTGATTTCGTATCTTAAATTATCGTCTACACTAAATGATTAGCATATTTGATATCACCCCATCGAACCATTAAGAATGAGTCCCAGAACGTAAAGATCCGATCATTAGAACAAAAATTATTTTCAAAGAAGTCCGTTTTTCTTCTTCTTTCCTTTGGCGCACTGTGTAAAGTATAGGAAATGGGTAAAACAAAATATTCAAATAAAGGTCTACATTGTTCCAAATGAGAAAGAAGAAGAAATTTCAGAATCAAAATATTGCAAATGAAGATTTTTTGCACCACGCATCACAATAAACGATGTATTAAATGCAAAGTTTACAATGCATGTTGACACTTCTTGAAATATAACGTGTCAAATTTATTCTGCAAACTCTTAAAATCCTAGTTTCAAGTACTATTTAAAATAAAGCACAGTTAAGTAAGTCCCATAATCTGCGACAAATGTTAGCACTATAGCGTAGCAAGATCGCTTGGTAGTAAATGTGCTATAAATCGAAGGTAAGGTCAAAGAAGAGTGCGCAATTCAATCACGACTCGTGATTTATTATAGATCAAATCGTGATTCAATTATAAAGCAGTGAATGATAACTCCTGTTTGTTACTACCGTATTGATTGTTTAATAATTATCCTTTAGAGAAACATAAAACCTAAGGATCATGAAATTGTTTATTTATGAAAATAAATATTCTATTTTCCCATTGGGAATCAATCTTATGTATGATTTTTCTTTCTTGAAGTATGATTAATTTACTTTAATAAACTGAATGATAAGGTTTGTTGCATGAAAAGTATTAACAAGCGATCATTTTCTTCAAGATGATTTAATTTTTTATCCATTTTCGTTTACCGCTGTTGAACAGCCGACCGAATTTTTGGGACCACGACAACTAATGTTCAACTCCGTAGCCTTCTAATTTTGAATCCAATCCAGAAGACAAGGGAACTCCTGGACCAAGTATTGGGAGAAATGTGCCTTCTTGGAACACTTTTCGATGGAACTATTCCACATTTGCTTTACATGGAGAGGAAAACCACGAAAACCTCCTACAATTAGCCTGACGGCAAGGGGAATCTAACCTAAGATCCCTCAACCACTGATGAGATTTTACGTCAGCACAGTGGTCGGTGCAAGCCGGATGTGGAATTCGTATCGACCAGCCATCGAGGGGATTCGAATCCGGTTTACCTCTTTGGAAGGCGAATGCTCTATCCCTTGAGCTATCGCGGCTCAAGATGATTTAATTAATTTATTTAAATTGAATTTTTCATATAGAACAATTTTTTTCCTCCGCATAACAGGACCTATTTTGTGAGAGCACAAATAAGCACCCAAAATTGGATGGACAAATTTTTTAATATTAAACTGTTATTATAATAATCTAAATTATTGCCTAATGACAGACATTGACATAACTTTGTGATTTGACATAACTTGTGATTGACCCAGTGACATAACTTTGTGATACTATGCTTAGTGTCACTAGGTTCCGTCACTTGGCGTCACAGTACTTAGTAAACAATTTTATTTTTAAATTTTTCGTTGGTTTAAAAGAAATTAAAGTGGTTAATTTCATTTTAAACTGAGTTTTTATAAGTATTGAAAGATTATTTAGATTACTTTGTTTTATTCTAAAATTTAAAAAAAAAACAATCGTAATTTGTTAATTAAATTTTTAATTTTTTTTTTATTAAAATTTAAAATAAATCTGATAATTCTATTCTATTTAATTATTTTTTGAGTTGAAAAAGGATTAAAAAAATAATTATACTATTCGACTTCCTTTTCTGAAAGCAACAAAATATGTACACACTAAATTGCAAAAACAAGTTGCAACGCAACATTTTATTATTTTTACTTCTCTCCTTTTTTTAAATTAATTATCAATATTATTGTTTAGATTCTTAAAAAAGATGAAAGAAGTCAGTCAGACTATTCAAGTACACCATGAGATATGATTTAATTGAGGATACGACGCCAACCTACCAAGAAGTCAGTCCTTTTCAAAATATTCAATTTTTCATTGAAATTGATTGAGAAATAACTTATTTGATTTTAGAGATTTAAAAAAATTTTTTTCACCTATTCTGAAAAAAATATTTTTTCAGAGTAGTACCTTAATCGATTAAATTAAAGTGTGATTAAAGTGTCATAGTTTTAGGGGCTTGCTTTGACGAGTACTGTGATTTATTGGCTATTTTTTTTATTAATAAATATCTAAATGCCTTCTTTTTTACCTACTCTACATTAAATATAGACTTGAATTGTTAGCACTACGCCAAAATCAGAAATATGACTTCAGACTTTTTATTTTTACCACCGTCGTTCAACAGCAGAGTCTTGAGTTTATGACTACCAGCGTTCAATTCCGTAGCCTTGTAATTTTGAACCTGATCCATAAGACAAGGGAACTCCTGATTCAAGTATTGAGAGACATTTGACTTCGTTGTGGACTTTTTTGATGAAACGAACCCTCATTTGCGTTACATGGAAAGGGAAACCACGAAAACAACCAGCCGAGTGCGGAATTCCCATCTACCAGCCATCGCTGGGATTCGAACTCGGGTTACCTCATTGGGAGGAGACAGCTCTATCCCATGATCCTTCACGACTCACTGTAATTGATTGGTTATCTATTTTTTTTATTAATAAATACCTAAATGCCTTGTTTTGCTTTTCCTAGCCTACATTAGATAT
Source organism: Parasteatoda tepidariorum (assembly GCF_043381705.1). Classification (NCBI taxonomy): domain Eukaryota; kingdom Metazoa; phylum Arthropoda; class Arachnida; order Araneae; family Theridiidae; genus Parasteatoda; species Parasteatoda tepidariorum. The sequence continues at coordinate 9,465,520 of NC_092210.1, forward strand.
AGACTTGAATCTTTAACACTACGCCAAAATCAGAAATATGCGATAAGTTGCTTTTGAGATAAACGTATTTTAGAGTTTGCTATGTATTGTCGCCATATGCAATCAACATATATAGTTACTTTAAGGATCAATAGACGGCGCTACTGTAGTATATGGTACAATATAACGAAACATCATTGTCGGGTATCCTGGGTCGTAGCACTTAAGAAAACGTCGGTGAAGAATATACTAAAATCACAGATTTGCGATTTGGGATGGTGCTAATGTCGTTTAAAGAAAAGTAATTTTTGAAACATAAATCAATTGGAATAAGTTTTAGTGATAATGCGGTAAAAAAATCTGATTGCAATGGCTGAAAAAAAAATGAGCATTGCTTTCAGAGATCTCAAGTTAAAATGTGTGTGCTTAGATAACAGTAGAGTTAGAAGAATATTTGATTGGCGATAAATATGTTTGGTAATAAAATGATAGATTTTAATTGCTAATAGTGTTCAGGAAGTGATCGAAACTTGCTTCCTTCATAGTGTTCAAACATAAATTTAAGTACTCTAGCTGATAAAAAAGTAGCTCACTCTCGCCGACATGAAAGCGAGTTAATAAAATATAGTGAATTAATATAATATTCATTATTGTGTCATTTGCTACAGAATATCATTTACAATTTTAAAAAATTTTATATTATTTTAAATTTAAGAATATTTCTAATTAGATTTTAAAACAATACATACGACTTCTATCATATCACATTTCTATACATTTTTTAAAATATAATTTACCTTTAACGTCGCAATAAATATCGCTCAAAGATTTAAGATGAACTAAAATTACCCTATTACACAGATAGAATGCGATTGAATCATATTTAAAATACAATAATTTTGATTTAATTAAAAAAAAGCATTCTTAAAAACTATATATCGTTGTTAATTAACACACCTCTATTCATATCGTGTCGTCTATGCATTAAATATTACTATCTTGGCATCGTTCAGGTACTAATTTAAAATATATAAAGCATTATCTTAGCACATTCATAAGAAAAAACTGTACACATCTTTGTTGTCACTTTTATTACAATTGAATTTTATGCTTTATATGTATTTAACTTTATAATCAAGACATTCTTTAGCAGGCATTACTTTCAAACAACGTCTTCAACCCTTCTTTTCATAACTTTTCAAATAAGTACTCTGAGAAGTGAAGTGATTTTGGTGATAACATTTGACAAATGAGTGTTCTATCAGTTGATAGAATTATATGGATTCTAACGCCAAAGAAGTGTCACAGAGTTCATCACGATCCATCAATTATTAGTGTTCAAATCGTGTTTCAAACATGAAATCGTGAGTGATTATTCTTTCATTTTATGCTGCATTGATTATTTAATATATACGAGATGTCTCCAAATTATCTCTCCAGCTCTTTGCGTTCGATGACACGAAAAATAAATAAGACAGCTAAACTCTGCTTATTTCAGATTGAAATATTTAAATTTAATTTTTAATTGATTTTTAATCAATGCATATTGATTTTTAATCAGTACACATATCTCTAAACGTTTTCAATTTTTGAGAGCGGTAACACAAGAAACATATTTAATGTATCTAAACTCTGTTTCGAATATTTAAATTTCCATATGTAATATTTTATAAATTAATGTAATTAATGTATCATTTACTTAATACACATGGTGTTTCTAAACGTTTTCAATTATTTAGCGCAATAGCATAGGACACATAATTAAGATATCTAAACTTTGAGTAGTTTTTTTCTTAAAATTCTACATAAAATATCAGTTCATTCATTATTTGAATTGATTTAGGATTGATTACTAAATACACATGGTGTCTTTAAAAGTTTTCAATTATTCAGCACGATAACATAAGAAACATAATTAAGATAATTTAGCTTTGCGATATCCAAACCTTGCGAACTATCATCTATGGCCAAGAATTTGACTTCAGCCACACACATACGTCACATTTAAGGCAAGAATAGCCTGGTTGCTAGGGCACTGAGTCCATGTCCAAGAGTTCGTGGTTCAATCCCCGCTGGCCGAAGACTCCCCGTGAAGTAAATGGTGGATGATGCACGTTAAATCTGTCGAGTCGCAAAGTCCTCCATGTTCCCATAACAAATCATACCTCTTGGCGTACTGATCCAGGAGTTTCCTTGTCTTCAGGGTTGGTCCAAAATTACAAGGCTACGGAGTTAAACATAAGTAGTCGTAAACACAAAATTCGGTCAGATGTTCAACGACGGATATATAATTAACATATTTGAGCCGTAATGGCTCAGGGGATAGAGCGTTCGCCTTCCAATGAGGTGAACTGGGTTCGAATCCCAGCAATGGCTGGTCGATACGAATTCCGAACCCAGCTCGCACCGACCACAGTGCTGACGTAGAATATCCTCAGTGGTAGACGGATCAGAGGTTGGAGTCCCCTTACCGTCAGGCTAGCCGTTGGAGGTTTTCGTTGTTTTCCTCTCCATGTAACGCAAATGTGGGTCACTTTCATCAAAAAGTCCTCCACGAAGGCAAATTTCTCCCAATACTTGATCCATGTTCCTTTGACTTCTGGATTGGGTTCAAAATTACAAGGCTACGGAGTTGAACATTAGTTGTTGTAAATCTAAAAATTGAGCCGGCTGCTCAACGACGTTTGTAAAAAAATAAAATACATATAACGTCAACAAAATTAATAAAATTCTATTGCTTTCACATTTCTTACGTTCGGTGTTATTGCACGTCTAAGTTACAAAAAAAAACTCAAGACCTTTTTATGATATCATTAAATATTAAAATAGTGTTTTAATATTTTAAAATAATTTAAAATTTTTGAAAAAATTATAAGCATCCTAATGCTGTGTAAATACATAGTTCATTCGAGTGTTATATTTATTTACTCGTAATTGTTATGCCAAGCACGTATTTATCTTACATAGTTGTATACCTACCTATTTTTAAACATTCGTTTTGAATTTTCATGTTATTAAAAAGCTTGCTTTTTTTAAGTATTTGTTTTTAAAATCATTTTTTTGAACTGCATACTTCAATTCGCAAGTTTCTAAAGTTATATTTTTCAACTTGAATTTTTAAACTATAGCGTCCGAATAAGTTACCATTTTCAACTCTTTTTTAAGAATAACCAGTTACATCTTCTTAAACCATTTTAAAAAAAATTAATTTAAAAAGAATTAACTAAATACTCAAAAAGTATATGTTTTAAATGTTTCTGATTGGTTATTTTTCATATATATTTTGAAGATTTGATTCTCTAATTTTGTTGAGGTTTTGTTCACAAAATATTTAGGTCTAAATATTACGGTCTAAAATATGATGGCTATTATTGACTACTTTTTTAATAGGAAAGAATTTTTCCTTTCCGTTTTTTTAATTAATTATTGCTCTTTTGTTTTTTTTTAAAAAATGGTTTTTCTGAAAAAAAATGTTCTTAAGACAAATTTTTCGTCATACATAATTCCAATTCTAGAATTTCTGAGGTCGTGCTTTTCAACTTAAATCTCCAAACCCAAACTTCCAAATTACCGTTTCAACTTTCCGCAAAAAAAAAAACTTTTTAAATTCTGTCAAACCTTCAGACTCTATCCAAAAATAAAAAGTAATACATAATCAAAAGAACTTTTCTTAAACGCTTTCGATTAGTTTTTTTTTATTAGTTTTTGAACTTTTACTTTTTCGAAAAAATTTTGTTCATAATAGTTTTGTTTCGGTCATTTTTCATAACTGCTATTTTAACAAGAACGTACTTATATTCAATATCCATGTTAATAAAGGAAATTTTTTAACTTTAACATATTTTTTTTTCTTTTACAAACTAATAATCCGACCTACATACTCCAATTCTGAAGTTCTTCAAGTCGTGTTTTTCAACTTAAATCCCAAAACCAATACGTCCAAACAAATTACCATTTCAACTCTTTTGTAAGAAAAACCAATTACATCTTGTCAGACCTCAAAATTCTAAATCCATCCTTTGTCCACAGCCAACACAACAACTGTATCTGCTCCTTTTCTCTACTCATCAATCCTTAAATTGTTTCAAAAATAAATAACAAAAAAAAAGTTAACCGATTACCAAAGAAATACATAGAAGACATTCAATTCAGATATCCGCACCACACCCAAACAGTTGTCATAAGGAAGAAGAAGAAGAAAAAAAGGATCTACAGAGCTAAAAGCTTGCTCAGATTTACGCCTCACGGAAGTCACCAAAGAGTAAACCATCCTTTACTCCAGAGCGATTTTCTGCGTTTTTAAAGTTGATTTACGTTCACCTCAAAACAATAACGACACTGTTACTCGTCTTCTGTTCGAATATAAAACAAGGAAGAAAAATATGAAAAAGAGACAATCTATATTTTTGTCTTTTTCTTCGTCATTCTTGGTATCGTCTGAGGTTTTCTGGAACGACAAATTTACAGGTTAAAAGGTGGAAGCGCGGGTGGAGAGATGGGCTATGCGGACAAAGACCTTTTAGAATTGGACTAGAAAGATTTATTTCACCTAATGGGTTGACCTCATGGTCGAATGAGGTCCTAGTGGCATCATCAGAGAATTGGATTGTTTTGTTAGAATAACAAAGTTCTGTTCGCTAGGGGTCACATTTTTTTGGTCTTTCTTTCAGTTAAAAATAGCGAATTGTTTTTTTTTTTAGTGCACTTAAGAGCTGCTCCCACGAATTGTTAAATTATAAGAAAACTTCTCATTACGATTTTCTATTTAAAACAAATTTCTATTTACTACAAATGACGATTTACAGCAAATCTACGATTAACTATTTACTACAATTAATTCTTTTTAAAAAAGAAAAACCTAGATTTTAATTTTCTGCTTTGGAAAAGTACTATCTATTTCCTATTTTAAAATATAAAAAAATTGCATTGATATCTTCTATTTAAGCAGCTGGTATATCTCCATTTCCGATTTTAAAATTTAAAAAAAAATTGCATTGATATCTTCTACTTAAGCAACTAGTATATATTCGTCTATTTTAGCAATTAGTACTTCCTATTTAAAGAATATATTTTATATTTCCTATTTTAAAAAAATTACATTGATATCTTCTATTTAATCAACTTATATAAATATTCTCTATTTCTTATTTTAAAATATAATAAAAAAATTTTCATTGATTTATTTTATTTAAGCAACTGGTATATATATTCTCGATTTGATATTTTAAAATTTAAAAAAATTTTAATTGGTATCTTCTATTTAATGAACTGGTATATAGATTCTCTATTTCCTATTTAAAAAAAAATTGCATTGATATCTTCTATTTAAACAACTGGTATATATTTTAAAATTGGAAAAATTTGAATTCCTATTGTTTTCTACTATACCTTTTTTTGAAACCTAATTATTTTTTCTTCGAAATAAGAAAACTCTGCATTTCATTCCTCTTTCGAATTAAAAAAAAATACTAAACATTTTGTGTTTAAGAAAAGTTTTTTTAATTTTTATTCTTTATATTTTTCTTATATTTTTTAAACTTTTTATTATATTAAAAGATTATTATCTAAGTTCTATTTTAAAATGAAATTCTCAGGATTCATTCTTCTATTTGAAATTCTACATCTACTACATCTCTACAAATTCTAAATCTTTTAAAACAAGAAAAACCTAAAATCCTATTTTCTTTTTTCTAGAATATATTTTCTATTTAAAAATTTTATGTGTTTTTCCCCTTCAAAATAAAAAAGAAACCTACGTTCTTCTTCCTATTTAAAGAAAATGCAATCTGTTTTCAATTTTAAAACAAACCTATATATCCGTTTTCTACTTTCAAAACTACTATTTTTTCTTTTATTTGTAAACACTGCCTATTTTTTACTCTGCATTTTTATTCTATTTTCTTTTTTAAAAGTATTTTATTTCTGTTTTGTAATAAGAAAACTTTGCATTCTTATTTTCAATTTTAAGAAAATACTATCGTTTTTTTATAATAAAAAAACTGTTTCCTATTTTTTGTTCAAAAGAATATTCTAAATCTGTTTTCTATTTTAAAATTTTAAAACTTTGCATCCTTCATTTCGATTTGAAAAATATTTCTTTCTATTTCAATGTAAAAAATTATATTCATAATTAATAAAAACTATTAAACTATACTAATTAAAAAAACTACTTCATTAAAGGACTAGTCTACACTAACATTCTTTATTTCTTTTTTCTACAATTTATTTACAAATAAAAAACTGCTATCTATTTTCTTTATCATTTTAATTCTATTCCTTGTCATTTTAATATTTTTCATTTTAATTGTATTCTAAAAATTTACTTTTTTTAGGAATTACTATTTCCGTTTTCAAAAAAAAAAATTCTGCATTCCTATTTTTCATTTTAAAAGTATGTTAAAATGAGATTTCAAGTACGGTTACGTCACAGTTTTTTTTAAAAAATCCAAACATTTATTCATTAATTTTTCGAAAACATTTATTATTGATTCCCTAATTATCAGAAATGGTGATAATTATAAGCAATCTTTTCTCTATTGTTTCTAAATCCAGTTAACGACACACGTTTTAATGATAGATAACAATTCTATTTCAATATAAAAATCAATGTAAAAATTATATTCATTATTGAAAAATTTATTAAAAGCTATTACTATTTAAAAAGAAACTATTTTATATAAAGACTATTGTATACTAATATTCCTCAGTTCTTTTTCTCTAATTCATTTACGAATTCAAAACTGCTATCTATTTTCTTTATCATTTTAATTCTATTCTTTATCATTTTTATATTATTATTATTATTATTATTATTTTTAATGGTGGGCACTTGGGGTTTTTCCCATTGTCCACAGAACTGCTACTCTCTTCTCGTTACCCAGTGGGCACCTGTGGCGAAGCCACGGCGGTGGAGCAGCGTCGCTCACGTCACACAGCCACAAACCCGTTTATAGGGCTGGTCACATTCACACAAAGAGGAAAGGACATAGAACACAGAGAGAGAAAGGAACATCCATGCCCTGAGCAGGATTCGTACCCGCAGCCAATGGCTCCGCATTCTGACACGCTAACCACTCGATCACCTAGTTGGCATATTTATATTATTTTTCATTTGAATTATATTCTACAAATTTACTTATTTAGAAACTACTATTTCCGTTTTCAAAATAAAGTAAAAAATTCTGCATTCCTATTTTCGATTTCAAAAGTATACTAAATTGAGATTCCAAATATAGTTACGCGTCACATTTTTTACAAAAAAAAAAAAAAAAAAAAAAAAAAAAAAAAAAAAAAAAAAAAAAAAAAAAAAAAAAAA
>NC_092210.1:9784403-9915181 GCF_043381705.1 Parasteatoda tepidariorum
ATGCCACTATCCACATAAATCAATTATTAATCAAAAATCGAATATCAATTACTTTTCTTTATAATGCAATAAAATCTGGCGAGCAGCTATTTAAACGATCAAACACTTCGTTTGTTTATTTGTGGCTTGAAGTTAGGCTCGCAGAAAATGCCGTTCATGGGTTAAATTTAGTAGGAATAACACAACCTGTGACGTAGGCTATAGTATACCCAATTGATGCACGAACGTAAACAAGTACAAACCGGTTTAAGTCACGTAAAAACAAGCTGTATAGAGTATCACCTGATAATTAAGATTTTTACATAGAATCTTATAGTGCGTCTAATAATTTTGACAGGAACTGAAGTTTTAAAATTTTTAAACTTTTTCTTAGAATTCATTGCTTTTCTATTATACTTTAATGCTAAGTTTTATTACCTTTTTTTATTCGAAAATGTTAAGTTTTAATACTGAAATTTGTAGCTTACGAAATAATTAACAAAATGCATACAGTTTTCTGAGATAAATGCAAATTTAATGCAAAAAGATTATTCTTTAGACCAAATTGCTCACCAGAATCAGGTGAACCTGGTCACGCAAAGACATACTGAGAAAAAGTAAAGGAAACGAATTTCGTTGATTAAAAGTGAGAGAAACTTTTATAAATCCCTTTCTCTGATATTTAACAACTATACTATGCATGTTAAAAATGCACCACTTAAAAAATGCATCAAGCTAATCAAATAGAGATAATCGATGCATCAAACGAAACATACAGGAAAACTTGACGCATCAAATTAATTAGTCCAGGAAAATCAATGCATCAAACAAATATTATTGACTTAATTCATCACTCAAACGAAATAGAGATAATCGACTCATTAAACGAAACAGACGGAAAAACTTGATGCATCAAACGAAATAGACAAAAAAAACTTGTTGCATCAAACGAAATAGACAGCAAAACTTGATGCATCAAACGAAGCAGACAGAAAAACTTGACGCATCAAATTAATTAAACTGGGAAAATCAATGCAACAAACAAATAATACAAAATATTACTGACTTAATCCCTCACGCTAATCAAATAGAGATAATCAAGGCATCAAACGAAACAGACAGAAAAACTTGATGCATCAAACGTATTAAACAAGAAGAAACTCATGCATCAAATAAATCATTAAAAAAAAGAACATGGTGCATCAAAATAGTGAATTCTTACGCAAGACGCAAGAACATGTCTCTACAGGACCTAAAACTAGGTAAAAATTTATGCTACTTGACAAAAATCACAACAACAGCGTTAAAATGACATCAACCTGGCTAATATCAATATATTCTATGATATTTTACTAGCAATGCAGAAATATTACTGACTTAATCCGTAACGCTAACCAAATAGAGATAATCGACGCATCAAACGAAACAGACAGAAAAACTCGATGTGTCGAACGAATTAAACAAAGTGAAACTCATGCATGAAACAAATCATTAAAAAAAAGAACTTTGTGCATCAAACGAGTGAGTTCTTGGCGCAAGAACAACGTCTCTGCAGCGCCTGAAACTAGGTTAAAATTTATGCTACTTGATAAAAATCAAAACAACAACGTTAAAATGACATCAACCTGGCTAAAATCAATACGACTAGTTAATTAGGAATCTAGTTTAAAATCAGTACAACTAAGTCAAAATTAGAACTGAATCGAATTATAAAATCCGATGGAACAAAACATGTCCATCATATATATCTGCATTTCAGCATTTGTCTTTCAAGAACAAGGCACTTCACTAAATCCGTTTGATATTACTTTTGTCATTATTTTAAAAATAATGAAGAGGGGGAGACGAACTGCTGCGGTTGACATCTCAACTCGACCACCGACTTTCTCAATTGGGCATGCCTCGGCAGATTTGTGGTTGGGGTGCATTGCCATCTATCATGTCCTGAAAAGTGATCTTTAGAATATGACGTCCCTTTTCCAAACGGCATAAATGCGTGGTGACGCGCATCCGGAGAAGATCGCTCAAAGCATGCGAACTTTGTATTCTGTACCTAGCTTGCAAGTAGAACGTTTTTTACTTCCCTTTTTTTTTCTTTTTTTTTTTTAACTCGCCGTCTTTGGTGAAAAAACATTCCATCATTTTGCGACGGTTGTACTAACGAGGCGTTATGAAATACATTATGCCCGTTCCTCTCTTGTTTCTGATTTTGATTTATTCGAAACTGTAAATGCGGCAGAAGGTATCGTTATGAGGTGTGAGAAGCGATTTAGTTAACCCAAGAGGCAGTATCACAAAAAAGTAGACTTTTTGGAGTAGGCATTTAAACATACATAATACAATTAATAGAAAATAAGAAAAAGAGCCTAAAAAATAAAGTCATGAAACGAGGTGATTTAACTTTGTATTCAGCTCGCACAAAGATGTTTTCTAAAATTGTATCAGTATTGCGATTCACAAATCTTTTACCAGTCTCTGAATTAGTATTTATTTGTAAATCTATCATAGATAGATATAGATAGATAGAGACAGACAGATAGATAGATAGATAATGTTACTTGTCAATTAAATAACCTTCATTATTATTAATGGAATGTTTCTCACTGCAGTACTGAACTTAAACAGCATTCTTTTTTTTTCTGGTCACTAACAGAACTTCTACATACAGAATGTACTATCAACAGAATGTAAAAACGTCACCGTTTGTCTACCTTACCTTTTATATGAATCTGTTAAAATTCTTCACATGTGATGTATAATACTAAAGAAAAATAAATTATATTTTTATAAACCAAATAGTTTTATTTTAAATTATGATAGTTTTTTCTTCTTATTAAGTTTTATTTTATTATTATTAACCCTAAGTTGACGCTGCTGAAAGGCCGACCGTTGTTCGAGGTATACGCTACAAGGAAATTTGTGATTTCTAAAAATTCCCTCTTTGGTGCATTTGAAGAAAGGGGTAGCAGGTCAGGTACGTTCCACGTCATCTCCCAGGGGTCAAAATTACGTGGCATTCTTATCTTGCAGTTAAAAGATTAGAACCCTGAAAAATAGGTTTCAGATGCTTGACCATAATTGAGTATAGAGATGTACAGACCAGATGCTGAACTACATCTTTAAGTTTAACAATTCAATTAATTGTCGTAATGTTACGTGCAATTGCCATGGTTGTAATTGCCTGATTGATCATTGCTGAATTTTCAGTGGACAGGTAAGTGAAGTGACGTCAACTTAGACATCTCTACTACATGGTTGAGCTTGAAGGTTACTTAAGAAATGTTTAATGATTAAAAACTATCTGAAAAATGTAACATCTGTGGTAATAATTCAGTCTTCCAAAGATTTGTGTTTTAAAAAAAACTGGAGAAAAAAAATTTGGATGAATTTTTGCCTAAATTTGTACAGAATAGAATTTATTCATTTAATTCTAATTTAATCTAATAGCATCTAAAATAAATAAAAAAGGAAAGAAAGACCAAATGATTATGGGGAAACAATTATTCTTATGTTGTGAAAAGAACTTGTTATAGTCTTTACTCTTTTAAACACAGCTTTTGAGAATATAAATTTTTCTGACTTTAACTATGTCTGATAGTATTTCTATAATCTATCTATATTTCATTTTAACTTTCTAAAAAAAAAACTCTTTTTAAATATACGTTATAAAAACACTATTAAAGTTTCACTACCAACCATTAAGAGCAATAAAATATCCCGATTTTTTTTTTCAAAGCAATAGTTATATACAAGAAGGGAAAAAAATCTATCTCCGCGCCGCAAAAATGACGATTCTAAAAAGATCTAGAGCCGCCAACTCAGCAAGCAACTGAAGTGAAGAAGAAGAGGAATAGATGTGATGGCACGTAGTGACCTCTTGCGACACTTAATGGAAGACGCCCCACCTTGCGATTCTAATGGAAGAACGGTGTTTTGCCTTTTTCGGATCATGGCATATTTGATCTGCACTCTCTCCTTTTTAATAGAAAAACTGTTTCTGAAAGAAGGCACTCTTAGAATACTTTGCTGGGATTTTAGATTTATCTCCAACCAAATTACCCTAAAACTAGAAAAGAGGAGGGGAAAAAAATGTTCCAGCGCTCTTTTCGAAAGAAATGTTTGAGACTTTTATACAGGCCACGAAAAAAAATTCAGCAGAGTTTCGAAAAATGAGTTTTCAGCAGTTTCATAAAATAAAATATTTTTGAAAATTAAATGTCGAATAAGAAATTCGGTTTTGTTGAGCATTGGGTTAACTGCTAAGTTTTTTTTATTTTTAATATATTTTTTTTTTAATTTGAGCATTACCTATGTCATTAAATCTTTTTAGCACAATGCTTTCGATAATTCAAAAGATGTTGCTATGTTCTTTTAAAATCTACGTTTCATTTTTTCTTCTTCGAGTTTTTCAGATAATTAAAATGGAATGTCAAGTTGAGAAAACTGAGCATTTCCAAACATTACCTTTTATTTACTTTTAATCAAGTTACTAAGGCCGCAAAAGCTGCCCGCGACATTTGTGCTGTGCATGCGAGGGTTCCTTAGCTGAAAGCAATACTCGTGATTGGTATGTCAAGCCTAAATATGGAACTTTTAACCTCATAGATGCACCTCGTTCTGACCGTCGAATTGAGTTCGATGCAGATCGTTTAAACCAACTTTTGCATGAAATTTAGCTTCAAACGACAAAGGAACTGGCAGAGAAAACAGAAGGAAAAAAGCACTTTAAACATTTAAAAAAGGGGAAGAAGAAAAAAGAAACGGGGGAAAAAAGGCAGAACTCAGTTACGAACCCAATACTTCTAGCATATAACTTATATATATATAGGCACAAAAAAACGTGTTCCAAAATTCACACAATCATTTCCTTCAGAGTTAATGCAAAAAATATTCTTTACGAAAAGAATTAGACAACGGGGTAGCTGGCGATCAAGGGTTATTAACAATGGAAGCGTTTGATTAAATCTTAAACACTGCCTGTTGTAATTTATAAATTGCAGAAAACACTTATGAATGGTAAAATTACGCGTAAATTTAAACACCTATCACAATAGTAAAACTTCTTAGAATATAAAGTTCTTAGAATATTTACTTTTAATCAAGGTACTAACGCCTCGTACAAGCGGAAGGATACACCAGAAGTTTTCCAAATTCCTTCTCGTTTTAGGAAGCTTGTTATTGTTTACATTCAGTCAACCATCCAAATAAAATTACGTCTGATTTATGACTTCGTATTATGTCACATATACAGTATTTCAAAATCTATTTATTTATTTTTAAGTACAGTTCATCATTTTTCAAAATTTTATTAATTCTTTATCTTGTTATGATTAACGTATTAACAAAGTGTTTTTTAATAAAATTATAAAAATTTACAATTTTTCCCCCTTTCTTTTTAAGTTGGGAGGCTGTTATTGTTGTAGTTCATTTACGTTGCACTAGAGCTGCGCAATAGGCTATTGGTGACGGTCTGGGAAACATCCCTGAGGATGATCCGAAGACGCTAAATCGCAATGTCGATCCTCTGCAGAGGGGATTGCACGTCAGCTTCGGTAGCCGGACGACCTGCACGTGTAATCGAGCACTTTACGGTAGAACAGTTTAACGAGGACCCATACAGCAAACCCTCGATCCCTTCGCAGACTGATCCTAGTGGTCACCCACTTGCACACTGTCTGCAGCCAGTGATGCTTGAATTCGGTGATCTGTTAGGAACCGTGTCTTTAAGTACAGTCCACTGCGGGACTAAAGTTGAGATGCAATCACGGGAGTCGGTGAGCGGAGCAAAAGATTATCTTAGATTGCTTTTTTTTTCGTTGAACAGCCCACCCAATTTTTTGGGTTTACTACCACTAATGTTCAACTCCATAGCATTGTAATTATGAACCTAATACAGAAGACAAGGGAACTCCTGGATCGAGTATTGGGAAAAATTCACCTTCGTGGAGGACTTTTTGATGGAACTAACCCGTATGTGCGTTACATGGGGAGGAAAACAACGAAATTCTCCCACGGTTAGCCTGACGGCAAGGGAACTCTAACGCATGATCCGTCTACCACTGAGGATATTTCACGTCAGCACTGTGGTCGGTGCAAGCCGGATACTGAGTTCGTATCGACTGGGATTCGAACCCGGTTCGCCTCACTGGAAGGCGAACGCTCTATCCCCTGAGCCATCGCGGCTTAGATTACTTTAAAAAAGAAAAAAAGAAGAAGGAAAAAAAAATTTTTTTAAATAATAATAATAACTTTTACTTTTTTTAGAAAGTATCTGCTCCCTCTAATGCCTCCGATACTTGCATGAAGTAAAGAATTGTCGTGCAAGAGCTCCATTTCTCTGTGAAAGAGCTAATTTAATCTGAAAAATAGTTGTCCTAAAGTGCAAATAACAGTAGCGAGTCAAAATCTCCGATTACTTTTCTTCTATCTTAGCCAAGGACAACCGGACGAATTAATAACCAAAAGGCCATCCCATCGCGTGTCTTGACCACAGGGAAGCATCAGTGAAAGGTCAGTAGTGGCCACTCCACCCAGTGGCGTTCGGGCGGCAGGGGATGACACTGGGGAATGGGAGGGGTCACTGTTGATTCTCTCGTTGCTATGGAAACGGGAATGAAGAGTATTCGAGACGCCCGGAAACTCACCATTGGTCTGTCGGTGTCCGCACGCATCCTCAAGACAACGCCCCGGCATATCTACTGCGGGGGCGAAAGCAAAATTTACTCTTAGGGAAATTATTTTGAAGCATTTGGAGTAAATAGTTATTTTCTTTCTCTAATGGAGTAAATAAAAACTATAAAAACTATTTTTAATAATTATAATTTTAAAAACATTTTTTTAAAAATTAGTAAATAGTTATTTTTTTTCTCTAATGGAGTAAATATAAACTACGGAAACTATATTTAATGTTTATAATTTAAAAAAAAAAATAAAAAAAAAATAAAAAAAAGATTTTTTTTTTAAATTAGTAGTGGAGTAAATAGTCATTTTCTTTCTCTAATGGAGTAAATATAAACTATGGAAACTAAATTTAATGTTTATAATTTTAAAAACATTTTCCAAACTCAGGCTATTGAATGCAAGTCATAAATAAGTATTGTACGCATGTTTATGGATGTATAAGCATGTAAATAATGTCTTTTCTACAAACGCCGCAGCATTTTAAATGTGTAATAAATTTAGATGAATATAAAATTGTGCTCTTAAATTATGTACAAATAATTTAGGAATAAATTCTTGAGAGGTATAACACAGTAGAAGTAGCACATTATTAATTAAAACCAAAACTAGAATTGAGATTTAGATACATCCAAGTTTCAAATCTGTTTTGATGGGGGTTTTTTATCCCACATTCCTCACAAGTGATTCGATGCATTGTAAGTTTATTCAAAAGTGTTTAAAAAATTACGTTAGGATGCCAAAAAAAAGAGAGACATTTATTAAAAATATGACAGCTTCTCTTTTTTTGAAGAAACTTAATTTATTAAAATTTGTTTTATTAAAACAAAAAATAGACCGCTGTTTATTAAATTCTAATTTCGTTATCAAAACTTCGATACCAGGCGTCGCTCTGAGCATTCGCTACCTCGCCAAATACGATAAAATCTTTAATTTGGCGAATAATATTGTGTTTTGGCGAAAGTATTGGCGAATGTTTTTTTTCACTGGAAAGAAATTAAAATTACATTCATACATTTTAATTACTTCATTAAAATTTCCATATTATAAATAGTAACAACAACACATTATTAATATGATTATTGCTTTCGTCGTTGGAGAACAAGTATGAAAATCAATATATACTGAAGTGTAATCATTTAATTAAAAAAATACAGCCAGCAAGAAAGGATTACGATGAATAATATAGCTTTTTGAGGCAACTTTATTTATCAACCTTTAATTTATTAAAATATAAAAATGGCAACGCTATTCAATGTAATCATTCTTTATTACATTAAATCTTAATTTTGGTATCGAAATTTCGATAGTATAAAAATAGCTACTACTGTTGCTGTTGTTTCTAATCGATTATCGAATGCGTATGAAAATGAGCATATTTTAGGGAGAAATTTACTTTAAATATACTGTCAACAAAAAAGGTATTAAGATAAAGTAAACATTTGGAAAAAAATTCCGTAATTTAAAAAAAAAAAATTTTTTTAAAGAAATACATAATTAAAATGTAAATATTATGATTCCGAAGTACGAGGATCCATAATAAAATGGGGGAAAATGATTCAACTTCCGGGCATTTGGGTGGCATACAAAGATCACGCGATTTAGTCCCAGGAACTCTCTCAGAATCACGTCAATTGATTAATGGATGTATTATCAGGTAAATGAGATTATACAATCAAAAAGTGACCATTTTGTCACGTGACTTTCAAGCTACAATGACTCGTGAGGAGGTATATTGACTATCATGTTTCTTGTTTGAGCAGATAATATCTATATCAGAACAATTTTGAAAAATCGCAATATGATCAAAAAGAGGATTAAAAAGTTTAATAACAATTATCAATGTAAAAGTAATTTATTTTTATGAGAGATTCTTGCAGTTGCATTTCGTATTCATTTTTCAAACTATTTTACTGATACAATTCAATAGTAACAGTCCTGGTTGGCAGGACTCACTTTCCTGAAAACGGGAGTTCGAATCCAGCCGGTCGAAGACTCCACGTGTTGTAAATGGTGACTTCTGAGCATTAAATCTGTCGTGTCACCAAGTCCTCCACGTTCCTATAACAAACTATACCTCTGGGGGTACTGAATCGGAAAATGATCGTTGTCTGGTTCAAGTCAAAATTACGATCTGTGGATGAATGAATGGATGTATGAAACGCTATAAACGGATGTGACGTATGGGTACGGCATAAATCAAATTCTTGGCCATAGATGGCGCCACTGGAAAGAACTATCGCACTTCATCTGCTTGAATGGTCGACGACGACAACAACAATTCAATAGTAATGCATTTAAAATAACCTTACTACAAAATTTACGGTATCGTTTTGTATCATCACTCATACTACTTATGCTTCAAACCATGTTCCGCGCATGACAGGCCCAAATGGACTGCTCACAACGACCATAGAGTTGTTCATATTGTGGTATGTTTGGGAAATTTCCATCTTATACAAGATGTATTGAAGGAACAGCCTTGAAGTATTTTTAGAAATCGCGTTAAGAAGAAAATTAAAAAAAAAAATGTCTGCACGTTAAAGGTCAAAGATTAAGGCTTAAGCGAGGTAAGAAAAACTCGATTGAAATTTAGTAGTTTTGAATCCAACCCAGAAGACAAAGGAAACTCCTGGATCAAACATCGGGACAAACTACCTTCGTAGAGGACTTTTTGGTGGAATTAACCCGCATTTGCGTTACATAGAGAGAAATACCATGAAACCTCCCACAGTCAGCCCGACGGCAAGGCGATTCTAATCCACGATCCATCTACGACTTAGGATATTTTAAGTCTGTAATTGGTGCGATCCGAGAGCAGAATCCCCTGTTCACCACGACTCTCTGTTAGGATTTATAGATTTCCCAAACAATAAAAAAAAAATAGAAGAAAGGCATTTTTCTTTTTTCAAATTGCCCCCAAAACTATATTAAACTTACTTGTCTCGAAAGTGCAAAAATGCATATATTGCATACATTGTATTCGATTTATTAGTTAGCTTTATCTTTTTATTTTTTCCCCTAATGATAATTTCACTGAAATATGTTTTCCAAAATAAGTTTCCTTATTAATATACAATCAAAAAAGATGTTTAAGTACGTAAAAGTTTGAGTCGTAGTTTGAGATTCTGTAGGCAGCTTTCATCTCTCTATCTCATTGAATTTATTCGATTAAATATTCTACGTTTCACTTCATCGCTTTAACCTCATCCGCAATAAGAGCAGGGGTCTCAGTCATTAAGCAAAACTTATGTCACATAAACCCTAAAAGTTGTCTTCCCCACCGCGCCGACAACTGCTGCGGTGAAAACAGCATCCCTATATCTGCTCCCCAGCATCCCAAGCAGTGATCTTCACAGTTACAGTGAAGAGAAGGGATGGAGGAGAGGGTCTTTGTCGAAGCTCGCAACCCGTGACCGATCTGCAAGACAATGCGTCATCCGTACTGTCAAAAGCTACAACGAAATTCCATTAGGAGACTCGTAGCGGGATGTCTGTGAGAGCCGCAAGAGGTCGCCACCTACTGCAAGTTGAGCGGTGCCACTTTCCTTTTTCTTTTGATAGCTGATGATGGCCTTTTATGATTGTATTCGATCGTTTGACAGAGATGCTGAGAGGGAAGTGGAAACACAGCGTGAAGAGCGTCGAACAAAAAGGGAGGAAATTTAATAGTATCTTTTTCTTCGATTGGGAAATGGATATGAGAACTAAATTCATCCCATCTGTTTTATCGGAAGATTAGACGGAAAAAAAAGATGCTTTAATAGCAACTACTTCTAACTAAGTATTTAAATAGAAATTTCGTTAAAATAATTAGTCAGTTTTGCGTTGTTAAATAAGTGCAACTACAAAATATTCAAAGTGATCACGCCTAATGAGAAAAAAACTTCTTTTTAAACCAATTATTTTAATTATAATAGTGTGCACATAATAAATAAGTGCATACAACACATAAGTAACGAATTACATAGTAGTGTGCAAATATTAATTAAAGAAAAAGTTTGTGTGTTCTCTTATAACTTCAGATCCGTTTGTGTTTGGGTCCTAAAATTTGGACAGCGAGTGAAAAGCGAAATTTTAGTCCCCTTTCCCTAAAAACGTTCGAATACTTCGATTGGATTGTTCGCAGAAACGTTTGGAAAATGATGGCTCATTGGCTGAGTATTAGCCATCGTTTGAAATAAAACCATCCATGATTCTGTTTCTATTCATTTTTTCAAACATTTTTTAAATAACACCAGTGATGTTTGCTGCTTATATCTTTACTGATTAAAAAAAAATATTATTGTCCGTTCTTTAATATTTATTTTTTAACCGTTATGCTATTACAAAAACTTAAGGATCAACTTTAGCGTGGTACCATATGCGGACTACTTCACAAAATAAGTATTGCTTAAGTTATCATGGATCACGTGTTTGTTTTGTATATAACTACACGATTGAAACGTGTTTAAATAAAACTAAGTAATTCAAAATCAATGTTTGTGAAATTAAAAATAAAAAGATGTTATGTACTAGAAAGCAAAATTAATGGAAAAGAGGTACTTATGCTTTTTGAGGAATCGTAAAAAATCACGTTACTATTATCGACGCCATTGGTGCTTTATTAATATTGATAAAAGTACTTCTGTTATTGTAGTAACAAGCGCTGTTTTAATAGGTGTTAAAGATAATAATAAAAGTATTTAATATTCGTACCAAAGTACTAATATAGAAACCGTGGTAATGTTTTTACTGCCGTCCAAAAGGGATAAGTTCCTGATTGCACTATATGTTAACTATCATGAGTTAGCCTCGAGCAATATCATTATGCAAAATGAAATTAATTATTTAAATCTAATAGCGTTAAAGTCCTTGGGAAGGACATCAAATGATAATAAATAAATAAATTTTACTTTATAATCGTCATTGAACAGCAGACCCAATTTTTGTGGATTACGACTACTAAATGTTCAACTATGTTGTCTTGTAATTTTGAACCCAATCCAGAAGTCAAGAGCACTCCTGGATTAAATATTGGGTGAAGTTTGCCTTTGCGGAGACTTTTCGATGAAGGGTAACCTGCATTTGCGTTACATGGAAAGGAAAGCCACGAAAATCTCCCACGGTTAGCCTAACTTCAAGGGGACTCTAACCCATGATGCACCTACCATTGAGGATATTTTACGTTAGCAGTGTGGTCGGCGCAAGCTGGATGCGAAATTCGTATCGAGCAGCCATCACTGGGAATCGAACAGGGTTCACCTAATTGGAAGGTGAACGCTCTATCCCCTGAGCCATCACGGATTAAATAAATAAATAAGAATTATTTCAGCTTTATCTTTTACGTCTGTGCCCTTCAGCTTTGTGTCTTTATTAATTGGTATTTACTTTTTTTTCACCCCTCGATTAAAATGGGCGCTATTTTGTAAGTAACATATTACATGGTATTATGGCTAGTAACATATTACATTTTGATATGCATATAAGTTAAGGATAGCACATTAGTGTGTATATTAATCTTCAGAGTTCATTTAAGTATGATATATAAATCAGAGGTTGCAAATAAGTCATAGGTGTACTCATAATTAAGAGATAACATATTTATCTGCATATATAAGAAAGAAGTTAGAAATGTGCATATGAATAAGGGATTTATGATCTGTGTCTAGGTTTTTTCGGTGAATAAAAAGAAGAAGCGTGATTTTAGTTCATTACATAGTTTAATATCACAAGAGCCGGAATCGACTGAACTGGGACAAACCTAAATGGTAGTGCGTAATGTAAGTAAGAAAGCAAAATTACCAAATGATGCTATAATTTAAGCCTGATGTAAAGAAAAAGAAAAATAAAGGCGAAGAATCAATGAGATTACTCGGGATCGGCTTAAAGGAGTGTTGGACACACACAAAAAAAAAGAATGTGAATGGTATTTTTTTTCAATTCGACAATGGAAACTAATTTAAAGTGTTGAACTTAAGTCTTCGAGAAATACGGATTTCTTAGAAATCGAGATCATTGATAATGTAATAAATAACAGTTACAGTAAATGAATATGTTGTTGTGAATGACCGAAGTTGGTGGTTGTTGACTTTCACCGGTGAATGTTCACAATCACATAGTCGTTTTTGCATATGTCCGAAATATATACTAGGTCTTATTAAGTGCCACTGCCCGGTATACATTTTTTTTTTAAGGTTCAGTGCTACTCCCCGTTATGCATTTAACCGATACTCCGAACACTGATGTTTCTCAGTAGATATGGAAAAAATATAATAATATCAACGACTAAATTAATATCAAATCAGATATAAAAAAATATATCGGACATTCAACAAAGCGACTATGCGATTGTTGACATTCATCGGCGAAAGTCGACATTCTCTTGATTTCGGTTATTCACTGTAACAAATATACTGCACAATAGACCATCTGAAAAATAGCGAAATAAAAACAGAGGAATTTAGAAATGCATGGTTTGCTGTGTACTGCTTACGAAGCAAGATAGTAACGTGCCGAGAAAAAAACATTTGTAAGAAATTCGTCAACAGATGGGACTGTTGAAGGAAGAAAAAAACTGTAAAGCTATCCTGAAACAAGTAGTGCTGAGTATTAAAGTATTCAATCTAAAAACTTTGCCTGCACATTGTTTTGTTTCAGACCGCACCCACATCGTTACTACAAATGATGGTTATTTTGAAAGCATTATTTTATAAAGGTTTTCAGTCAGCAACGCTCAGTGAGAATAAAATTTAAAAATTTGTGCGTGCATTGCTTAGTTTCAGGCTAAAGACGTTGTTGCTGCAACCGACAGTTGCTTTGAAAACATTGATTTATAAATTTTTCAGCAAGCAGGGCCATCTATTGACAAATTTTGTAAATAATTTTAAAATTTGTTGAGAATAAATACTATATTTTTTCAGTAGAACGTTAAAAAAAAAATTGTACAGTGAAAAATAGTGAACTTTACTGCTTTCCTTTTTTCTTCTAATTGATTTTAACCGTTGTTTGCCATTTTTGAGACACTCGTTATTTATAGTGTGTGACTAAATAAATTTTTAGTTTTGCGATGGTCTTTGTTATTCAATTTACTTTCTATTTAATTCTTTTCTTTATTTATTTTACACCAAACATCGTGTCACTGATGAACTCTAACTCTCATGGGTAAACAAGACAGATAGGCCTACATTTCACTTAAAACGAAATAGGAGAAACAAAAGGTATGAAAAACGCGATGATTGGCAAAACGAAAGTTTAGGACTGACACTTTCCAACAAATGGACAAGTCATGTCAGACATAAAATCTGCACGCACACACGGATCCCAATAGGTTAATTACAGGTCAGTTTGTGCGGTGCGCCATTTCTTTTTGCGTTCCCGGAAATTTTCTTCGTTGATATGTCGTGGTATCTCATGTCTTGGGTAAAAGTAATTTGTTCCCTTTCAAAAAGGTATTATTAACATAACAAAGTGCTGCGAGTTGTTCCGATTAGTTGAAAACACACATAATGGAAACCTTTTAATAGAAAAATGGGATTTCCAAAATAGAATTAAATCGAATAATAGAAGCTTTCAACTCTGAAGATGTTTGTCAAAAGAAATAGAATTATTTAATTTTCTTCCAGAACGTTCAAAGTCGAGAAATAATTTTTGAACAAAAAGATTCATAATGTTTTTGTATGCATGACCTATAAAGAGCTTAGTGGGCGATGGTTCTGTTTGAAATATTTGATATGTTGGAAAGATCACTTGCTTAATCAATTAATCTTTGCAACTCGAGAAGAATTAAAGTAATTATGCCTAATCATGTGATTTAAAGCAGATTTAATTGGAGACCTGTAGCTGATGTCACGCGTGTGTGTAGAACCTGATTGGTTTCTGAATCGGCAAATGCCACGATGTACCTACGATGACGTCACTTTCGAGTATCCAATTCCTGTTTTAAAGTTATTATTTATGAAGTGGCAACGTTAGCAGATCTTGTTATAAAAACATGCTTGACAGAGAAGTGTAAGATAATAATCCACCAAATTTTGCATTGTAATACACTATTAAAAATTACGAGTCATGTTGAAACCGAAAATTGGTATTCATTTGATGGCTACATAAAATGGAGCTCAATTCTGTCATATTTGTATTTTTACTAGTTCCAAGTACCAGTAAAAGATCGAAACCAAAAGTAGGTGCTTTGAAGAAACGAAACATCTATTTTTATTCTTCCTCTTTTTATTCTTTTATAAAATCAGAGGAAGGTTACACCATTGTTAGATATTTTTAAAGCGCTTAAATGCAGGCCAAGACTGCTATTTACCGTAACAAGATTATTTACTTGACGCAGGTTATTTTATGACATTCCTCTAACCATTTTATTCCTCCAACCAAACTTAAAAAGGCAACATCAAAGAAATGAGCACTTTAATTAAAGCAAATAAAACATTTATCTACCTAAATAAGTTGATACTTTAAACAACACGCATTAGTCGACCCGACACACTGAGACATGCGTCGTAAGCAAATATCGTTCAGTTTACAATCACCGTCAAAGTTTTGTGTCTTTTACTTAATTTTGGTGCCGTCAGTTTCATCATGGAAGTATTTCTCGTTCATACCTCACAATTTATGGTGTAACTAAAATAAAATGATCCTTCATTTAACTAAGTTTTGGGATAATGAGAAACTTTGCACCAAATACTTGTAAAATATTTGCCGAGTTTTTTTACAGTGTACCCTACAATAATACCTCTACCCTTCTCCTTTCTTCCTATAGAAAGATGGACACTATGGTACATGATTGAGGATTTTATTAGTATTCAGCTATCACGAAAATTCCTGCTTACTTCTAGCTTAATTCTAGCTTGATGTTGTCTGTTGCTTTCCTAACTGCAATCCAACCGAGCAAACGACTTTGTAAGTAATGAAAAGAATAGATGAAATCTCTATGAATGAGGTAAAGAAAGGTGGCCGTATGATTTTTAGAACAGCGGTTGCAGTAATTTGGAGAGAGATAGTTGCTCTTGATGCGCCAACCTCTGTGATTCCCAGTTAATCTGTCAAATTCTTCAACAATGTTCAAAATTACATTTTCTTACTTGTAAATAAATAATTTTTTCATAGAATTCTATTAATCATTTATGGAATAGCTAACACCAAGCTGAAATGCAGTAATTCTATGTCAAATTCCCAAAAGAAAGGCCGTTCGATCGTTCTGACTTCAAGTTATTTTAAATTAAGTTATTCAAGTTAAGCTATATTTCATTGCAAGTTGAGAAAAGACCATTCCGGTATAGGATTGAAGTAACCATCCGCGACTGTATATAGTTCCGTTTTATTTCTTTATCAAATTATACAAATAGGCTTTCAAAACAATATATAAAAGCTTTTAAAAGTAAAACACGTCAGACAGAAATTTAATTTGTGCTATCTTTTACGATGTATATCATGAAATTATTAAAAATATTTTTTAGTTTTGTAGTCTTACTGAATCCTAGATTTAATGACATATTTCAATAAATAAAGAGAATATTTGTTTTTGACAAAGAAACAACTATATGACGTAGCAAGATCATCAGATTTGACATTGGTCTTATGCTGACATACCCTTAACAAATCAAATGCGAGATAAAGAATTTTTACTTTTGTTTCGTTGTGGAAGAGAATCGTCTGCAAATAATGTTTTGTGTGTAAAGAATAAAATTTTTTATTTATTTCAAATACACCTTCTGATTTAGTTTTAGAAATATAATACCAATACGATTTAAATATGATGTAATTTTCTAATTTTACGATGAAAAGCATTAGTTTTCATTCAATAGGTTTTGATTTCCTCATTTCACACGATTTAAGACAGCCAGCAAACAGAAGGCTGTGCAGCGTCGATTCAAGAGTTGGCGATGTTGATATACGTATTTTCGCGCAGGCAGCTTAGCACCCATTTGGCGTGCACTTAGATACAAACAGTCGCTCTCTCAATAGGAAGAATGGGTTTTTCTTAACTAGCAGCAGAGTATAGAATAAAACCATTTATAATGGGAGAGAGCCGTGATGGCTCAGGGGATAAAGCATTCGACTTCCAACGAGGTGAATCTGGTTCGAATGCCACAGATTGCTGGTCGATCGATACGCATCCGACTTGCACCGATCTCAGTGCTGACGTAAAATATTCTCAGTGGTAGACGGATCATGGGCTAGAGTCCCCTTGACGTAAGGCTAACCGGGGGAGGTTTTCCTCTCTATGTAACGCAAATGCGGGTTAGTTACATCAAAAAGACCTCCACGAAGGCAGAATTCTCTCAATATTTGATCCAAGAGTTCCCTTGTCTTCTGAATTGGGTTCTAAACTACAAGGCTACGTAGTTGGACATTAGTAGTAAACACAAAAAATTGGATCGTCTGTTCAACAACGGTTATAATATGACATTATAATGGAGGGAAATTGAAGAGATAATATAACTAAACTAAACTCAGTGGCGCGACAGCCCATAGAGGGCCAAGGCCTACTGTGCCCATCTCAGTTTTCTTGACCTTTGGCTCTGGGGTGCAAAAGCAGATGTTCTAGTTAGGTGGTCAGCCGAACGCGAAAACCCCAGTGTTTAGTTCCCAAGCATGCTTGGTACTCATTTATCGACCCACTGAAGGGATGAAAGGCTGAGTCAACCATGCCCGACCCGAGGATCGAACCCAAGACCTGTGGCACGGGAGTGCGAAGCGCTACCATTCAGCCACCGGGCGTCGAAGAGAAAATATGGGTCTTCCAAAATATACCAATAAAAAACGGCCGTACACCCCGATTCAAAGTTAACTTATCTTCATAATTTGCGGTAATGGCCAAGATTAGAGTCTGGTGACTGGAGTTCTCGCGATTGCCGGCAATACTTTTCTTTCTCAATGAGATGTTTGTATCCCTCTGATATTATTTAATGTACCTTAGATATCTGGAAATTACGTCACTGTCCCTCTATCATAAGAATTTAGTAATAATTTAACATATTTTCTATTATAAAAAAACAGGAATAAAGTATTTTTGAGTTTTATAAACTTTGTGCAAAATCTGAAATTTTGATTTAACACACGTCTCATTTACTGTGTTAATATAAAGTTTCCTGAATACAGTGTTTCAGAATTTTATGAATGCAAGGCAAGCGAAACTCGAATGTTTAATTTAGCACTTTTTCCATAGAAAGCATGATGCAGTGTTTCGAAATGTTACGAACAGTAAATTGAACAGAATTTATAGCTCAACTTCCCAATAGAGAATACTAAAACAGAGTTTCTATCTGAGTGGGACGTCAATAACAGTGATCGATTACAACTGTAATTAATTACAGATAATCACTATGTAAATATTACTTGTAATCACAATTACAGGTCAGTGCGATTACAAGTAATCATAAATTTTGATTTCACCAGAGTAGGGCAAAAATGTAATCGATTACATTTTTCAACTACTGTAATCAATTACTTGTAATCATGATTACAACTTTTGATTACAACTGGAATTATGATTACAATACTCATTTACAGTGATCAATTACTTATAATCATGATTATAAACATTCATAATTTTGATAACAACTGTTATCGTGATTACATAACCAATTACTTGTAATCGTGATTACATGTAAACATATATTTTGATTAATTGTTACCATAATTCTCCGTAATTGTTTTTGTTGTGATTACTTAGAATGACGATTACAGTTGTAATCAAAATTTTGATGAATTGTAATCAAGATCACAAGTAATTGATTACTGTAATCAATTATTGTAACCATGATTGCAGCTGTAATCAAAATTATAAAAAGTTGTAATCACGCTTACATGTAATTGATTACAGTAATCGACAATTGTAATCCCGATTACAGCTGTAATCAAAGTTGTAATCATGATTACAAGTAATTGATTACTGTAATTGATTGTCATCAAAATTATGTGATCTTGTAATCATGATTACAGTAATAGATCACTGTAATTGAAAAATGTAATCGATTACATTTTTGCCCAACTCTGGTTTTTATATACTTTTATCAATAGAAGCCTTAGCGATGTAAATAGAGAAAATATTTGAATTATCGATATAGTGACAGAAAATGGCTTCCGTGGTTTTTGTCGTGTTCACTTATCTGCATTCTGCTTTGAAAGTTGTCAACTCCCGAAGTTTGAGCCAATTTTATGAGACACTTAGTGATAGTAAAGTCACGAAATCCTTGTGTGTCGATTAGAGAAAGGATCACTTTGATTGACTCAACACCGTTTGGGTCAGATATATCTTAATCACTACCTCCACCCCCCTGAAAGAAATCACGCAAACGAGTGTCTCATTATTGAAACGGTTCAGTTACACGCAGGTTCAAATTCCATTTAAAAAAAAGGAACAACGGTAAGAACTAATAGATGTCTTGCTTATACTTTTTTATACATTAATAAATGCATTTCACATTGATTTTCAATAGCACGGATGAACGATTAAAAATTATTCATATGAAGTACTTCTTATTAAAATTAGTTCACTATTTTTTAAGAAATTTAATTTTGCTGGAGTCATTTAAGAGCAGCGGAATCATATGACTTAGGTCAATGAAAAGCTTGTATAGTTTAAGAGCTTTTATTTTTGCATACTGTAAAAGTTTTTATATTGGTAAGAACATGTTACAGCAATACCTCATAAAAGAGAGAAGGCCGCAGCACGGGTTACTATAAACAAGAAATCTGATCCTTTAATAGCCCAAAAGTAATGACATTTACCGTCACTGAGCAGCTTAGTAGTCCGAACGTAGTGACATCTTTCGCAGTTTATGTTCGTAACAACGGACTGCTAAATTGATCCGTACTTAGACCTTCTTTCTTCCAGGAGGTGTTGGTTACAATCATGCTGTGATCAGATATGAATTTAGGCTTCATCATCAACATCATTGATACACCCCTCATATACTGCTTATGGCTTGATATACCATAAGCAGTAGACAAAAAGTAAGTAAGTGAACAATAAGTAAGTGAAAGTTAGTAGTTTAATGAAAATCTCTGTAGAAAACATGAAAAATAATATCATAAAAACAGTTGATTTTTAAGTGTTTTCCATTAGATTCTGTAAAAATTTACTTATTTGTACATTTTGTGAACAGCAAAAAGCAATTTTTTCAAAGTGAGATAAAGCAAAATGGCTGTTGTGTACTGTGTAGCTTATATTTTTTTGGAAGTGTAGGGACCAGCAACGACACCATTTAAGTTCGAAATGAAAAATAAAATTTATTTTAACCATACCGATGGCTAAAGAAGTACGCAGAATAACTTGATATACCATAAGCAAAAAAAGTTCAACTTTTCTGCTTCGAAATTTCTTAAAAAATTCTCTTTTTATTCGAACTCTCTTTAAATTTCAACTCTTAAAAAGCATAAGAAAATAGTTTATAAGCAAATAACTTATTCAATTAAAAAAAAACTCAGTAAATAATTGAACCCTATTTAAGTTTTCAAATTTCGAGTACTCAAATATTCAGTACTTAGATAGTTAGGTATTTTATATATGTACCCACTAGAACAGCACAAAGGGCTATTGGCGGCGGTCTGGGAAACATCGCCGAGGATGATCCAAAGACATACCATCACAATTTTGATTCTCTGCAGAGGGGATGGCTCCCCTGTTTTGGTAGCCCTACGACCTGCGCTCAAAGTCGAGCACTTTAAGATAGAACAGTTTAACGAGGACCGATACAGCGCACCCTCGGTCCCTACGCAATCCAACCGCTTACTGACCGCAGCCAGAGATGCTTGACTTCATTGTACTACTGGGAACCGTGTCTTTACAATCAGTCCACTGCGGGATTTATTTCAAAGAAAATTTCAAATTTCGTTTACTTAGATATTTATACTTTTGGATATGTCGAATTTATTTAAAACTGAAATTTCGAGTATTAAAATATTTAATACTCTGATATATCTTAATGTAATCTTTACATTGAAATTAAATTAAGATACATCCAAAATTTAAATTTCAAGTATTTCAATATATCACCGGTTTTATTATTTTAACTTAATTCAAATTCAAAACACCAAAACTTTGAGTACTTTGATATTTGGTACTTAGTATACCTTCGGATATATCATTTTAACTTAAGACCCATTTTAAGGGGGAAGGGGAATTCTGGAGTGTGCTAATAGTACAGAGGCAAAAAAATCGAAATCAAAATCATACAACCAATTTTTTAAAAAAAAATCAAAAATATGTCAAAGAAACAGTTGCATTGTTGACCTATGTGGATGGAGAATGAATAACGGGAAATCACCCACAAAAACTGCACTCATGGGATGAAAGACAAAAGTTGGGAAAAAGAAACACACGCAACCTCAGTTTCCCAGTGGAGTTCCGTGACAAACTTCTGTGTCGGGATGACGCAAAATTAAGCTGCTCCTGAATTAAACGGTGCCACGACAAGCATGCCCCGCATACTAATATTCGAATCCCCCCCCCCCCCCTCAGACACTCCTCTTTCTATCATTACATACACATATCTGTTATAATTAACATGTGATAGGTTCGCGATTTCTTCGTTGCTGCAACGTTTAGGTAACTGGATTATTATAATTTTCATAAGGTATACAGGATATGGACGGAGGGCGCTGTTCCGTGGCAGGAACACTTCAAGGTAAATTCTTTTTCCCCTGCATAACTCATTTAAAATATTAAAAAGTGAGTTCTGGCTAACCTAAAGAAATAAGTCGTGATGGCTCAGGGGATAGAGCGTTCACCTACCAAAAAGATAGACAAAGTTCGAATCCCAGCGGTTGGCTGGTTGATACGAATTCCGCACCCGGCTTGCACCGACCACAGTGCTGACGTAAAAATATCCTCAGTGGTAGGCGGATCACGGATTGATGTCCCCTTGCCGTCAAGCTAACTGTGGGAGGATATCCTCTCCATGTAACGCAAATGTGGGTCGGTTCCATCAAAAAGTCCTCCACGAAGGCAAATCTCTCCCAATACTTAATCCAGGAGTTCCCTTGTCTTTTGGATTGGGTTCAAAATTACAAGGCTATCAAGTAGTCGTAATACTAATAAATTGGGTCAGCTGTTCAAAGACTGTAATAAAATTATTACTTAGAGTAATCCATAAAATTTTAAATAGTGAAAAAAAAAATTTTTTTTTTTGAAATGTAAACAAATTTTTGCAGGATTATCTGTCCAATGCGTATTCCAGCGTAATATTACTACATAGTGGAGAATTAATTTCGAATGAGAATCAAAATTAAAATCAATAACAAAGAATGATAAAAAAATATTTCAGATTTCAGAATATTCATATTTGGTTAAAGTGTAGAATCAGGGTCCCCTTGGTTTGGCGACAAATTTCATTTGCTTATATCCAGTTTCTGGTTACCATGATATTCTTTTCTTGTTGTCTCTGATTTTAAAGCCGTCAGCATCGGGTTGTCACAATTTCTATTTACCGTTATCTAATTGGTTCTTGGTTTATTTTCATACGTATATACATTGTCATGTTTTCAAATCGTCAAATGTCAGAGTGGGCCCCGATTCTACAATTAACCCTAATTCTAATCAATAAGAATCTCTCATTCTACACTTTTACATAGCCGCTGGACTTTAGCTAAGCCTAACATATCGGTAAAAAACAAAACCCAGTCAGCAAAATGATGCAAATCTGTTCGGCGTATGTTTCTGAGCCACAGTGGCAAATTTATCGCCAAATTATGAGACAATAAAAATGAATTCAAATTAATTATGAATTAGAAAGAGTAATTTATTTAAGCTCAAACTAACAAAAGGTTTTAATTTGGAACATTCTGAATCGGACAACCTAATCAGCTTCTCGATTCATAGTTTAGTTTAGTTAGGTCTGACGATCTATCTAGAATTTTACCGAATCAAACTGCCGATTTCTGTAATTTCGATATTTCTCTCTGTACTCTTCTGGCCGAGGGAAAACTAAATTATTATTATTATTATATTAATGATTTAGCCAATATTTTCCTACCCTCAGATGGAAAATAAAAATAATTTACGCTTTTAACGAGGGAAGTTGTGCAGACTATGTCCTGTAGTTTCTGACTTTTGAGGTTAGCAGTAAAACTAATGTCTGATTACCCCTTTAAAACAACAATCCTTTTCCCTACCCCTGTTGCCCAAATCATTTATCCAAAATTAAACTCTGCGGACTGAAGTGCAATTAAATCCATATAAAAAGTTACCACACGAAGAATATAAATTAGTGAGGTGTCATTTGAGAAAAGGCATAGCGTGCTGCCATCTCAACCACTGCAAATGATAGATAACTACTGTTTTATCCAGAAAAAAAATCAAGCCTCCCTAAGGGACAAGATTCCGCCTCGCAGAAAATCTTTCCGCCTATAAAATTCTTTTACTACTGTCCCTACAATAAAAGCCCCAC
This sequence comes from Parasteatoda tepidariorum, assembly GCF_043381705.1. NCBI lineage: Eukaryota > Metazoa > Arthropoda > Arachnida > Araneae > Theridiidae > Parasteatoda > Parasteatoda tepidariorum. Next base: position 9,807,440 of record NC_092210.1, read on the forward strand.
CCTTAGAATCACGCGATTCCTTGAAAATATGTCACGCGCGCATCCTGAAAAAGCAATTCCATCCAACCATTTTTTTTTTCTAAATGGCGCCTCTCTAGAGAATTAAGAACTGACCAGTCACTTTGATAAAACAATCCTTTGGGTGGAGTCCTCGAATTTGTCCTATCATAAGGAAAGAATAAAATATGGAGATGACCCTTTTGTTGCATTGACTCTTTTTTTTCTTTTCTTTTAAGGTTCTCCAGAAGTTATGGTATCAATCAATTCCCATTTCAGGATTGTTCTATTTGGTGGGTATTCATTACCGAATCATTAAGCTACTGTAAGTACGAGATGTGTAAATCACGAAAAGCAACAAATGCCATTTTTTGAGGCGTTAATGGGTGAATAGGAAAAAAATGATTATTACGAATCTGATAAACATTTTGCAACACACGTTGTTGCTATGTAATCATTAACGAAGAATAAGGTTTTAAGGAAGTGTTAAAATTGGACATCATAAAGAGGAAATGGATCATAAAACCGAGTTTATAACAACAAAACACATTACAATACATCATGGTAATGAGATTGTAAAATATTTTTGTCGTTGAAATAGTTTTTGGGAAGAGAAAAAAAATTAAAGTAGCTTTCTATACGGAAGTACCACATTATTTTTGGTATATTACGAATTGATAGATCTAAACAGAGCCTGATTTATCATAAGGCTTCAGAAGTCCAGGGCTAGGGTCCCGTCACTTCTGGGCCCCCCCTAAATGCTACAAATATTTTTTTTCCCTTAAGAACTGTCAATTAGAGTTGTGAGGTAACAAGGATTGAAATAAATATGAGCTAAATTTACTAATATATCGTAACTTACTTAAGTCAAAAATAGTTTAAAAACACTTGTTTTATACTTAAATTTGTATGTTCATGCTCCTTAGAATAAATCATTACTTATATGCTCTAATGTCGTTAAAGTATTTCGTGCTCATTAGAGTAGATAATATGCTTGCACTACCATGCTTATGCTTCTTTGAGTAGATTAAGTAAAATTAACTGCTCTAATGTGGTTTAATTTCTAAATGATCATATGCATTTAGAATGAATAACAAAAATATTATAGACGCTAATGAGGGCCGATAACAATTTCAATTACTAAAAAAATTTAATAGAAATATTAAAATTACTTTAAGAATAAACAAGTTTTTCAAGTGGATTAAAAATGATTGAAAATGAATTTTATTTTTGTCAAACCTAAAATTAAAATTAAAAAAAAAACGGCGAGTCAATTTAGAAAAATATGTTAAGGAATTTCAGGGGGTGATCGAAGTTCATTCCTACCGTTTTCCACTTTAGGTGAGGTAAAAAGGTAATAAAATGGTAATGAGATAAGAAAACGGTCATAACTCAAAATGAGTGTTTAGGAAAATGAACATAACTCAAAAGGCGTGTTTAAGAAAATGGACATATCTGAAAATGAGTGTATTAGAAAATGGAGGCAGATAAAATGCGTCTTTTCAATGTTTAATTCAGATTTAACAACAAAACGAGAAATTTCGAATTTTTTACTTTTTTAAGCACTAAGCATTATCATTACGGGGAAAAGTCTCTGAGTTCGGGATCCAGGGTGGCTAGGTATTAAGGGACTTAGACAAATGTGAACTTCACATAACGAAATTATTTGGGTCCATTAGTTTATTCTTCAGAAAATGCACGATTTTCATTAGAGAAGTTTGAAAAGCGGAATGAAATTCCATTTTCTTAAACACGCATTTCGAGGTTTGTCCGTTTTCATAAACACAAGTTGTGTGTAAAATAAAAAGTTCATCACTGCCAGATATCTCATACTTTTATATGTTCAAGTCAGAGGCCCAACTATATCATTTAACTTTCTCATTCAATTAATTGCCGTAATGTTGTGGTCGTTAATGGCAACCAGTTGTTTTCGCTAGTTTTGTCACAACTGACAGAAAATACGACGTGAGTTCTACAAATTTATTTTAAAACTTAATTCTCAAATATACAATTTCTTAAAAAGAGATTAAAAAATAAACTGTCACTTATTTTTAAAAAATCACAGGAGGAAAAAAAGATCGTAGATCGTGCCTATTCGACCTATATTCGGTATCTAATCGAACCTTAAGCTCGAGACAATTTTTAATAAAATCTGTTTTGTTAAAATATGCTTGGCACGTTACAAGTTTACTTTAAATGAAGCGCATTCCAATCAGTTGTTACAATTTAGTGATTGATAATTTATACATTTTCAGTTGGCAAGTAATTGGATGCTTGCAACTCGCGATAACTGCAAGACGATCACAAATACACAAGCACGTGACCTATGACCTCAGCGCCAGCTGATAGCTTATAAACAAGATGTCGTGTTTAAGTCGAACTAAGATGGTGGTTCAAGTCCACATATGTAAGAATGTTAGTTAACGCGAAGTTAAACACAATGCTGTATCGCACATTAAACTTATAAAAATATATTTAATTCTTTCTCGTCTACGTATTTTACATAACTTAGATTTATTATTTGTTTATGTATTTTATCGTAACCGTGATATATTTTTGTTTGTGTACCTAGCAACTTCGATGTATTACTAATTTGTTCTACATGGCTTCGTGTCTGTATTTGTGCTAAGTAATAAATATATAGTGAACGAATGTTCTTGAGAGAATATAGAATGTGCTTTTTAAGACAATCTGGTTCTTGCACTTTAAGAAGAAGAAGATCATGGATATCCGCATATATTACCTATGACGTCACTGCCAGCTGATCACTTATAAGCAAAATGGCATGTTAAAGTTGACCAAAGTTTCTCCACATGAATTAGAATGTTACTTTACGTGAAGTTAATTAAATACAGCTTCGCATCTCACATCGAATTTATTAAAATATAATTTTTTCTCGTCTACTCCTTTTACTTAACTCAGATTTAATATTTGTTTATGTATTTTATTGTAAGTATGACATATCTTTATTTTGTGAACCGGGAAACTTCGATGCATGATTAGTTTGTTTATGTATGGTTTCATGTCTATCTTTGTGTTAAGTAAGAAATATATAGTAAAATAATTCAAATCACTGTGAAAGAATCTTTGTGTCAGAATATAGAATGTGTCACTTAAGAAAATTGATACTTTACGGCTTGGCTTACTCAAAATAGAATGGAAAGAACAGTTGCTAACGCAAACAAATGCTACGTTTCTACGATCAATCAGGATCGAGATACCCACACTACATCACTCGCATGTATCTCATTTAAGCGATGTCAACTTAGACATCTTTGCACTATTTAAAAATGCAAATTTTTGTAAAATAAAAAAATTATTGCCAAGTGAGCCTTGAGTTAACTTCTGTCTACTGAACAATTGCTTAAAAACATATTTCAGCTCAATCCAATAAAAATCAAATACAGATTTCTTTATCGTAAAATTGCAATACTGTCGTAAATTGAAATTTTTAAAATTAAATGAATTGTTACTCTCTTATATACATGCCAGTAAGTTTTTCTTCCATATTAATTTAAATATATTAAATTGAAAAAATTGCTTTTATTATGAGTCTATCATTGAAACTAAATTGTGAGTTGTGGTATTCATTTGTAGGAGAGTGTGTCTTAAAAATTAGAAACAATCCTATAATAAATGTTTTGATAATAACAAAAAACTTATATGTTCAAGTTTAATATCGGATGCAGGCTTGAATGAATGGTGAAAAATTAACGAAATATACTCACATGAGCATCATCATAAAGAAGTTAAAAGATTTTTTTTCTAAATTTTTATTTTATTTGTAAAAATTGCAGTCAAAAGATAAGTAAACTCGCCAAAAAAGACTCGTTTTCTTATAACTATTATTTTATACTTTACTTCTAAGTTTTGCTTTAAAAGCTCTAAAATTTAAAAAAAAATTATGAAAATTATAAAAAAAAACGCCTTTCTGACGCATTGATTCTATTTTAAAAAGCATATTTTGTAACAAGGAATTTTAATCTTCATTTTTTTTTCATTAGACTTAAGCTTTTCCGTTTACAAAGACAACAGCTAAATATATCAATGGTTATGCATACAAACCAATCGCCGACTACCTCTCAATGCTTTAAGAGCACCAAGATAAACATATTTTAATCAAAATTGATCTTAAAAAAAAGGATGTATTGAATCCATTATAAAGAGTCTATTTGGTAACAAATCCAAGTTTGCAAACTAAGAAATACAAGTTTCAATAAGCATTTTAAAAGCAAGAATCTTCTTGGCCATAGATGGCGCCACTGGAAAACAAGAACAATCGCACCACTCTGCCTTAACAGGCATACGAACAACAACAAAGCAAGAATGTTTTAAGAAATAGAAAAGAAGAAAACTTAGAAAAAAAGAAAAGAAAGTCATCATTTGAAGGTATACTTCGAGAAGCAGTAAAAAGCCTTTTGCCACTGTGCCTGTATAAGGATATGGATACCTATTTGCCACTGTAACTACTATCTGCAAATGCCATTTTATAAAACATTCAATTTTTTCCACTTATAACATACTATAGCAATTGGAATAAAATGGAAATTCATTGGCACAATATCCGGTGAGTGTGGTTGCTGAGGCAATATCTTTCCTTCTCTAGTTTGGTCATCCTGTTCCATACGAGTCAGAAAAATGAAAATAAATTATCAGATTTGAATATATATCTGCACTTAAATCTCTTTTTTCTTTATAGAAAATGTTGCGTTATTACATTTGTAAAACAAAAAAATTTTCTTTTTAAAATTTAATAATTTACAAAAATACAAGAAAAACGTACAATCCGAAAGAAAAAGAAGAAAAAAATGGTCCACTTTGCATAACTTTTTACCTAATTCTCTGATCTTTACGTTTTAAGCTTAATCTTAACCGTTCAGTTAATGAAAATGGTTTAGTAAATATTTTTTATTCTTTCATTTAATAATAAACGAAACAATTTTGAAAAAAGTCGTATTTTTGAAATTCGATTGTAGTTTGCAATTTGAAATTGCATTCCTTAAAATAATGTAAAAACTAAATACCTTACAATTCTAACTATTTTCGACTATTATTAAATAAAATAAATATTTACCAAAATTATTTTTTGCGTGATCTTTGAATAAACGAATTTTATAAATGTGTGCATAAAAATTTTCAGTTTTGCTCAAAAAGTTCTGGAGTTAAGCAAAAAGTAAAATTATGATTATGGAGTCTAAACTTTGAACCGCTCTCCTGACCATATTTCCCAGATTGCGGCTATCGCTATTCCCCTATTGGGGGGGGGGAGAGGAATCAGAAATCCGAATCCGTCGAAAATAAGATATGTTTATTCAGTGAAATCACGTTTTTGGTACCGATTTTGCAACTTAAAATATCATCTGCACTAATTAATAAGCATATTTGAGGTCACCCGCTCGAACTATTTGAGTCCTAAATCGTGCAGATCCGATTACTAGATCAAAAGTTACTCAGGGTCAAAGAATATACGTAGGGGACGAAGTTTAGTTATCATTGATATATGTAATGTAAAGGTTCGGTTAAGTGTGGTTAGGTATGGTCCCTCAAGGTTAGGTGCGGTCCTTGTGTATAAAGGAAAAAAACAAATTTAAGGGGCACAGCAGCAGAGGTTCTATAAGCTGGTTTGCACCTCCTAAACAACATTAGAAAAGGGGAAGCGTTGGAATGACGAAGAAAAGTTTTGAATTTTTTATATTGTTGGATTGTTTTGTATTTTTACACTATTGATAAACAGTACAATATTAGTAAGATTTTTCTTTGAGAATACATTTATATCTTACATGTTAATTAAATCTGTTAACCTATTTTGATGCAGAAAGAAAGAATAAAATGGCGGCTGGTGGGAAGCAGGACACCCAATCATACTTGTAGTTGTCCAACAACCGGTACAGAGATGACGTAGCCTAGAGAGATGACTGTCACTTTGTTATGCGCATGCGTTGGAACTTAATTCAAATGACAAGTACTCTGACCGCCACTAAGTCTGCGGCAGTCTGGTACTATGGAAACAAGAAGAGGGCATTTTAGGGAGGGTGGCTTCGATGAAGAGGTCTCTTTTTCTTTCACGGAAACCAGTTCTAAAGAGGGACCCGCATCCCTACTTGAAATAATCATACCTCGTTACCATAGTCACCGCCACAGCTCCAGACAAATGTCTGGCAGAGTACCTATCGTAGACAAACAGTAAATCTGAGTATGTTGCTCACCCTGTAAGTTGTTTTTCTGGTATATCATACCACACCGAGCAGTTCGCCGCGTAAGTTACGTAAGCTGAACTTCTTCTACTTTCTACATTCTTTGTCAGGGTGGTTCGTTTTTTATTTTGCGCATTAGACACAATGAGCTGGGTTAGAGTCCCCTTACAGTCAGGCTAACCGTGGGAATTTATAGTGGTCTTCCTCTCCATGTAACACAAATGCGGGTGAATTCCATCAGAAAGTCCTCCACGGAGGCATGTTTCTCCCAGTACTTGATTCAGGAGTTCCCTTGTCTTCTGGATTGGGTTCAAAATTACAAGGCACAGGAGTTGATCATTAGTAGTCGGAAACCCAAAAAATCGTGTCGGCTGTTCGACGACGGTTATATAAAATATATATTTAAAAAAGCAGACGTCAAAATGCACGAAAATGAACGTTAGTTTATGGTTTCTCTAATAAAACAGGTTTTATTAAATATTCATTCTTTTAAGTATGATTCTAATCAGTGGTACAAAACTATTTCAGTGGAATCTGAAGAAAGAAGAGTGGATCCAACTGTTCTTAATAAACTTATTAATTTGACATGCATGCCGAATCCAAGAAAAGAGTACGATGTGAGTTGAATTTTAATTATTATTTACTCAGCAATAAGGCTGATCATTGAAAAAAAAATTAGGAAATTTTATTTGAACCTCTTCACTACTGAAGTATAAAGAAATATAGTAAAAAAATATTTTGCAGTTCCGAATTTATATTTTACTGTCATAAGTCATAATAAGATAAACAAAATATGAGTATAGTTTGCCTACGGTAAGAACTCCCCCCACCACCACGACAAAGTCTGAGGCTATCTACTGCTATGGAAATAAAAAAAGCGCATTTCTGGGAGAGTGGCTTCTCTTCACTCTAGGACTAACGCAATACACTAGAGAAAAAAATTACCTTTCCCTCGTCGACCCGAGCCAAAACCTGTCCTAAAGAGTGGCCTCACACCCCTACTTGAAATAGTTATATCTCGTTACTATAGTCACCGGTCCAGACGAATGGATAGGGGAGCTCTTACTTTAGACAAACTATATCTGAATTTGAATATGAATATGATCTAAGTATGAATATCAATATTATACTGCCAGGGGGCTAAGAATTTAGGTACACACATACGTAGACCTCAGCTTTTAATTAGTAAAAGAATATAAATAGTTGAAATGCTAAATTGCACCTAAAGTAGAAACAAGCAAGCATATCGTTTTAATATGGTCTATTTAAATACAATGATGAACAGATTTAATAATTATTTAGAGGGAAAAAAAATTAAAAAAAAAAAACGAAATTTTATCAATGGACAATACAATACTGCGTAATATCTCAGTTTCGAAGCTATTTTAGTTACGCAAAATGAATAATTATTGAAAAGAATCTAACGTTGATTATAAATAAATACTTAATTCTTGAGGGCAATATTTCAAAATTATGAAGGAAAAAAAAACACAAAAAGTTAATTAAAATGCGTAAAAATATTACTAAGTAGATATAAAATTAAATACTCATAATACTATGAGATTTTGGGACCCGGGATTTGTCTGGTCACAAGGTCCTCCATGTTCTCATAACAAATTGTACTTCTGGGGGTACTGAATTGGAGATGGGTCGTTCACTGGTTCAGGTCTAAATTACGAACTGTGGATGAATAAATGTGAGAATGGGTCCACCCTATAAAATGGGTGTGACGTATGGGTGTGGCAGAACTCGAATTTTTGGCCATAGATGGCGTCACAGGAAAACAAAAAAAAATAGCACCCCCTCTGCCTTAATGGCCGCCGACTATGAGATTTCACTTGACAACTACGCTGTTATAAATTTTGCCTTACGTAACCAAGGTAAACATACATGGACCTGCATGTTCCTGACTTTTATTTTTCAATATTAAGTAAATATAAATTAAAAGCTTCATACAGATCACAGAACTAATAAGTCAAAAGAAAAAAATATATTCGGAATAACTAAATTATATAATATTTAAAATTCTTCTTGTTTTCGAGCACATGGATTTGGCGTCATTTTTAGAAAATCACTTCAGTTTATGTGAAATTCTACCCAAATAACTTACATGTTTTGCATCTATTGAGAAATCTCCAGGAAGCTTAAATATCGGCGAATGTTTTAGAGAAGGTAAAACTATAAATTTTCTTATAAGGTGTTGTTAGAAGCTAAGAAGCGGAAATCCGCATAGGATGAGGTTAAGCTTTTGTTTTAATTTTATAAGTTTCAATGATGTTTTTATTTATTGTTTCAGAGATAATTTAAAAAATAATTAATGCTATAATCATTGCATTTATTCAGTTCAATAATTCATTCATAATACTTCATTATTAATAATTCTTTATTAATAAATCATTCCTTTTCTAGAGTCTTACGTGGGAGGATATTGAAAAAATTACAGATTGGAGACTTTATGATCCTCGGTTAAAGCTTCCAAGAAAAGTAATACATTTAAAATTTAAACATCCACGTGAAAAAAAAGTAAAAGTTAAACGTAAAGTTTTAAAATAACTTAATAAAAAGATTGTTAACTGACCATTCTTTAAATTAAAGGTTTCAAGATATTCTGCTATAGATCGGTTCTCAACAACTGAAAAACATGCCAACTTGAAACTTTTAGCGAATATTTCGTAATCGTAATACTTTATTTTCTTCGCGCTAGAGGTAGATAACGGGCTATTGGCGACTGTTTGGGAAACATCCCTAAGGCTGATCCGCAAACGTGCCATCATAATTTTAATCATCTGCAGAAGGGATGGCTCTACCGCTTTGGTAGCCGAACGATCAACGCGTGAACTCGAACACTTTAAGTTGGAACATTTTAAGCAGGATCGATACCGCGCATCCTCGATCCCCTTGCATTTTGTGGTCACCCACCCACTCACTGACCGCTGTTAGTGTTGCTTAACTTAGATGCACTGCTGAGAACCGTGCCATTACGACCAGTCCACTATAGCGCCCAGGAATTTCGTAAAACTACATTTTTTGAAATTGACTCACGCGATATTTAATGTTGCAATTTACGTAAAATTGCTATAGTTAGTTTTACGTGATTAATCAAAAAAGAAAAAAAAAACATTGACTTGAATTTTAATCAGATTATTGTAAATACACAACATTTTCGTGTTGATTTCCGAATCGACTAAGCAGATTTGAACTTTCAATTTATCGTGACAATTTTGCCGTCATTTTTTTTTCTTTATTTATTTTTACCAAAGATATTTTACTGACAATAAAAATTTCATAACTTCGCAAAAAACAAGAAAAACAAGTAAAGAAAAATTGCTCCCAACCGCCGAAATAGTTTTTAATATTCGATACGCACCGCTTTTTTGAAAATAGCCATTGTCAATAAGATTGAATATGCTTAAGTGGTTTTAGAAATGCATGTGGCAACTCTGCACTAAACTCAAGCCGAAAAAGAAGGGAAAAAAAACTCATTTAAGATCACTATCATTAAGATCACTGTCTGATATTGATCACAATGTCAAACAGTGATAAAAACTATATCTGCTTCAAAAATAATTTTTAAAAAAAGGACATAGCTCAATTTAACATAGTGACACATAGTGTGAAACATAGTGTGAAACATAACCTGTGAAACATAGCTCAATTTAAAAATTTATTTGAGTTGAATGAAATGTTCTAATAAGTTTCATGTGCCTATACTGAGCTTAACTATATGATAACGATTACAAAATAAAACAGTGCTGCAGACTACGTCTGACGCAAAAGAAAAGGGATGATGAATGATAAGGTTATGGGACCTAGAGTTCCTGGAACCGGTGTTAATAAAAAAATTACCAAAAAAGCGAGTATCAAAGGTAAAATTATAAATATTAAACTAGCAGGACCCAATTTTGAAATTCTGACTCTGTAGTTACAAATTCTGCTAGCCCTAACTTATAAAAAAATTATATGTTGTTTATTTACAAAATGCTTTTAAATTATTAACGTAAGTAAATTATGATATCTTAGTACATATGGCTCATATTTAGTTCAATTTTCGTTGACTCATAATTCTAATAGACAATCCTTAAGGAAAACACACAAAATATTATTTGCTGCTTTTTGAGGGTCCTTATTATAAGCTCCTGAATTACCAGTGTGTCCCAAACTCTGCACCGTTACCAAAAGAAAACATCTATGAACAGCAAATAATTTTTCAAAAATCAAAATCTCAAATTTCATAATAAAAGTGCAATGTTGTAAGAAAATAAAAGATTTTCATGTAAATATTTTAATAAACAGTTAACTAAAATAGACTTACCAAAACATTTTTAAACCATATAGTAATTCTGCTTAAGTAACTTTGAACATTTAGCAATTGGCAGTAACTATTCATTTTAAGAAACTAAAACCTACTACATTTTTTTTAAACCTTTTAATTATAGTTTTAGTTTTTGTTTATTTCGAATTTCAGAGAATCAATATTTGGTTAACTTTTGATTCAATCTTTCAAAAACCTCAGTATCGGGTATAGTTATAAAAGTTTATACGAAATTACTTGTCACAAGAAATAACTACAAAACTCTTAGTTTATTTTAATCGTAAGTAATTATTCAAAGTAGAATTTTCCAAATTCACGTTTTAAGTTTAAAAACACACACTTTGAAATTTTATTTATTTATTGGTACACATTTCGTGCAAACTTGAGTGCTCAATTACATAAGTACGACTTATAAGCCTTTGTCAAGTAGAAAGACAGATAGGACAATTCAGAAAACGACAGCATGAAAATACTGATGATACATCCAGGATCACGGTGGGATATGAACCCGCAACCTCCTCGATGCATAATGTTTGGTGGATAATACCGCTCGGCTAATGGAGCCTCCTGAAAGCTCATATATTTGTTGTTAAACTTACACAGGTTTGTGTACTCGCAGTGGATTGATAGTTAAGGCACGATTCCCAGCAGATCACCGAAGTTAAGCATCTCTGGCTTCGGCCAGTGTGCGAGTGGGTGGCCACTTGGATCAATCGGCGTGGGGACCGAGGGTGTGCAGTATTGGTCCTCGTTAAATTGTTCTACCGTAAAGTGCTCGACTTCACGTGCTACCGGAGTGGGGGTGCCATCCCCTCTGCGGAGAATCAAAATTGCGATGACATGTCTTCGGATCATCCTCAGGGATGTTTCCCAGACCGTCGCCAGTAGCCCATTGTGCAGCTCTAGTACGACGTAAATGAACTACAACAACAACTCAATACAAAGAACTGCTTATTAGCCCTTGCTAAGTGAAGAAGTTATCACACAATTTAGGGGCCTCCCTGGCCGAGCGGTATCACCAGCCATACGCTGGACGAAGCGTAGATGTGGCGTGTTCGAATACCGCCATAAACCTCGTGACATCCTTCTCTGAATTGTTCTACCCGTTCTTCTACTTAACAAAGGTTTATAAACCTAAACACAAGCCAGCAATTGTATGTAATTTCAATAATGCGGAACGTCGATACCCTCCGATCAGAAGGTTTCGTTCCTAAATTTATTTATTGTTCTTATACGTTGCCATGAGCAGATTTGTGTACTCATTAAAACGATGACTTAAAAACTCTTCTTAAAATAGGTAGCACAAACGCAATTGGTCAGATTACGTAGCATAAATTAAAGAACACCACAAAGAAACATTCTGGAATACGTCGGGATTTGAACCCGCTACCTTTACACGACAGAGTGTTTGGCGGATCTGCGAGACCCCTGGGGGATGGAGGCCTCCCACTAAGAAAATATAGGTTTAGAATTTTGCAGAGTACCTGTGCGTTGAAGGTTGTTTTTTGAGGTGTCACTGATGGCCGAAAGCATCACCGTTGAAGTACTTTAAAATATAGAAGTAGAGGGTTCGAATTCCTCCGCAACCTTAGACGTATCTTTATACTGACCGTCTCTAATTTGTGTTATCTCTTTTTTTATTTGACAATGGCTCTTATATGCTGTTCGTTGTATTTGATCAAAACAAGCCCGCATATGCATGAGTATCAATAAATATAGAAATAAATTCTTCGATAATTTTGCCACTTTTTGGCGAATAATATACAATTGATATGATTTAGTCGCAGTTATTCACAATTAACAGTTACTGAGTAATTAACAGTTATTCAGCCTAAATATATGCTTTTCTTATACTTAGGCTGTGATCTCAGTAATTATTAGGTAGGTAGGTATTTTGTTTACGTCACACTAGAGCTGCACAATGGGCTATAGGCGACGGTGTAGAAAGCATCCCCAATTTTGATCTTCTGCAGAGGAGATGACTCCCCTGCTTTGGTAGCCCGACGACGACTTGCGTGCGAAATCGAACACTTTACGGTAGTGCAGTTTAACAAGAACCAATACCGCACACCCTCGGACCCTTCGAAGACTGATCCAAGTTTTCTCTAACCTCACACTGACCGCAACCGGTGATGCTTGATTTCCGTGATCTGCTGAGAACTGCGTCTTAACGATCAGTTCACTGCAGGACGACGAAGAGCCACAGATCTGTGGGCATGTCCGAATTTTGTATTTATGTTTCAATTTTTTAATATTTGAAAAAATTACTCCAACTCTGCGTTGTTCAGGTTCATTAAACATGAAAAAAAATTTGAATCATTCATTAATTTTAGCAATTTGAGCACTTTTTAAAAACCTTCGCGAAATTAGTAATAGCATATTGTTCCCGTGACGACAGAGTCTTCAAAAAACAGCCTTAACAAATCGCTGGTTCAAAGTTAAAACGACACTTCTGCGCTCACTTCTCATGTTATTTGAATGAGAAGTGAGCGCAGAAGTGTCGTTTTAACTTTGAACCAGCAAAATATTCGATGGCAAAATATTATGCTACAGCACATATTCTCTAAAACTATACAATTATAAATTCTGTAAATGTATTTTAACAATGAAAACTTGACGTTTTATTTCCTTACCCCTTTACCATACCTTTCTAATGATTCATAGTCCCGCGGTGGACTGATTGTAAAGACACGGTTCCCAGTAGAAAACCGAAGTCAAGCATCACTGACTGCGGTCAGTGTGCGGGTGGGTGACAACTTGGTCAGTCTGCGAAGGGACCGGTATTGGTCCTCGTTAGACTGTTCTACCGTAAAGGGCTCGACTTCGCGTTCAGGTCGTCGGGCTACCGAAGTGGGGGTGCCATCCCCTTTGCAGAGGATCACAATTGGGATGGTATGTCATCGGATCATCCTCAGGGATGTTTCCCAGACCGTCGCCAATAGCCCATTGTGCAGCTCTAGTGCGACGTAAATAAAAACTAAAACTAATGATTTCAGTCGCGAGTGAAGAAACATCATAAATAACAACTCTAGCCTTCCTAGTCGCGCGGCATCGCCCTCCTAACGCAGGGTAGCTTGAATGTAGCGGGTTCGAATTCCATCCTGGATGTTATCTTTGTCTGAATTGCGCTACCTGTTCCTATACTTGACAAAGGCTTATCAGCGTTCTCATGTAATTGAGCACACGTGTATGTGTGTATCAATAAAATATATAAACAAATTAAACTTAACGAGGGGCCTCTCTGGCAGAGCGGTAGCGTTCGCCGAACTCTGTGCAAAGTGCGAAGGCAGCGGGTTCAAATTCAGCTGTTACCCTGGATGTACCTTCTCTGTATTATGCTATCTGTCCTTCTATTTGACAAAAGTTTATAAGCCTAAATTGAGAACACAAGTCTGCGAATGCATGTAATTCCAATAAACTAATGAACACAACAACTAAATTAATAAGTTGATTACTATGACTATCAACAAAAATTACAATATAATATTACAGGTAGCCATACCAGCCGCTTATTCAGAGTCAAATGAAGCTATTTTGAGTAAAGTGTTTCTTAATATTGATCCGAAAGATGAAATTCACGCACAGTAAGCAACGTTTAACCATTCTTTTTAAATAAGTAGCAAATTATTGTTAAGATATTTTTTTCATTATTTTTTTTAAGTAGTTGTAAAAAAAAAGACAATCCTAAACAATACAGGAAAGTTACTTATAAACTCATAAATTTTATAGAATGGAAGAGTCAAAACTAAAATTTAAGGGTGATTATTTTCTAATACTTAATTTATATTACGCAGTTCTAACTTAAATCTAAGATTATCCACTAGAGTTCAAAATTCTGTGAATTTATCAGATTTTATCCATTATATCCAAAACCCCGTTAAGGGCCGATTTTTAGGATATTTGATATAAATATAGGTTTAAATATAATACAAACAAGATAATCATTTAACAGATATAAAACACAAGCCTGGTTGTGCGTAATATTTATCGGTACGTTACTTTTATTTACGTCGCACTAGAGCTGCATAATGGGCTATTGGCGACGGTCTGGAATACATCCTTGAGGATGATCCGGAGACAACATGTAAACGCCACATCCCGTTTTACAGGAAGGACAAATTTACAGGGAGGATTGGACGTTCGCCTTCCAATGAGGGGAACTGGGCTCGAATCCCAGCAATGACCCCATCCCCTTGCAACGACCACAGTGTTGACGTAAAACATCCTCAGTGGTAGACGGATCATGGGTTAGAGTCTCCTTGCCGTTGTCAGACTAACCGCGGACGGTTTTCGTGATTTTCCTCTCCATCTCCATGTAACGCAAAAGCGGGTTAGCTCCATCAAAAAGTCCTCCACGAAGGCACATTTCTGCTAATACTTGTTCCAGGAGTTCCCTTGTCTTCTAGATTGAGTTCAAAATTACAAGTCTACGGAGTTGAACATTAGTAGTCGTAAACCCAAACGATTGGGTCGGTTTCAACGATGGTTCAACGATGGTTATAAGATATAAAAAATTATAAGAACCATCTGTAACCATCAGATCGTAATTTTAACCTCAACCAGAGTATTATTAAATTTCGATCCAGTACCCCAGAGATATTGAGGTACTCCTACGCAGAATCGAGTGAACAAGTCTTATGTACTAGTGAATTGTAATTGTATTTTTGTAGTGGTAGACACACTACAGTTCTCCCCATCCCCAGAATTTTATCTGTGATGGAATTCGATGAACGGATACCACTAGTTGATTCAATGCTGTTTTGTGAGAATTTTGGAGAACTGTTTTAAGAACATGGTCGCTCCTGTGTTGCCATTAGCAGTCGAGTGTATGCAGGTCGACGTTGTGTGTGATCGAGACTGAGTAGCAACAGTGTGAGGAGGTGAATAATGTAGCAGTCGCAGTCACAAGTAGCAAGTCAGCTGTTCATTGTGAACCATCCATCGAAGTAGGCGTGTTCCTATAGAATTGAGTATTTCACATGGTGGTGGAGTACTGTAGTGTGTCTACCACGACAAAAATACAATTCCAATTCACTAGTATATAAGACATGTTAACTTATTCAATTTGATGGCTTGATAGATGAAGGTTGACACTTTCCCCACAAGGAGATTAGCTTTCCTTCCCAGAACATTTAATCATTTAATGTGAAGGCGTTAGTTCGTAGAGACGGCTAGTGATTAAGTTTGAACTAATAAAACAGTTTTTATAGATTTGTTCGCAATTAAGCTTTCGTCATACAAGTATGCTGCATAGCAAGATTCCTTAGAAACTATCGATTGAAAGAAATTGATTTTTTGGTTGATATAGAATTGAGTGAATGGTTTGAAATAAAATTTTAAAAAATCTGATATTTTATTGGAAAATATTTCAGTTACTTTAATTTAGTTTTTATTAGTAAAAAGATTATTTTTTTCGATATTTTTCACAAAATGAAGCAAAACTAATTGCAGAAAACCCAAAGAAGAAGATCGTACTTTAATGGATGATGAAAAGTCAACAAGTGTATTACCGCCCTGCTGCCAACGTCTGATGTAAGTATGATTTGTCGTGATAAAATATTTGCAACCAAATAGAAGAACACAATGTATGTAGACGGTATTTTAGAATAATTTGACATTCCAATGCACAAAAGCATTAGTCAATTTATATTCTACGACTGTATGTTATCACTATATATTAGGGCTTAATTTTGTATAGCAATCTCTTAAATACTGCAATTTTCAATGGAAAATTACTTTTTCTGAATGGCTTTCTGATGTTTCCATGCAACAAAAGACAATTTGCTCATACTCACTGAAAAGACACTTAACATATTATCCACTTTGTTTGTGAATGTATATTTAAAAAAAGTTACAAAACAGTTGCACGGTATTTAGAAAAGCATTCCAATGAAACAATTATACAAAGTACATATCCAATAAAATTGCAATTCTTTATATGCAGAAGCTCAGTCCTATACGCACAGTCAGTAATACATAGAGTACAATCCAATGAAACTATAATGCATGGTATAGCAATTTCCTTAAACACTATGATGAAACATATGCGGTAAACAGAAGATCCATCCGATATGTCCTGTTATATACCATATACGGTAAATAAAGGGATTACTATTGTTGTAGTTCATTTATGTTACACTAGAGCTGATCCTGTCCAGAAAAGATGGCAGCCCCGCTTTGGTAGCCCAACGACTTGAGTATGAAGTCGAGCACTTTACGGTAGAACAGTATAACGAGGAATAATACCCCACACCCTCGGACCCTACGCTGACTGATCAAAGTGGTCTCCCACCAACACACTGAGCGCAGCCAGTGATACTAATTTGTTTGCATTTTAATATTTTGAAGTATTTTTTTTTTCTTCAGCAATTGAAACGTCATGACTTACTCTAGGTTTGCCTGAACTTAGTTTTTCTTTCTTTTAAATTTTAAATTGGTAATGAAGGAGAAAAAGAATTTGCGACGAAAATTTTCTTCCTCGGTATGGCGTCCTCTTAACAATCAGTCCACGGCGGGACGTAAATAAATATTATAATAATAAATATTAATTTTTCCTGGCCGTTTAATAAAAGCATTGAAAGTTGCAGCATTGCTTAAATTTCAACATGAGGAATCATCGGTTATAATTAATCCGTTATAATAATCTTACCTTCCGCTATAATTAAGATAATAAAACCTACTTTCTCTTAACCATTTAAAAAAAAAATTTAGCAACGCTTTTTTTTAAAAAAGAAAAAAAAACTAAACTTAATGCAGTCAGACTTCTATTTAACGAACTTCCATTTTACAAATTTCTTCTTTTTTTTTTGCGATTTTTTTCGTGGAATTAAGAACATTTTGGAAATTTCTTCGTGAAATAACTTCCAAATAGCGAACTGAATTTTCTGTTTAACGAACTTTTCTTTGAGATCCACTTTCACTATTTCCCGAAATATTTTGGAACGTTTCAAACTTGTTAACGCATTTTATGGGGGAAATGATAGTGAATTGATTTTCTTAACTTTCAGAGAAAGTGGTGAAATCCCCTTTCCTTTTTATTTGCACTTCATACAGGAATGCATGTCAAAAATCAATTGACGAAAAAGCGTAACAGAAGTTTCTAAAGCATGGTACTATGATGTTACAGATCGTACTATTCGTAACAGTTTTGCTAAAGCAGGATTCTTAGCGCTGAGGACGAGAATAGCATTCCTGTAGAAGAACTTAAAAAAATGTGGGTATATCTGAGAGAGAACCACGGAATTTATGTACAGATTAATGATTTTCTTTTTATTGATTCTGAAGCTGCAACCACAGAAATATTAACTGAATCGGATATGATGGACAGTGTGAAAAATAAAAACAATGCAGCAATAAATTGTGAGGAAGACGAAGAAGATGAAAACGGAAATGATAATGAAATTCCCAAATCTTCATATAATGAAATGTTAAAATCATTTCAAAAGTTCGATAGTAGATAATAATTCACACGATAAAGGTGTATCAATTGCTATTTCAATTATGTCTAGTGTTTTATGTTATTTAAGTATTTCAAATGGCGGCTTTCTATTTCGTATAACGAACTTTTTATCGGGATCTAGCGACTTCGTTAAAAAGAGGTCAGACTGTATTTTAAACTAACTCTTAAACTAATTTAAAGCATCGGAAGGAAATCTGAAAACTTTCTTCCTTTTTTTTTCAATAAATTTCGAAAAGGCTAAATTTATAATTTTTTTAGTGAAATCATTATGGGAGAAAAGAAACATGAGGAAAAAAAGCATCTAACAAGCAATTCAGAATCCCAACATAGTACAGAACCTGAGGTAAAAAATTTTAAGTCTTTTTGTACAAATTTTAAGGAACTTTTTTCCGAAATTTCGATTTCATATTATCATCATCGGGTTGCATAACCGAAACAGTACCTTTATTTATTATATGTTATTTTAATTTTACGTTTTTATTTTAACGTTGAACAGCCGACCCAATTTTGGGTTTACGACCACCAATGTTCAACGCCGTAGCCTTGTAATTTTAAACCCAATCCTGAAGACAAGGGAACTCCTGGATCAAGTAGTATTGGGAGAAATTCGTCTTCCTGGAGGACTTTTTAATAGAACTAACCCGCATTTGTGTTACATGAAGAGGAAAACCACGAAAATCTCCCACTGTTAGTCTGACAGCAAGGGGACTCTAATCCATTATCCTTCTACCGCAGAGGATATTTTACGTCGGGACTGTGGTTGGTGCAAGGCGGGTGCTGAATTTTAATCGATCAGTTATCACTGGGAACCAAGCCCGGTTCTTCGGGAGGCGAGCGCTCCATCTTCTGAGCCACAGCGATTTTAATTTTACTTTTTTTTGTAACTTGTGTCATAAACTACGTTCATATCCAGGTTATTAAATTAATCGGCTACCAACTACACCCTTGTGCAAATTAATTGAAACAAACTCAATAAATTCAGAAATTTAAGAGAAAATGCTATTTTATTTAAATTTGTGCAAACTCAAAAATTTTTAGTACATAATATGATCTCCACGACACTTTATTAACATTTGGACACGATTCTGCATGGATTTCACTAATTTTTTACAGTCATTTATAATATTTGTGTCCTTGTACCACACATGAATTAACGCAGTGATTAGCTTCTCCATAGTTGTACAGTCCATATTTAATAGGCGATTCTTGCATAAAAGTTACATTAATATGTTTTCATTAATATGCAATTGATGACGCAGTGTTAACTCTTCATTTGGGCACGTATTCTGTTGGCTAACTTACCCATAAAGGCATATAGAAATTTCGATAGTNATAATTATTTCCGAACCTAATTTAATCCAATTGTAGACAATGAATATTAGAAAATGTAAAATTGAGATAATTCAGATAAATAGTTTCATATCAAAGTACCGTTTCACGTACGCCAAAATATAACGGGGACGCTTTTCAAGTAGCCTACGGTGGTATTTCCTTACATAAGTTGCTATGCAATTCTCAATCGTTAGGATGTATCCTTTTTCAAATTTGGAAACACAATACTGAATCTGTATATCCTATACACTTTTTTAATATGTTTAATATTATATAGTTTAGAATCTTTGTTCAATATAATATATTCCACTTTTTCAAACTAACAGGGGATGGCTTATTTTGAATCGTTGTTGGAGAAAATGTCGGTGGTGCTGTCCAATCAAGATAGAATTCTTTCCAACCAAGAAAGCATACTCTTTAATCAAGAAAACGTTCTAAATTCAATAAACACACTTGATCAACGAATGGCAGTTGTGGAAGAAAATCTTGTAACATACGTTTTTTTATATTTTCACTAGTAGTCAGTCATCGGTGGGAAATCCCTGATTTGAAGCTTTTAGAGAGTGCTCCAAAAGTTTTGACAGTCACCGTTCGAAAATAGTCAAAGAAAAGTTTAATCGCTTTAAATCGAATGGGACAAAAGTTGAGATTTACTTTTATTTTATTCAACGCAAACGATTTTACGTTAAAGAAAATAGTTTGGAAGCAAATTTTTAATTTTAATGCAAAAGATTTTCTAACTCTGAACCTACTGTATTCTTCTATCGTAACTTTTTCATAAAAATAAATATCCTTGCAGAAGAAATTTAAGAATCAAATTGGTACGATTTTTGCAGAATGATTAGAAGGGTCCATAAGTTTTTGAAATTCATGAACTGAATATTATTATTTTTTAAGAGTTAAATTTTTTTTCTCATAGAATTATCTAAAATATTGATAAAGAAGCATTTTTAAATAAAAATTATGATGTCACGTAGAAATATTGAAATGGATCGTTCGAAAAGTCCTTAGTCAAATAATTGTTTACATTTTAAAAGTTTAAGATATTTGGAGCGCGCTCCATTGGCTCTATGACGTGGAACTCGCCCATTGTTCACTAATTTCTATTTTGGAAAGATGTTTGTGTTTAACACTTGGATATTTTTAATGTAATTTACGAAAAATTTAAAGAAAAAATATTTTAATACCGTCAAACCTTTCGTCATGCAAACAATAGCTTAGGGTTAATTATTATGATAAAGCTTTTTTTTTTTTAGAAATAATTAATGTCTACTTTAAGACATCATTACTTGTAGAATGATTTAGCTATCCAAAATTACAGACTAATTCAGTAGGTTAATTCGAAATAGTGTATGGGATTAATATAAAACAGTATTTGAATCGAATATGAAACAGAATTTGGTACTAACTTGAATCTATTAAGAGCCTGATTAGTACTTAGATTTAATGTGAAACAATGTTTAGAATTATTGTAGTAGAGCAAACATGAAAGAGCGTTTGAGACTAATGTAAAACAGTGATTGGGGGCTAATTTGAAACAATGTTTTCATCTAATACGAAGCAGTGTTTACACTAGAGTCACACTAGAGCTGCTTAATGGGCTAGTGTCGATGGTCTAGAAACATTCCTGAGGATTACCCGAAAACATGCCGTCACCATTCTGATCCTCTGTGGGGGGGGGACAGTGTTTATTATTAACAAAACAACATTTGCATCTAATATGAAGCACTATTTTAGGCTAATGTGAAGCGGTGCGTAGAGTTCAAATGCGTAATAGTGCTTGATGCTAAATTGAAACAGCATTTGCATCTAATAAGACGCAGTGCTTAAGGCTTATGCGAAACGGTTTGTGGATTTCAATTGCGAAATAGCGTTTAGGATAACTTAAAACAGCATTTAACGCTAAATTGAAACAATATTTGCATCTAATATGAGGCAGTATATGAAACGGTACGTGGAATTCAAATGCATAATAGTGTTTGGGCTAATGTGACACAGTATTTAGTGCTAAATCGAAACAATATTTGCATCTTCTATGAGGCGATGTTTTAGGCCAATGTGAAACAGTGGGTTGGCTTCAAATGAGTAATAGTATATATGAAACAGTATTTTAGGCCAATGTGAAACGATGTCTGGAGTTTAAATGCATAACAGTGTTTAGTTCCAATGTGAGACTGAGTATAGGGCCTATGTGAAACAAAGTGCGTCTAACTTGAAAAGTATTTAACTTATCATAGTTATATTTTAAGAGCTTTCACTTTTTTTTATACATGATTAGGTAAGACTACCGTTTTGAATATGTTAGCTCAGATTCAACAGTTTAAGATTAGTTAGAATTATAGTTTTAATGTGCGTATTTTTGTTTCATATTGGGCCCCGATTGAATCTACCATTGTTGATCGTATCTTGGACGATAACAGAGATTTATTTGCTTGTAAATTACTTGTCATTTTGTGTTACTTGTTACAGGCATCTCAAAGTTCAGAAAGATGTGAAGATTGCTCAATCTCCTGTATCAACGAGAGTACAGAAATCGTGGATTTTGGAGAGAAAAAAGTAGTAAGTTTTGTTCCATTATGATACCGGACTAGGGAGTTTGGGTGTTCTATTGTCTACCTAGCTCGAAGAACCTCTCTAATTACACAGTTTTGCTCTATTTTCTGCTGTAGAAACAAACGAAAAAAAAGTGCATTCGCAGTGAAGGGCACCGAACCAACACCTCGTAGAAGAGAGAAGGCCTCAGCACGGTTACCATAGACAAGAAATTTAATCCTTCAGTAGTTCAAACGTAGTGCATACCTGCCAACTCTTACGCATTTGGCGTAAAATTTTATTTCTATATTTAAAGTGGTAGTAAAATGTATGCTATATTCCTTGCATTTACAAACTTAATTTAGAATCTCTTTGACCACCACTATTTTTTTTAAAATTAAACATATATATTAATGTGTAATACTGCTCTGGTAGTCCGCATAAGCTTGTTCAAAATACAGCGTATGTATCTGCCTGAAATTGAAATTGAAATTCCATTTCACACTGGGGAAAATCATTCTCGAAAGGATTAAAAGTTGGCAGGTATCGTAGTGACATCTTTCATATTTTGCCTGAACTACGCAGTTTATATTATTTACGTCAGACAACTAAATTGATCCGTGCTGAGGCCTTCTCTCTCCTAGGAGATGATGACCGGACTCAGTATCCGGCCTTACTCCGAGAGGAGGGATTATCGAAAGGAAACAAAACAGTGCTACTATTGGATTAAATAAATCCGTATTGTTTGCTAGGAAATGAATCTTCAGTAAACACATAAACTAAAAATAAGTAAAAAATTAACTGGGCTAAAAATAACTTTTAAACTGTAATGACCAAAAAGTAACTGAATAAGGCTAGCTTGAGAGAGTTAAGAAAGTGAAGCAAACTTATTTACACAGAAGCCGTGAATTATTATTGTTGTCGTAGGCCATTAAGGCAATATGTGCGATTCTTCTTGTTTTCCAGTGGCTCCATCTAATATCAAGAATTCGATTTCTGCCACACCCGTTTATAGGGTGGACTCATTAATACATCCATTCATTCATCCACAGATCGTAATTTTGACCTGAACCAGAGAACGATCAATCTTCAATTCAATGAACCCAGAGGTATAATTTGTTATGGGAACAAGGAGGACTCTGTGACCCGGCAGATTTAACGTGCACCAGTCACCATTTACTACACGAGGAGTCTTCAGTCGGCTGGATTCGAGCTTCCGTCCTCACAAACGTGAGTCCATCAGCTCCATACCAACCAGGCTATCCCGGCCAACAAGCCGTGAATTAATCAACAACAATAAGCCAATATAATAGGTCCTTCTTGACTAATAGAAGGAAATTCAGAATTTGTTCGCTAGAAATCAGAATAAATTTATAAAATTCATAATCACATTACACATTGGGAATAACTAGAATAATATCTACAATATTTGATACCATACTCTGAAATACTTGAACATCATGTACTTGAATATCTATAAAACATTGTGCTTAAAATTTATAGTCATCGAAAATCTCATTTCATACATATAATTATAACTAGCAGTTACTGCAAATATAACTTGCAGTAACTACAATTTTTCCTCTTTTGTTATTTACCACATTCTTAACTAATAAGCATTGTTTACATTTGAATAACGCTACTATTGATTTATACTGGCTTTGATAGAGGGGAAAATACAAAGGTACTTACCATAATTAGAAAATATATATTTCTACGAGAGAGAAAGAGAGATTACAAAAATACGTTTCGTATTTGGTTATATTTTATTCTTCATTTCCCCCAAAAAAGTTCTAAAATTCTACTTCGTATTTAAGATTCTTCAGTTCAGGTCACTGATAAAAATTAAAATTTCTAGCAAAAATTTTTGAAATAAATGCAACTTAATAAAATAACTATTACTGCACTGCAATTAATTATTAATGCATGCAATTACTTTATTTATAAGCTATTTGTAAACATCCAGATTTTAAAGTGTGTTTTCTAAAACTAGAAAATTTGCTACTAGGTTTAGCATATTTTTAAAACTTTAAAAATTCTCTCTAACCAATTAGATAAGGCTGCCATTGTGCATATAACTCTTCAGACTCCTAATTAATTTGTGTTCCTCAGTGGACTGATCGTTAAGACACGGTTCCCAGCAGATCACCGAAGTCAAGCATCACTGGCTACAGCCAGTGACCACACGGATTAGTCTGCGTAGGAACCGAGGGTGTGCGATATTGGTCCTCGTTAAACTGTGCTACCGTAAAGTGCTCGACTTCGCGCGCAGGTCGTCGGGCTACCGAAGCGGGGGTGCCACCCCCTCCGCAGAGCATCAAAATTGTGATGGCATGCCTTCGGATCATCCTCCGGGATGTTTCCCAGACCGTCGCCAATAGCCCATTGTGCAGCTCTAGTGCGATGTAAATTAACAACAACAACAACAGCCTAATTAATTTGTTTTTACTTTATTTTCATTCATTCTTCTCCTTTTCGAAAAATGCTTATGTGAAACTTAATAAATATCTCGTATTCCTTAAAATGAGGAAATCAATTTTTTTTTAAATTAAAAAAAAAAAAAAAAAAAAAAAAAAAAAAAAAAAANCAAACAAATATTGGAAAAAAAAAAAACGAGAGGAGTTTGAGATGTTTGTTTATTACGTTCCGATTAGGAAATCAGAGAATTTATCCTCTCCAAACATCAAGTTTAGTAACAAAAATTGTCAACAGGTGTCGCTATTAAATAAGAAAATCTTTATGTTTTTGAAATAACTCTCTCCTATAGCAGCAATAACATACTGAGGACAACATTAAAAGACACCAGGGCAACATACTTCTTTTGGAATGTTCTGCCATAAAGCAGTAAACACCGTATTTACAGTTTTTTTAAAATAAAAGCCATCTGTTGATGAAATCTGTATCTATTTTTGAAATTCTTAGAAAACAACTTTTTCTGAGAACTTACAAAAACATGCATTTTTATCTCCTTTTTTTTTCTCATAATTTTTTTAATATATTATAAAAGGAAAATTAAAACAGTATTATTACAAAAAAAAATTTTTTTTTTATTTCAGCTTTATAATATCGACAAAAGTGAGGGTATTTCACACAAAAAGGATAAGAAACGAAAATTTTGGAACAGAACAAAAAACTAGCTAACGTCATTGTATCTGGTCTTAATAGAAAATCGTTAAGAAAATAAAGAATGAAATTGTGATATTTAAAGGAATGCGTTTGCTGTCTGAATTTCTTTTAACAACAGAACCGATCCTGAAATTTGGACGATGGGTAATTTCGGTCCGTGATCCTAACAATTGTACAATACTTTCTTTTAAACCATCCTGGAGGGACATATGAAAAACAATTTTTTTTTTTTTCATTGGATCAGCATTACACATTGCGGCAAATTATACTGCAGATATTAATTGCACATATTTCCTAGCTTATAGCTATATTTAATGAAAAACGAGTTTCACTAGAAGTTTATGGCATGTAGTTAAATGATTTTATAATTTCGATACAAGTCAGGTAAGTAAAATAAAAATCGGTTGGTTTGAGGATGAAGCCACCTAATTAGTATTTTCAAAGGTATCTAAAATCATGAATTCATAGTTTAACTTTTAAAAAGTGTTTCAATCGTGTACTTGCACTTCAAGAAAAAGTCTCTGTGCAGCGAAAGAATTGAAATCTTTGTGAAACAATTTAGAATGTGTCACTTCTTAAAATCTAAACTTGGCTTACTCAAAATAGAGTGGAAAGAACAGTGTCTAACGTGAACAAATGCCACCTTTCAACAACCAATTACTATCGAGATACCCACACTACGTCACTTGCAGGTATCTCATTATACTATGTGTTGAAAAATCAACTAGATTTGAGATAAACTAAGTTACGCACTGAAGCATTATTACATACATTATTGAAGCATAATTGCTTGATTGTAATAAAATGTAACCATCATGAATTGATTACAATCAACATAAGTTTCGGTGCTGAATAATGCGTATATTTATTCTGATGAGTTTAACGAGATATCGTTGGATAAATATATGAAAAATAAGTTGTTGTTTTCTTTTTGTTTATTCTGCTGAAGTTAGCAACTATATAAATTACATAATTAAACTAACAAATCACTTAAATATGAATAAGTCATGCTTCATAGAAAAAGGTAATCAAAAACTTTAACTTTCGATTGTGAAGGGATGATTCGTGACTGATTGTTGGACATTTATGTGCAGGAAGTTCGGTAAAAATCACCCTTTATATATATTTTTTAGAATCCTTGTCAAAAAATGAAACTAAAAAGGAGTACATATTGGGGTCGTAAATTATTATTTCAATGTAATATTTATTCAAATTATTATTTCTAGAACGCTGTCATACGATTTATAGAAAAGGAAGGTGGCTGTAACAAACAGGTTTGATTGGAAGTTAAAAACTTGAAGGTGCTTCTAATAATTATCTTTCAACTTCTGTCTCTCCTCGCAATGCAACCTGTCTTATTGTTTGATACATGTACTCTCCTATACTGAAAGAATTACCAAATATGTTACTGAAAATTAAGTTTTCAGATTTTTTATTTTTCTATATTAGAACTGCTTAAATTTAAATTACAAAAAAATGTAATATTTCGGCTGTGTTTTAAAGGCTCTAACATTACATGAAATAACACACCCTCCCATAACTGCTGTGAATTTGCAGTTATTCATGACTATTCTCTCGACGCTACTTTTGCAAACGGCGCAGAACTTCAATAATGCCTGTCATATTTGGAACCTTTACAAAAAAATAATTTAGTGAAAATGAAAAGCATTTGTGATATAATTTTTTAAACAGACATTGCAATATCTGGGCTCATAAGAATTTTTCATTGATTTCCATTTAAGTGGAAAACTATCACCAAAATGGCCATTTTCTAAAAAGTTTAAGGATTCAAAGCTCAAGAGCCGTGGTGGCTAAGTGGATAGGGCAACAGCCTCCCAATGAGGTGACCGGGGTTCGAATCCGAGAGATGACTGGTCGATGAGAATTCCGCACACGGCTCGCGCCGATGTAAAATATTCTCATAGAGATTCCCCTTCTCACAGAGCTGTTTGTGGCAGAGATTGAAACACTGAAAATCTTATGAGCAAAAAATCGATATCAATTTACAAATCATACATGTTTAATATGTAACATAACTTTTTGAACTAACATTTATCATTAAATTACGTACTAATGCAGACACCTTTAAAGTAACTTATTCAAGAAAAATATTATTTCTTACAAGAATCGCGATTTTGGATATTAAAATCGCGGAATTCTGCGATATCCGCGTGAAGATCTCATGCCCTGTTTCGAGTTTTTAGACCAGGAAGAATGATGCAAAAAACCCGGAATAGAATCGACCCTGCCTTGCCATCAGGCTAACTGTGGGAGGTTTTCCATTCCATATAATGCTAATGTGGGTTACTTCAGTCAAAAAGCCCTCCATGAAGGGAAATTTCTACCAATATAATAATAATTCATTCACGAGTTTCCTTCTGTTCTGGATTGGGTTCATAGCTACTGAGTAGAATATTGGTAACTCAAAAATGGATCGGCTGTTTAACGACAGTTGTATAAAAAAGGGATTCTTAAAATATTTAACCCTTACCAATTTTTTTTGAAACAAAATGCAAAAAATCAACATTTTTTTTTATTTTATTAATAAATACAAGGAACTAAAAAAGAAACACACACACAAGTTCCAAGTTGAAATTTTAATTCTTTTCTGTGTAAAAAATATATAATTCACTATCCCAAATTATCTCGTTCAAATGAAAAATGTTAAATATTAGTCTTTGTATATGTTCTCATCTTCATAATCATCTGCATTACTTTCACTCGCGAAAGTCTTTTTTTTTTTTTCGTAACTCTTTTTCTATGTAAATTCATCAGCCATCGTATATACAATTGTACTAAACACATCTGCAGTCCCACAAATAGCAAACCTCCCAAACAAATATTGGCAAACTTCCATTCACAGCAGATTATTTTTTGTTTTGCTATCGACCAAATGAATATGCGATAACACAAAACGTATTAAAGAATTCTGCTATGTCCGAGTTTATTCGGGATAATAAATATTTGCAATATATACATACCCGAGTTAACTCGGGACAATCAGGGAAGCGGTTAAGCTAATCTTCGATTCAAAAACCAAAGACTGTGTTAAAAATTATTGGTTGAATGTAAAACAGAAACAAAAGGAACAGAGGTGCGCTTAAGAAATATTGTTATGAAACAAATTTTACTGTTATAAAAATTACATCCAGACAGTTGTTTTCAGTCACTTTCAAAGAATCCTGAATATATTTGTAAATTAAATTAAATATTGTGTTTAAAAGTAGTGACAGAAATTCGCAAAAGAAAACATAAACAAATAAGATAACTTCATATAAAAAATTTTATTATTTGACATATTATTATACATATTTTACAAAGGAAAACTTGGCTGAAATTTTTAAATATTTCAGATCTATTAAGTAACAGTACACTCTCAGTTGACTAGGCTGTTACTGGGAAAACTTTCAGCTAACCAGAATTAGTTAATGAATTCATTATAACAATACAAAAAAAAAGCTGCATTATTTTTTTTTCCTTTTGAAAAAAGTTATTTTCGTTTTTGAGAGTGCATTCAACTTGTTTTAAATTTTTGAAAATTTTACAAAAAAAAACACAAAAATAATAATTGTTTTGCAATAAAGATATCAAAAGTAAACTTGTTTTACTTTGTAAAAATAAAAAAATTCAAACATTTTAGATAGACAGCACAAACAAAGTTTGAAATTAAAATATACACTGACTTTTTTTTACACAAAGTTTTATATATATATAAAACGAGTTTGTTTCATTATTAAAATATTTACAAATGTACAAAGAAAAAAATAAGAATCATAATATAAACTATTCAACTCTCACAGGTTTAATACTAAAAGCAATTCAAGCATATTTCCATACAATAAAATCATAAACTTTATAAAGAAAGAGAAAAAAGTTCCACTATATTTTAAGCAAAAGTTTCCACTATATTTTAAGCTAACTTTTAAGCACTGCAGAGCAGTACAGGACTAACAGTTGAGAATTATTATCAGAAAATATCAAAATTTAAAGACAAATCTCAATATTTTTTCCATCAAACTGATCAAAATTATCTTTAGATAGATAATAATATGCAAATTAAGAATATTTTATTATCGATCTTCTTAAACCTTACTATTAGTCATAATGAAAATTTAAGCAAATACAAAAACTTAATATATTTGACAAACAAGCAAGAATTAACACTCAAGATTGTATCCTCGTCTTGTTTGATGATTATCATCGTAAATAGTTATCAAGATTTTAATGAAATTGTAAAAAATATTGTTGACGATAAATATTATAAAAGATAATGATCATGATGTTATATACTAAATAATAAAAAAAAATTGTAAACATGAGAGTTAAACATTTACTTACCATTATTTCAGTTAAAACACATTTCTCATAATATATTGTAACAAAATATTTGAAAATTGTGTGGTTGTGAGTTTTCAAAAAATATTGATATTTCCTGATAAATATCTTAGCTCTAACATAAAACATTTATTTTATTGGGAATGTTAGGTATTTTTTTGTAATCAATAAATTAAAATAAAATACACAAAGGTAAAAACATAATTCAATTTTATGTTTATTATTATTTTTTATTCTAAATTGAAATTAAATTCATTTTAGATAGTAGTAATTTATTCTTGAATTAATTTTAAAAAATAAAATTTTAAATGAAAAAAAATTTAAATGATGAAATTCAAAGATTATTTAAAGATTAATTATTTATTCACAAGCAAGCAAAAAGCTGAGTAAAAAAGTTATTGTAACCAGTATTTTTTTAAGGAAATATTTTTATTTTAAGGAGACATATATACGTAAAAGAAGAAAAATTAGATGAAATCAGGCCTGATGAAATTTTCAAAACAGGATAGAATTGACAGCTATGAATGAGATTAAATAACAAAACATCAGAATTGAGCAATTGTCATGACAGCACAAATAATCTCAGTATATCTTACTACTCTTTCATAATATTATTTTAAGAAATAAACAAAATAAATATTTAAGACAATTCTATGGTTTTTAAGAGCATCTTCTGTTGACTAGGCAATAAAAATGGAATATTTACAAACTATTTGCTTCCTAATTATTTAAATTGAAATCACAATAAAATTAGAAAACCCTATTCTCTCAAGTTTACAATGAAAAAATAAAAATAATAAAAGAAAAAAAAAACTAAGTTCCCAAAAAACTTTGAATGATTTTGAATATCAGATTTTAAAATTAATTTAAATGACAAATCATTTAAATTAATTTTAAAATCTGATAATCAATTAAGAAAATGTAAAATTAAAATACTCTCTTCAAAAACTAATTTGAATATTTTGCATGTCATTTTTTTATTATTAGCTTATTAACATATTAGCATAAAAATATATTTCCAATTAACAACTCATACTTATGTTTTTTTATTTATAGAGGATATTCTTAAAAACACCTACCAGATTAAAAAAATAAAAAACTTTTGTTTCATAATTAATTTTAGCTACTCTTCCCAATTGAGTAATGCGTATTCATATACTCATAATATAAAAACATATATAGAAAATAGATGCTTTTAATTTTGAAAAATAATCACAGCACATAGTATTAATATTATCTTGATAACAAACCGAAACATTAAGTAAGACAGGAAGTCAATTTCTCCTTCAAATGCATTTATTTAACTTTTAAAAAAAGCAAAATATTTTTTTGAACAAAATTTAACTTCATAACTTATTGCTATTTATAACTGGAAACCTTATTTTATCAACAATGAAACACGGTAGAGCAGAAGCATTTCAAAACTGAAATAAAAATCATTAGAAAGCTCACAAGACAATTATAATAGAAAATTATCACAAATATGCATATTGTAATGAAAGGGGTCTCATGATGAAATGATGAGGCAGTTCGTATCACAGATTTATTATTTGAAATCACATAAGGCACTAGACAGTGTGTTTATAGTTTTGTGTTATAGTGGTGGTCCATTGATTCCGGGATGTAAAAACGTACACTTCATTCCGAAACGACAACCGTTACCTATAAAATGTCTACAAGGAACTTTATGAGCATGATGTCTTGGTCTTGGAACTGCAAAGAAAAAATTACGGCATGAGAAACAGATACAATACAGTAATATAGAAATTATACAGTATACAGTAATTATAGTTAGTCAGTTTTAATGACAGTTAACGATTGCAAGTGAGATAGTTGCTGTCAAAGCTACCAACTTGGATAGGAAAGAATACAGTAGATTTTTCGAAATATAAATTTCATGATAATTTTTGCATTTATGTACTAAATATTTTACACATAGGGAATTTTAAGAGATTTTTACAGTCATCAAAAGAGATTTCTAAATAAAAAAAAGTTTTAGTTTTGAACTGATTTCTATAAATGAAGTTCGCTTCATAATGTATTATCATGAAATTTATTATGTACTTCATTATACTACTATTTACTTCATTGTGTATTATCATGAAATTTATATTAATTATTTAAATATTCAAGCAAGCAATAATCAATTTGTACAAAAATTCTATTACAATAGGTTTTTTTTTAGGAAACTTTCTCAATTTTAGAGAATTTTCTAAAACGTACAAAAACTGGGAGAATTTTAAATAAACCAGTAGAGCAGGTAAAACTGGCAAAAATCCAGTAGTCTACTGGAAAATCCAGTAGAATAGGCAACTATGGAAACAAATACAAATATTGAATGCTAAAATAGCAATTCAAAAGTTTCAAGAGCAACAGCCTTTGAATAGCTTTGAGCCAGTAATTATTCAACAAAGAATAAACAAACCCCTTATTTAATCAAAGAATAAATTATTCTTAAAAGATCAAAATCAAGTGACCTTTCTAAAAAATTTTTAAAATCTAAATTTTTTTATACGTAATAATTCATAATGGTGATTTGCATAATTCAGAATCTGTTCAACATAACATTTATTTTTAATTAGTTTTAGTTATTTATCGCTTATGAAAACACTACAATTAAGTTGCAGAAAAATATTTCAAGAAAGATTTGGAATGAAAATTAAGCACCCCAACCAGAGCACCCCTATAACTTTCTATTCAATCCCCTCTATGATTTTTGGCACATTTGATGTTCTATAGCGCATAATAAGAGTGCCATAAAGCAAGGTGTTGCACTTGGGATGAATTAATATAGTGTGTCTGGAACAGGGCTACAAGTCCAAAATATAAAAATTAAGAACAAAATTGCTTCTAAACCTGAGGACAATTTAAGAATGCTGATTCTCTAATAGGAGCAATTTGTGCAATACCAACATGAATTCGCAGATATAGAACAGGTAACAGTTTTAATGGTTTGTGCATTTAAGTGAAAAAAGAAACATTTTTTAAAAAAACTTCAAATTTTTAAGTTATGTAAGAATTTCCGTTTTAATTTTTTTTTTTTTTTTTTTTTTTTTAAATGGAGAAATTGTCTAAATATAGAAAATCGTTAAGTCGTAGCAAAATACGAGGATTCTCTTAAAAGTATGACAGGCAGGTTTAATACTTAAGGACACTTTCTTTCCCTTTTTTTTTTTTTAAAGAAAATTAAGGAAAACTTTGAGCCCTGCATTCGAGTGAGAAAGCATATCACAGGTTGCATAGACAGATTTTTCAACAAAAAATAAGCACATATAAAGTACTTTTTAACAATTCAAAAAATATTTTAAATCAATTTCAAAAAAAAAAAAAATAATAATCATAATTAGGATTTATGCAGTAACAAATATTTTTTTCTACAGTTTAAAGTTCTTCATTTACAAACATAAAATCAATAAAATTCAAAAACATTTTCAAAAACTTTACATTATCATGATAAAATAACTAATTTCTGATAAATATTGCAGAGAAAATTGTAAAAAAAAGCATGAATTTTTAGTAATTTAGAACGACAATCGATAAGGCAAAGAAAAATCTTTACATACCCATTCCTCTAGATGGGCCTTTTGGAGGAGGTCTATAATTATCTTGAATCATTCTAGGCCTTATTCCTGGACCATGATTCATGTGAGGTTCCATGTTCATTCCAGGTCCATGAGGCATATTATGAGGAGGTTCCTGGTTCATGTTCGGTCCTTGATTCATGTTAGACCGGTGACCTTGATTCATGGGAGGTATTTCATTTGGGTAGTTACCATAAAACGGCTGCTTCCACTCGGGTGGAGGAGGCACGTTTTGAGAGTCAGGAGATAAAGCCATACTATTATTGTTAAACATAATTGGCATTTCATTAGGAGGCATCATCATGTTAGGTGGTATCATACTGTTGGCTGGCATGACTGAGACTGGATCAGCTGTAAATGAGAAGTCAATATAAATAGATTAGTCAAATAATATAAAACTGCTGTTTCAGGAAATCGTACTGAAAAATACTCAAATACAGATATTTAGCTGAAAAGTGAGCAATATAAACTAAGAAAAAGGACTTGCATTAAAAATTAATTTAATAAGAATTTGACTCAGTCTTTCTGTCATGATATGGGGATTTTTAGTATGCTTCCTGTTACTTAAATCAGATTTTTTTTAAAGTTTTTTAATTATAATTTAAATTTTCCATTTATAATTTGTTCAATAAAAACTTAAACCTAATTTCTAGAAAAAGTAACACATACAAGTACAAATAAAAAATTTAAAATGTTTTATGGTATTATTTAATACAATAATAAACCTTTTTGAAAATTGAATAGAAAAGGTATATGACTAATAACAATTAAAAAACAGGCCAAAAAATATAGTTTAAAATTGTTGAGCGTCTTATTTCCAATTTTTAAAATGAAAAAGAAAAGTATTGCCTTATGTATGCCGACATTTATATTGAATAACTTACTCATTGGTAAAATAATGAAAATTTTAAAATAGTGTTGATATTTTGAGGAATTAAATGTATCAAAATATTAATTAATAATACTTTTTGTTTGGTTTTACAAAAATACCAAAATAATATATCTAATAAGTAGAAATTAAGTTTGTTTACAACAATATATTTAACTACTTGGTCTATTACTAAGTTGACTTTAATTATTAACTTTTTTTCCTTCAAAATAAGTCATTGAATTGAAGAATTAAAACAAAAGCACTTTTGAAAAAAACATGTAATACAATTTGAAAAAAAAAAAAAAATTACACATGAGACTTATTTTACCTGGATCATAAGGCTGAGCTAGAGACATTGGAGGATTCATTTGCTTCATTAAATCTGGACTCATTAAAGGTGGACCCATGAGATTCATATCATGAGGAATCTAAAATAAAAAGAAATTAAAACATTAATCACAACAGCCTATAAAACAACTAATAACAACTTAAAAAATAATCATCATTATTTATATTTTATGTATTAAATATTTTTCGTGTGGAAAACTTAATTTTACGATGTTTCTTTCGTTAGGCAAATTTCACATTTAAAAAAGATAATATTGTACTAATATTACCATACAGGGTGCTTAGACAAATTTTTGAACAAAAAATAAGCATCTCATAATCACTTTTCAAGCAATCACAAAATATTTTAAAACTCTTTACGTTTTTAAAAAATATAAGGGGATATTTCCCTATCGTGATCTATTGCGCCAACTACAATAGCCAAAGTGCCAAAAATATTTCAAAGTTCCAATTTTTTTTTAAATAAATAAATAAACAGCTAGATATTTGCCCGAGGTGGGTACGTTTTGAGTTGGTCCTTTTCTACGAAGTTCTTTTTTTCTTTTAAGTATCTCACAGGCCACTGCCTGAAAGTTGCCAAGACTTAGCAATTATTCCGCCAGAGATCACGATACGGTAATCTCCCTAAATATAATTAGGATATGCGCTAATTAAATTTATTTTCTTCATATTATTGAAAGTTCAGATGTACACACATACGAACCTTCAATAGGAAGAATAAAATTTTATTAGTATACATATCTTAATAACATTATTGTAATTGAATGAATTGTGAAAACATTGAATAGAATATGAAAACAACGCTTTTGGCATAATTCAAGACAAAAACCGAGATGATAAAAAAATATCCCATTTTGGAAAAGGGACTACTGATGATTTTTTGCAAATACAATGTTTTGATTTTACAATTTTAAAATATATTTTTAAATTTAAAAACTAATAAACCCTATCACTTTTAAATATTCTATTTTAATGCGCAAACTCTATTATTGTAAGAAAAAAAGTCATTATTACACCAGATTTATAATTCAAATTTAATTGATGGGGAATCAATAAATTCCAAATAAAATCAGCAAAGCAAACATACTTGTTCTGGAACATTATTCGGTAAAGGAAGAAGAGTTCGGTTTGATTGCAGTTTCATCAAAGTACTAATAACATCCGGTAGAGATGGTTTAGGAAGTTCCATATGCGAGTAATCCATTACAGCTCCTATTGCGTTTTCCTAAAATTAAAAAAGATATTTCATAAAAAATATTTACATGGTTCCAACCAAACATATGAAAATATGAAATTATCAAACTTCTTGAAAATTAAATTTGCTACCCCCAAATTTTATATATTTCACAAAGATAAATGAGGAAAACTAATTTGTACATAGTAACATTTTTCAATGACTTTTATTAATGCACCATATTAATAAAATAGATTTATTAAACACAGGGTGTGCAGCCAGATTTTTCAACAAAAAATAAGCACCCTTTAAGCACTCAAATAATATTTTTAATCACTTTCCAATAAATAAATAAATCACAATTAGGATCTGTGTAGTAATAAAAATTATTTTTTTCTATTGCTTAAAGTTCTTAATTTACAAACATAAAATCAATAAAATTTAGAAACATTTTCAGAAACTTTACATAACTTTCTGATAAATATTGCAGAGAAAATTACAAATATCATGCATTTTCGTAATTTAGAATGACATTCGATACGGCAAAGAAAAAAATCTCTTTTTAAAAGATAGAAAATTAACTTTTTACTGACCCCAAATAAAAAAGGCACTTCTAAAGGCTTTTAAAAAAAAATTAAAATCAAAAATAAGCACCTTTAAGCACTTTTTAAATTTCATTTCAGCAAAGAACATTACAAAATTATTAATTAATAGTAATATTAAGACAATTATAGTAATAATAGATAATTATAGTAATAAATAACCGCAAAAGTTACCTCATCAAGTGGAATGACCTTAGGCTCTTGGGGAGGAACAATTTCTAAATCTGGTTCATGTGGAGAGTCTGGGATCCTATAAAAATAAATAAATAAAATTTAATACATAAATAAAATTAAATAAATAAAATAAATGAAATAAAATAAAAATTGTTTCATTAAAATGAAAGAAGAAACACACTAAAGTAAAGACAAAAACACAAAATCTCACAACTCATAAAATGAAACTTCTCATATAAAATAAACTTGCGATAATTTACAATAAAATCACAGACTCAGATCAATACAATTTTTCAGATGAATGCAATTAAATAAGGAATGTAAAACTGTGCTTTTCCCCCGAAATCTAATACATTTAAGTTAATTCCTGTATCTTTAACAATGAATTAGTTTTTTGAACAGCTTTATCATGCAGAAATCAGTATAAATAAATGGTTATAAAATCAACAAGATGATTTAAATTATTATTATTAGTTGATTAATAATCGAAGCTAAAGTTGTATGATGCATTTAACCTAATGCAGTATTTATTTAAACAATTAATAAAAAACGATACAAATGCTGCAAAAAAAAAAAAAATCAAGAATCAGAAAAATTGCCCTCAAGATACAATATCTCATGTATTTAAAAAAAACTGCGTAACGAAAGTATTGTAAAGATAACAAAAATATTTTGAAATAAACCTTTTCTTTAATGTCTGAAAAGACAATGTAGATAAATTTTTGAACACGATAAATAATGAATAGTTAATACAGAAATCAATAATATGACATTTTATTAAAGGTACTGATTGATTGATTGAATGTAGAGTTTTATGGCAAAAGATCCAAAGGAGGATAGGCTGTGCCACTTTATTAAAAGTATAGGAGGAGGGCAAAATAATGGAAACACGACTATGACAATATATTTTTTTCATATTTTCC
This sequence comes from Parasteatoda tepidariorum, assembly GCF_043381705.1. Classification (NCBI taxonomy): domain Eukaryota; kingdom Metazoa; phylum Arthropoda; class Arachnida; order Araneae; family Theridiidae; genus Parasteatoda; species Parasteatoda tepidariorum. The sequence continues at coordinate 9,844,400 of NC_092210.1, forward strand.
AAAGAAATACTTAAAGTATCATTTTATAACTTGAGAAGTGTTTAGACTGTACGACTTTTCATACTTATCAATGCAGTTTAAATCTTTTAGAGGTTTGAGGGATCAACAATAAATTACAAACGGAAAATAGCGCTTTTGAACACCCTCGGCCAAAAAATGTAGCAATAAATTTTTAACTTGTAACAATTATTTCGGTTATTATATGTAATAATTGCACACAATTTTATAAACCTGTCTTAAATAGAGATAGATATTTTTTTTATAAAAAAACAAATCTTGTGTCTTACATATTTTTGCTATGACTTACAATAAAATTAAATGAAATTTTTGGAACAATTTGAAATTAATCTCAAAATTATTGCTTTAAAATGCCTAAATGATAATGCTTACATTTCTCTAGTGAAGTATATTTCTTGCAATGTTGCCTGCTGTCTAACTCGTTCAAGTTCCTTTTCTTTACTTTGGGCACCGGGCTCAACAAGGGGTGGCGGAGCATCAATGAGTATTGGGAACATCCACCACTAAAATAATGAAACAAGTAAGTCATGTATCTATATAAAATCTTTTATATATGTATTTTTATAAAAATAAAATATATCATAGTCATTAGGGAGTGAATATATAAATTGCCAATGTTGATTTTCCTCAAACAATTTTGATCTCATTTACTTGGCAAGCATAATTTAAATTTGTAAAAGATTTTTTTTTTTTTTAAAGTATGATAATTATTTAAGAACTACACTCATAATGCTTGCAAATTAAAGAGCAGTAAAAAATTAAAACTATTAAATCTATAAGAACAGAAACAAATTAAAACTATTAAATCTATAAGAGCAGAAACAAATTAAAACTATAAGGTAGAATACTTAATGCAATCATAAAGTTGTGCAGAGGTAATTTGTGATTATTATACAGTGCTTATTTTAGGGGGGGGGGGATATGGGTGAAAATTTATTTTAGGGAAAAATACTATTAATCAAAAGGGAATTTTAGTGATTTAAATAATTTAGCACTAAAATAATAATCACTATTTAGAAAGTAATTTTCACTGCTTAAACAAAATTAGAAAACTAATTTAAAAAAAAAAAATAATGAATCAATTCTCGATTATAAGAAAAGAATCTAAATTATGATAATCCTTAATACTTTGTTGACTGATAGTGCAAAAAATTAATGAAGAAATAGTGGAAAACTATTAACAGCTATTGGAGTAAACTCTCAACAAAAAAAGATGATATATATATAGGTATATATATATATTAAAGAATTAAAATAATGTTAATTAATAATAATTTAATACATTTCATTTATGCTTACATGAATCATCTCTTCCATTCTATCACCAGCTGAGCGTTTCATTAACTCAAGAGCTTCTCTTTCTCTCTTCAATTCAATTGATTTCATATCACCAAAGTTTTGATGCTTTAAGACATTTACTATAACAAAAAATAAATACCAATCGTAAAAAAAAGTGGGGAAAAAAAAAACAAATACAAATAATTTTTTTCCACAATATTTATGACTTATCTGATATTTAAGACTCATATTTATTGATTATTAATTTCAGCAAAGAACTTTATAAAAATATAAATGAATGAATAAAATAGTCTCTTGATAGTCAAGTCAAAATTATTGCATTCACTTTGAGGACGAATTCAATAATGTAATTAACATAATAGACTGCAATTAAAATACTAAACTCATAAACTGAGTAACTGTAATGTGAAAAATTGAAGACTTTGATTTTCTCTAAACAGCCGTGTGCAATAAAAATATTTAATTGATATTATATTCTGATAAAATGATCAAAAACATTGTCCAATTACAAAAATGTTATATGACAGTTTAGTCAAAATCATTGCAGCAACTGAGAAAAATAATCTAATAAATTATAATGAACATTACAGTGGCAGATAAAATGATAAATTCATAATGAACCAAAATTGTATCAAAAACAGTTTAAAGAATGAACAATGCTATTTGCACCTATTATCTTAAAATTAAATAAAAAATGGTCAATAATATTGTCGAAGAAAAAATTGTTTGACGGTCACTAATAAAACATATAATGACTTGAAATTAGCAAGTTTTGTTAACATTAATTATGATAACAAATAATTTACTGAGGACTACATTTTAAGAACTTACTTCTTTCTGTTTCATCCAGTTCAAAGTAAAAAATTTCTTTCAAATTGACATCTTCCACCCATTTGACAGACTTTTTATGGCTTTTTCGACGTCCGTGAGATAATATTGAACGCAAGTGATTAGGATCAAGAGGTTGTTTATCTTCTACACATTCTAAAACATAAAATATCATTAAAAGAAGAAGAAAAAAAACTCAAGTTTAAAAATAATTCTAAAAAAAAAATGAAAGTGTATTTTATTGAAAGTTTAGCATTAACATAGCATTAAAAGTTTATCTAAACTTTGAATGTATTTATAAATTTTTATGGAAACCTAAATATTTTGACAAAAAGTTTTTATAACTAGAATAACCAATTTTCTTCACATTTAAAACAAAATAAAATTATGAGAGATCAATTTGTTTACTTATGATAGAAAATTGTCCAAAAATATTTATTTGCTATAAAAAATATAAAATTTAATATAATTCTTTTACTTATTCAAATTTTTTTTAAAAATCTAGGAATTATTCAATAAACTCTTCATTTAAAATATAAATGCAAAAGAAAATCTTAAAGCCCAAATCTACACAATTAATCTATAAATTTTTTTTAAATAACAGATTTACGTAATTTAGATTTTGTATTCATTATTTATAGCTAAGTTTAAAAAAAATAAAGGTATTGATAACCTATAATTAAAATTCTTTTCATAAATCAACTTCAATCCCAAAAAATAAGTCAATGTAATTGGCCTAAAAAAATAACCTGATTAGAGGTAGTACCGTCTTTATGCATGGGTACCTCTGAGGGCCCAAGGCACTCAGGGGGTTGCTTAAGAATCTTACTTTTTATAACAAAAGGCTAAGAATAAACAACACTACCTAATATATTTTTTTAAATAAATATGTTCGATTGTATAAAGTGCACGTTTTTTTATACAAAAATTACTTAATTTTGATGCTAACACCAATAATTTGAATAGTTTATCACCAAGAAAACTTAACTGAAATCTATTTTCTACATTACAATGAAAATTTCAGGTACTTGGGCATTAAAAGATGTTTTAATAACTGTTTCATATCTTAAAAATGATTTATTTTATGTATGTGAAGTTTTTTTTAGTTTGTTTTTAAACAGGGCGCATAGCCAAATATTTCAACAATAAGCACCTTTTAAGTACTTAAGCACTATATATATTAAGAAAATTCAAAATATTTTTCAAAGACCTTACATGATCATGATAAAATAATTAGCTTCTGACAAAGAACTCTTTTCTTGAACATATTGACCAATATAAAATGATCAAGAGATTTTTCGGTTCGATATCAAAGAGTGGAAAATGATGCCTGAAATTGAGAATATCTTGCAAAATGCAGCAGAGTTACTCATGAGAGTGCAATAATCTCACTGAACCCAGCTCATTAGACACAGATACGGACTAGCAAGTATTTTATCAAACATGTAAAATTATTGGCGCTTTTATACGCTATGGACCGATGGTGTGCCAAAATGGATTGTGGTTTAACTAATTGTTAAATCTTTGAATAAAACAATGTGAAAAGCAAGCTTTTGCATAATACGTGGTGAAAATCGACATGGTAGAGAAAAAAATTCTCATTTTCAAAGAGGGAAAATTAAATACTTTTTAAAAACACCCAATGAAAAAAGCACCTTGAAGGGCTTTTAAAAAACGAAAATAAGCACCTTTAAGAACTTTTTAAAATCGCTAAGCACCAAATTAAACATTATGGCATGTTACAGGGGTCTAAAACATTCTTGTGCATGCTATTAAATGGCCCTGGTTAGAGGAAAAGAAAAGCTGAATGTGATAAATAAAATCCTACCAGCTGAATCCTTTGTTTCATTTGATGCATCAGATGCATTGGAAACCTCATTATTTGGAGGTGTCTTTCCGCCTTCTTCAGTCACTACTTCCATAGGTTCCTCTGAATCTAATGCAACGTCTAGATCAGCATTTTCACTAGATTTCTCCTGGTCATCGGTGGATGCATTTTCCTCACTCTTAGTATCCTCGCTAGTTTCAAGAGTATCTTTATAAAACTAAAGAATTAAAAAATATCATTTTAGTACTTTTTTTTTCAAATATGATAATCAATAAAAAATATTTGTTAAGTTACACACTCCGGAGAAATCAGTTTTAATAAACTTGAACATATTTTTAAAAAAAAACCTTCAGCATCAAATGAAATAATCTTTTTAACTGAATATCTAATATTTTTTTGTTCTAATATTTTGGGCGATATTTTCACAATTGGTTGGGAGAAAACGCACGAATTATTTTCGTTTTCGCATTTTGTAAATCAACATCACATTAAAAAAATATGTAACAGTAACTACAGAAAAAAAAGACTGACAGTGAAATCATGAGAATCAGATTGTTCAAAAAGGGGCTATTCAATTAGTGTTTTCATTTCGAGATTCAGTTGTTGTAATAAATAACATTGTATTAAAAATATCGGATTTTAAAAGCTATGTGAAAATCAATAGTAATATCTGCATAAAAAAAATAGAATGAAAATCTCTACAAAAAAGAAAACGAAATTTTTTACTTCATTATTCTCAAATAAGAATAGAAAAATAAAAAGCATTTCCCCCCCGCTCCGATGCGGGAGAAAGGCATCTTTCAAATATAATTTTGAAGAAAAGATAAAATCTTTAGAAAATTTCCGCAGAAAAGAAAACCAAAACTTTTTACTTCCCAAAGTAAAAACTTTCTGCAAGAACTTGGCAACTTTCTGCGACAATGTCAGACTTCAATTGACATTAATCTTCAGAACTCTTGAAGCAAATATTAAAAATTTTTATAAAATTACTGGATTACTTCTAGGTTATTAATAATCATAAAAATTGTCCAGGAACTTAATATACTTAAATAAGTCCTTTGGAAATCATTATTTCTCAGAAACTAATTAACTTATTATTTCAGATTTAAAAAGAGTTTTGAGATAAACAACTATAACAAAGAATTTTAAAATTTTTGCTCTTTTATGAGTCTTTAAAATGTCTTTTAAGCTTTTTATATATTATGGCAAAAACATAAAATGAAAAAAATATATTTAATCACAAGAAATACATAATATTGAAAGAAGTAATTAATGTTTTGGGTCTTCTTAATTCGAATAATGGAAAATTCTTTAGTATCCTCTTCAACTTCAATTATGTCTTTAATATTTAGAATTTAATTATTTGAAATGAAGAAGAAAAATGTAGCAGTGACTACAGTTACAAGGTTTAGTTACGGTTACGAGGTCCAGCTGTTGAGTCAATATTTTTTGGTTTTGTCTCAGATCGACAAAAGAAAGGAAATTAAGGGTGATAGAAGCTCCCCTGATAGAAAATCACTATTTTCTGTTTCCCTTAGACTTAAAATGAGGGGAGTTCTTTCGAAAGACAAACTATGGTTCTATAAAATTAACAATTTTTAAAACAAAGGTATAATTTTTTTAAAAAAAGTGTTACAAAAAGTTCCTAACCTGTAATTTAGGAGCTGCTAAAGTAGGAGAAGTAGGTGACGTAGCTGCCTTATTTGGTAATGAAGTCTTCTTCCTTTTTTTGATGGGAGCCACAGGTTGAGACGTAAGAGCATCCATAAAACTAGCACTTTCATGAAGAATATAAGCAGCTGTAAAAAAATTATTCCTGGTTAAAATTAAAATAAATTAACACTTTTAATTATATTACTGACAAATAATTGGGTTAGCTAATCCTCGTCTTTTTTGTTAGATTCCTGCGCTTTTGTGCTGTGACTTTACTGGCAGATAACCCAAACATGAGGAATGACTTAAAAAATCCAATAATGATAAAAAGAAAGATAAATATCAAGATTTGCTGGGTTCTGCTAAGGAAACCAGCAATTTTTTTCTTATTGAGATACAAATTTAATTAATTTCGTCAATAGGTGCACTGTTAAAGTTTTGAAATGATTGGTTTCATTTCAAAATTTTGAATAAAGAAAATAATAACTAGCCTACACAATATTGAAATAAATGCATTCATATTTGACGTTTTTGTCTTTTAAGATAGGCCTAAAATATTATTTACCAATTAATTATAAAGTGTCAGTTTTAGTAATTGTAAAAAGTACAGGTAGCAAAAAGAAAAGTCCTAACATAGCTTTTTCTCTCCTAAAGAAATTGAATTTAGTTTATAATGGTTCACACAAAACAAAACTCATACATTTAATTAAACAAAAGACTAATGAGCAACTTTATCAACAAATGGAACACAAAATTAAATTTCTCAACATAGTAACACTAAAATTATTTTTAAATATTATTAAAATAATATTTAAAAGAGCTCTCCTTTAGAGAAAAAAGCATTCTACTTCATTCTTGTTAATCTACATAGAAATAAATATATGGGTGAAATTTTCATATTTATTCAATCACTAGTTAATATTTTTTAATAATTTTTATTACATCATATTCATTGAAATGAGAGCTATTGAACTTTGTTACCGAAATTTAAATTTTAAGGTTGCGATTTTTTTTAATACTTGAACATTAACATGAATTGTAAAACTTAAGAAAATTCAAAAGCAATAATTAGAGAATGAATAAATAATGAAATTTCGGACACGCATGTTAGAAGAAGCAAAATCCTTGCTCTGTGAAGGGGGGGGGGGGAAGAGAAAAATTTTATTGGAAGTTTAAATTTCATCTCATTAAAAGTTTTACTTATCACATAAAAATTTTACTTAACAAAAGTTAAGTAATGCTAGGAACTAAGAGCTTTTTTTTTAATCTAAAAAATAGTTAAATATTTATTAATGAAACATACGCCTTGGCTTAGCAGGGATGAGTTTGATGCCTTTATTTTGTGTGGGGCTTTCATTGATGGTCATTAAACTTTCTGGTTTTATTTTCTTCTCAGTCACTCTTTCAGGTAGAACTGGCGATTTTAGAGCATTTTTAGCAGCAACAACTGTAGATTTATCAACACTAGTAGATTTCTTAGAAATATTTTTAGGCAAAGGTGTTTCCTCTTCCAAACCTAAAAAAGAAATAAAATGAAAATTATATTAGTAATTAAAACATACACTATATTTTCTTAAAAATGCTAGGTTGAAAAGAAAGTTTTCTAAACCATACAAATTCTGTATCTTAACTAGTCACAATTAACAATTTAATTTCATTATTAATTCAAAATAAAAATTAAATCTAAAAAGAAAAAAAAATTCCCAAAAATTTCTTTTGAAAACTTAATTGATTAGAAATAAAACTTTCTTCATATTATGTCATTAAATCATTATTTTAAATACTTATTTTATTAGAACAATAAATGCAACTATTTGAATTTTTCAGTTATAACAATAATTACCTTAATTGCTCAGTAATAACCTTAAAAAATAAAATTGCACAAATACAATAAGATTTCCATTTAATCGTTTGAATTACCCCCCCCCCCCCAAATGTTACAAATAGTTTCTTTTTGTGTTCTTATTGTTTAATGGAATTATAAGTTTAAAAAGTTGAACTTATAAATGATTTAGTGAAACTCGAAATTCCATAATTTCTCCCCACCAAAAAATTTAAGTTTGAAACACCCCTGCATCTGTTACAACTTCAAAAATTACTCAGATTTTTCATGAAAATTGTGGTGAACAAACATTTCAATCTGGCTTTTAATTTTATAACTGAAATTTTATGCCCTGGATAAAAAGTATTGTACCTGTAGCCCTGAATTTCTTCTGGTAAATTTTGGCTGTTTTAGGTCGATCTGGTTTGGCTTTTTTAGGAGGTGGCAGTAAAGGTTCAGGATCAATCTTGACATCTTCATAAAATTCCTCTTTCTTAGTTTCCTTCATAGTTAGTTCCTTTTCACTAGAAGGTCGTTTGGTGCCTTTGACTTTACCAGCACCTTTAGGAGACTCAGCTTTAGCAGCCGGCTTAGGTTCAGTTTTTTCTGGTTCAGGTTTAGATTTTTCTTTCTTTTTCTTCTTTTCAACCACTTTAAAATAAACAAAGGTCTCATTAAACAAAAACAAAACAAATAAAAATATTTTAAATGCAGGGTGCGTAGCCAAATCTTTCAATATATTTAAGCACTACAATATATATTTATTACTATTATTATATATTAAGCACTACATTATATACAAAATATATTTAAGCACTACATGCATTAACAAAATGCAAAATTATTTTCAAAGACTTTACATAATCATGATAAAATAACTATTTTTTGACAAAGAACTCTTTTCTTGATTATATTAGCCATTAAAAATGATCAAGAGATTTTTCAGTTTGATTTTAGAGGGTGCAAAATGAAGCTTGAAATTGAGAATATCTTGCAAAATGCAGCAGAGTTGCACATGAGAGTGAGATAATCTCACCGAACCCAGTTCACTATACGCACATGCGGATTAGCAAGTATTTCATCAAACCTGTAAAAGGCGTTTTCATAGGCTATGGACCGACGGTAAGCTAAAATAGATTGTGGTTGAATGAATTGTGAGAGCGTGAATAGAAAAATGTCAAAAGCATGCTTTTGTATAATACGAGATGAAAATTGACATGGTAAAGAAAAGAAATCTCATTTACGAAAAGGGAAAATTAAGCACTTTTTAAAAACACTCAATGAAAAAAGAACCTTTAAGGGATTTTTAAAAATGCTACGCACCATGTGAATGATATTTTGATTAAAAATAATTAATAAATACCAGGAATGACTTCAGTAGCTTTCTTCTCTTTTATAATTGACATCCATTTAGTTACAAGCTCAGTTGAGAGATTTTTTACTTCTAAAAAAAAGTAAAAATTAATTTTCATTATTCATGGAAAGTTCTTATTTGATAAATCATGCACAGATATATGGAAAGCAAATATAAAGATGTTGAACAGAAATTTTTAAAATTTTTTTAAACCTGATGGTGTATTTGAAAATCCACTTTAATAGCGTGAAATGAAACTCAAAATACGTAAAGAAATAAGCGAAAATAAGACATAATATTATGGACTTCATAAATATTCCATTGAAAACAAGATTTGCTTATCAATTATAATCATAAAAAAAGGCAAGTAGCAGAAGATGAAAGTCAAGAACAAATTTTTCTTTCCTTTATAAGTAAAAATAAATTTAAAAATTAAGGTCTGTTTACAAACTAACTACACACTATTATTTGAAAACTAACTACTAACGCCTGTTTACAAACTAACTGTTTATGTACCATGAAAAAAATTCCTGAAGCAAGTGTAATGTACTTAAGAAAAAGTTTAAAAAAAAAACAAGTAACAATAGAATCGTATAAATCACCTTCATTTTCATGCTTTGTCAAAGCTTTGACTAATTTAGCAGTGTTGTTTTCTTTCAATCTTTCCAAGGTCATGGGAAGTTGCTTGCAAAGTTTAAGCATTTCCAGCAAGAAATTATGGGATAGAGATGTTTTTGCATATTGAAGCCATAGGTTAATAGTTTCCCAGCCACCTTTGTCTAAATATCTGTAAAAATAATCACAAATTTTATTAATTCAGAAAAATTTCAATAAATATCTTGGAAATGTTAAAATTAAATATATGTATTTATAGAAAAATAAATTAAAAGCAACAGATATAAATGGTCAATACAAAACATTTAAATTTGGATACGTTTTAAATCAAATTGTAGTTTTGACTGTAAGCTATGCACTTTTCAAGAATTTAAATAATAAATCTTTAAATTTTATTTTATTATTTAACATTATATCTCAATTAATAAATATCATTGAAATGTTAACATTAAATATATGTATTTACTAAAAAGTAAATTAAAAGCAGCACTTAACATTAAAATTTAGATACATTTTAAATCAAATTGTAGATTTGACTGTAACTTATGTACTTGCACAGTCAAATAATAAATGTATATTTTATTACTTAATACTATACATTGAATTATATATTCAACATAATTTTAAAGAGAGCTACTTAGTTTTCTTATAGAAAAATTTACAAAATTTAAAAAAAATCATCACTAATTAAAAAACAATTTTAAATGAAATAATGCAAGTCTTCTAATAAAATATTAACTCAGATGATTATAATTAAACTGTATTAGTGGTTTTGTATCTATAGTTCTTGCATTATGTATGCATACAATTGTTACTTAAAAATAAATATTTGATTCAAACAATAAAATGTTCAACAGTGCCACTTAAATTATTAAAATTTAAGCATAAAACATTTGTTTATAGGAACAATCATCTTTAGGTGTATTTCTATCACTATTTTTTTTAAAAGAATATGTAATATTTAAGAGTGAATGCTACTTTCAAGGGCTTAAATTAGTCAAACAAGTGTATAAAACAAGAACATGTTACAGTATGAAAGACTACTAATGCAATTCTTCAAAAAAATTTAATCATATCACATTTTTATTTAGATTACTATAAGAATTTCATAACCACTAGAAAAAAGTTTCCAAGTCAGTAACAAAACAATGTAATTAATCTCAATATACACACACAAAATCAACAGATGACCATCAACCTAAACAGAAGGGATTTGACCATAATAAAAACTAGTTAAGAATATGATTCCATAATATACTCATTATAAGTCCCATATAGGATATTTAAATTTAATAGGGAATCCTAACATAGAAAAATAATTTTTTTAAAATTATTATCCTAATTTGAGCACTAGAATGCCCATATAGAACAGAAAAGATTAATTTTCCTTCAATATTATAAGGTGTAAAAAAAAAATTTTTTTTTACAAATGTTAAAAATTGAATTATTTCCTTAACTTCATAAAAATTTACCCTTTATTCAATAAAAAAATAAAGGCAAATTTCTAGTGTTATATTCTTTTTATAAAATAATGAGTAGAAAATTAAAATGAGAGATACTGTAAAAATAATTTTTAATTATCTAATTGTTTTACTACTTAACATTTCAAGTTGTTTTAAAACAGAATAAGTTTTGTTACAATTAGGACATTTCTACCAGGCTTGCACATCTATCTTAACAACATGGATTCTAGGATAGCTTAAAACCAACAAATCTAGTACCAAATTAAATTTCACTTATGTAGCACTTTTAAACCATGAGCTATGCCCAAGTGAGCCATGTGTTAAAACAGTAATGCATTATGGTCAACATGATTGAAAAGTGTTGTAATTGTTGTGTTTCAGATTCAAATAAAGACTCAAGTAAAGAAAAAAATATTTATTGAATAACACATGAACAATTACAAAACAATTAATAACCTATTTCATAAAACTTACTCTGATAAAATATCTGGTTCTGTTGCTTGAAGCACATTGCAATAAACACAGCGACTGACAAGCTTCTTAGAGAATTTTTTCATTAAACTAGAAAAGAATGAGAAACAATAGATAAGTAACAAAAAATAATTATTATTGTGCAACGATAGACATTACATATTTTCTAGCTTTTAAAATTTCTTAAACTTATATTTTTTAATCATTCTTTATCGAATTTTAATTAAATTAAACTAATTATTTAACTTTCATTGCATTTTATAAAAATCGCCTATAAAATATTTTAATCTTTTCTGAACAATCAATGTAACGGCTAACTTTTTATTTCAATACTAATGAAAGACTAATTAATTCTCTGTCGCGACTAAATCGGAAACAAGATCTATTTATAACTCTTTATTTTTTATTTCTTACCACAAAAATGTTTCAGTAACAAGGTTATACTAATTCTCCCAGTCTTGTTGGAGATTCGCTTTCGCCAAATTATTTTTAAGTTTAATATTGACTATGGGGGTTGGCTTTATTTTCGGCTATGTTATCTTTCGATAAATTGCCAACCATGGATCTCTTTCTATGCTAGCTGTCCGTTGGGAACAATTCATTTACTTACAAAACCTTCGGGTTTCTTCATCCTTTTAAGGGACTTCTTTATCTTCATAATTTTTGAATGTGACCATATTCTGTTTAATATTTACTTAATAATCAATTTTTCCTAAACAATTCATTTTTTTCAGGATAAATATCCCTTCATATCCAAATTAAGATGTATCAAAAACGGCCAAAAATATGCTTAATACTACAATGATGTTACCTCAACGAACTATTAAATTGGACTGATCACCCCAATCATAATTATATTTCGAATAATCACAATCTTTTAAATAATTCAGTTACACAAGAAAAATAATATTAAGATAGGAATGTTGAGATCTACATCTTTTTAATTATTCTAAAGCTGAGAAAGAAAAAATGTATTAGTCATTTCTGAAAAAATAATTATGGAGTTAAGCATATGAAAAAAGAAATTTGAACACATAAAAGGTAATTACAGCTTTTTTTCACTATTAAAATCAGAGGTGCTAGATTAGGGCTGCACAACCTTTCTATCAAAAAAATATATTTAAAAAAAAACTACATTAATTGCATAAGAACAAAATATAATTCTTAAAAAATTGATCACAATTCTAAAATGCAGAGGTACAATTATGAGTTTCAAAAGAAATTTGAAGATATTTTTGAATCAAAAAATAAGTAAATTACTTTGCCGTCCTTTTTTCAAAAAAGATTGCGCACCCTCATTCTAGATAACTTAATACTGATACAAAAAAAATAATAAAAATTTTAACATAAAGCAAATATATATCACAATACGACAATAAAGCAAAATACACATCATTAACACAGAAGAACAAAGTGAATTATTTCTTGGTAATAAACAGTACGATAAACGACACCCAGTTTGTAGCCTTCATCTCTTCAAGGTTGCAGGCACAATTTATTCTTGGAATTTTCACCCGTTCATTACTTCCAGTTCACTTTCTTTTTCTCCCATCAAACACGTATGGCACGACAATCGATTGGGAAAAAAAAATCGTAATACACATAATGAGTTAAGAGCAGAGAAATACTAAATCAAAAATTTGACTTCGCTAAATTAAATTTTAAAAAAATAAATTAATGCTCCCAATTTTTACTTAACTGAATTATAGCGTAAATTAATAACTTTTAATAAAAAGTTTAAATATATTCATTGTTTAATTTAATGCATTTGCTAATAACGTTTGAAGTCCTTTCTCGTAACATTGTCTTTAAAACATTTATAAAAAACGATCGAGGAGAAAATGACGTCAATATTTCTACATCATTTGAAGTACAAAACAAGAGGGGGGGGGTGGAATAAGTTACCTCGCACTCTTAACAGTTTTTCTTTCTTCCATAAATTCCAAGTATGAGAAAACCTGATTTTTTGTGAAAAAATCCGATCCAGCAATAATATATACATGGAATATAATTTAAACATTCCTTCGTTTAAACTTGACAGTCCGTAGAGATACAAGGGGGTCGTGGAGATAGTGGATATGTTAATCGTAGTGCGCACAAAAAGCATGTTCTTCTCAGCCAAGGTGGAAGATATCAATCAGTATTTAGGCGAGCTTCAAGCCGCGACCGAGAATCGAACCCTAGTCCTTCACATAAACGGTTAAGTGATATTCATGGATTTAGTTCTTGAATAAATTCTTTGTATATTTTGTGAAGAATATAATAAATGCTCCATATATTTAATTCGAATTATTTAATTTCAATTTCTGGAGAAAAGTTGTATTTATGTAGGATCCTAATAATCTGCAAAAACACAGATCAGTAATTGAGTTAATACAATCATTTAAACATATAGTATAAAATTAGTTTCATTATTGCAAAGACATTCCTAATCAAGAGCTTAAGGATTAAGAAACTCACTAGAGGTTGGCAATTTTAGAAAGGGGAATTTCTCAATTATCTGTCTGTCCAAGGTTACTTAGTATGAAATGTATATTAAGAAATAGTCAATGAAAAAGAAAATAAAAATTTTAATTTTCGGGTGTTAAAAATTGCATTAATAGGTTAAGTTTTCGTATGAATTAAACAAATAAAAAAAATTAAATGCTAATGTCGCAACTACGTCAGCTGCCAGCTCCTATGTAAGATTTATAAACTCGAAGCAAATAATTATCCTTAACAGATTGCAGCTTTGTGAATCACTTCCCATGGATTCATAATCAAACGGATAAATTTGGGACAGGACCCGATCAAGGTCGGGGGGGGGGGGTTCAGCCCCAGATTGTTGAAAGGACATGTTAGGGGTCAACATAAAATGGTATCTATAGAAGGAAGAAGCAAGGGGGGGAAATTACGAAAAACTAACTAGCATTTTATGATAAAAATCTGATAATTTCATACTTTAGAATATTTTTATTGTCTCTAAGAAAAATTTTGTTAATGAAAGAGAAAGGATTAAAAGAGAAGAAAATAGTAAGAGACGCATTATAATGATCAATCAATACTCGTCTAAACGGGAAAGATTGCAGTCACCTTCTCTAAAATAAGTTATTTGCATTTTATCAGTTTTTGGATAGATGAATCGGGGGTTTCATGATATTGTTACATCATTTGCTTAGAATTATTTTTCTACTTAGATATTAATTGCCTTTTTGAAAAAATTTCTAGAAGAACGCTTAGAAAAACTTAATTTTATTGCTGTGAAAAATTGGGATTTGAATTGTTCTGGCGCTGAACAACGAAAGAATGCCGAAGTTCAGTAGAGAGGGGGGAAACGCTTAAAATATTTTTTTTTAAATGTAAGTTAAAACATATTTTCGGATGCGACTAAAAATTTTGAAATGGCTGTCTTCATATTCAGCTGAGAAATTCTTTATATTAAGATTCATGTATTGATATTTAGAATATTTTTACAATATAGTGTAATTAAATTTGCTAAAAACTGTTTCAAAGAATTCCTTTAGAACAAAGGATTAATAATTTGCCATTGTTTTATGAAAATAGAGCGAGGAGTAACAAAATCTTTATCTTTGGAGGGATTCAAACACGCTAAAACTTTTTTTTTTTTGTTATGAAAATCATTTTGAATAAACTTTACGAAGAGATCAATTTAAATTTTTCAAACAGCATACCTGCCAACTTCTAATCCCTTCCATTATCATTTTTCCCAGTGGTATTAAAATGGAATTAAAACTTCAATTTTAAGCAAACAAATACGTTGTATTTGAGAAAACTTAAGTTGACAACAATGATAGTAACGCATATTAATATCTGTGCTTAATTTTTGTAAGAATAGTGGTGATCAATATCATTTAAAAATTAAGATTATAAAAGAAAAAATAGTATATAATTACTACCACTTTAAATATGAAATCTTCCGGAAGAGTTGGCAGGTATGAAACAGCCTATCTTCATTATACAAGATTTAATTTCATTTTATGAAAGCTCTTTCTTTCATAACAAAATTTTAAACCATTAAAACGAGTAGAACAGATGGTCCTTCTGTTAAATATATTTTAGAATTGTAAATTAAGTCTTGAACGAAATTAGGCGAAAAAAGCGGAATTTCTCGGAGCGTTTTAATTTTATCTATTACTCCCTAATTAGAGAGTAAAAGAAAATCATTAAAATATGCCTTCGGTAAATAAAGAGTAATAAAAACTGTTCTCGTCATTGCCATAAAAAATAAGCGTTTTTTTAAGATTTCAAAAATTAAATTTCTGAGTAAATTTCTATAAATAAGGTTATATGTATTGGTAATACTTATTCAAATATTCTAGCAATAATCTGTACAAAAGTTCTATTTCAATAGGGATTTTTTATTAAACTTTCCCAATTTTAGAGAATTTACTAAAATGTACAAAATCCCAGAGAATTTTAATTAAACCAGTAGAGTTGGCAACTATGTACTAATATATTCTAATGAATGAGTTTCGATTGGGAAACGGCGACTTGAAACACTCACAGGTTCCGATCGATGTGTACCAATTGGTCTGAGAAGTAAAGGCTGTCTGTGCGCAATGCTGACCACATTGTCACTATCATTGCGGAGTCCTAACTTCTTGGCACACAAGGGTGGTTGTGGATATGCTTTACATTTATTCCAGTCAATAAATTATGAATCATTTGACATATTTATAAAAATAAAGAAATTAGGTAATTCGCCTCTAAGACAAAGATATAATTCTTCACTATCATATGAATTAAATAACAATTGATTCCGTAATCGGTAAATCTCGTAGAATGCAAAGGGTAGAAAATACGAGAATCATACTTCAAAAAAAAAAAAGGATGCAGAAAAGAGATAGTAAAGTGACTTAACGCCTTATTTTTTTCCAATTACGGATATTAATTCAAAAAATAAAAAATGCGGGCGCTCCTTATATAGTCACTAGGAGACCCCGCTTCCTTCCGTTTCTTTTCTCTTTAGTTTTATCTAATACTCCAATTTTTATGACTTTTTTCACATTTTACTTTAATTACATTAAAGGTTACGCCCTCTGTTACTTATTGCTTCCCAATCCTCGGAGCATTACTATTTAATCACTCCAAATGAAGTAGACATTTCAAGACAAGAAGACGAGTTACTTATAATTTAATTTTCCGTTTTTTATTAAAAATAAAAGAATTTTCGTAATAATGACGAAAAGTAAAAATTTGGGTGGTCACAGCGGAACTCTGGTTTCATGTTAATTACCTATATGAAATCTTAGCGACAGAGCAAAACATATTTGCTCTATTTCCAAATCTAGTATCCGTAATGACAATACAAGCGGTCATTCCTTGATTCACGGAATATAGATACGGCTGTCTATAAATTTTTCACCTTGGTATCTCCGATTTCCACACCTTATCGCGATGCAAATTCACGGGATCGTTCCAGAAAAGCTTAGTTACAATACTAGAAATTTCAGACAGCAAATTTGGATTATTCTCAACCAATTCTAGACTTAAAAATTTGAACAAATGTTTCGTTAACGTTTAAATACTTAAGAAATGCAATCTAACATTTTTTTTAAAAATTATTCCACGAACGATCTCTTAGTTTTTTATTTTGTTTTTATCAATATGATTTATTAAAATTATCTAGAATTAACTGTATCCTCGACTGCTTGGGCCTTTCCAAGGAGGACTTATATGCTGCTCCACTTCTTGTCATTGACTTTTTGAGGATCAACAACCTACTGGATCTTGTCTGACAATTAGAGGATAAGAAACAACAACAGAATTAACTGTACAAGGCCATGTAAGAAATATCTATTAACAACAAATCTCATAAGATTTGCTTTATTTTAGTAAATTCAGAAAAAGAGTAAATTTATTTTAATATTATTTCCGGATTAATCAAACTGAGTTCATGAAATCCATTGCATTCCTTCACGAAACCAAAAATTTTTAATACCTGTTCACTTCAGTCATGATGTTAAATCGAAGTTACGGCTTTAAATTATACGCAATTGCGATACATCGTTTTTTGACATTTTAAGAAAACGACTGGTCAATGTGTATTGGAGAATACCCCTGGCTTAAGTAGAAACATATTTCAATTGTTTCTACATTAATTGTAATTGTGAACAAAGTATAACGATTTTTATTAACTTTTATGATAAACGATATTTGAATTAATTCGAATATAAATTTATTAGGATTTAGAAATTGCAATTATTAGTTTGTTTACAATTTATTAGTATTAAGTATTTAACAGCTATTACTGCTCAGCTGGAAATAGTTTAACGATACAAATATAAACTTTAGATTTTATAATTAACAATCAGCACATTCTTTTTATTTCCAGGAAAGAAGCATAAGCTTTCAAGCAACTCTGCATAATACGTTTCACATTTACGCAAGACTTTTCGCAATTTCTCAAAATATCTTCCGACTGTTGAATTTTAAAGGACAATAGAGAAGGAAAGCCGCCATACTACTTTTTTGGAACTGTAGAATATTCTAAACAATTCATGATTTACAAGTCCCTCGTTCATTGCACAGGTAGAATCGCTTTAGACCACTATTTAGTTTTTATTTTAAGACAAATTTACTAAAATTGTATCTAGTTCAGTAACTTAATTATTCGTATGACCTCTTGATGTGAAAATCAGTACCGAAATTAGTATTCGCTTAACGCAAGGTAGACATGTTTTAGAAGGAAAGAAAAATAATTAACGCCGATTTAGAAAAACCTAAAAAATAAAGAAAAATTAACTCAATTCTCATGCAGAGTAAAAGAAAAAATTATCAAATCGAAGAGTCAAAATTATTTATACCTAAATGAAGAAAACAAAAAAGAAAGCCTGCAAGATCTTCGGTTGAGTAAATACAATTCTGCCCCCACACAATATCTATAAAGTAATATAATCATTCTGTAACAGCGAGGATAAACCTACGTAGAGGAACAAAACTAACTTTTACTACTGGCAAGATAACTCTTGGAAGTATTGATTCAACCGAGACTGTGAGATCAGAGAAATAAGATGGGTGTAAAATTACTTCAAATCGCGTCTCACGGATACAATTTAGGAAAGTTAACTATCATCCGAGCATTACCATTTTAAGTATCACAGGCAGCAAGATCATTTACTGCTTCACGAATAAAGACTTATTAAATCAAAACTTTCAGTCATCTAATAACGAATTCGCAGATTGCAATTAGTTAATCTTGTAATGACCATGCTTACGGTTAATATTTAATCTAATGCAGTCAGCAATCTAGCGGAAGCTGGTTTTTCCCTTTAAAAACAAGGCTGAAAATGAAGTGAAAAGATTTTTAAAGAGCAATTTTGCTTACTGGTCCCTCTGAGGGTTAATCGCGGAATCAGTTCAACCGCACATCGACTTATATTTACTAGGCGTTCATATAAATGGTAAATATTTATGTTCATCTCCGGGACTGTTTATATTAAGAACATTAACGTCGTTATTTAAAATGTTTCAAAAACTCGGCTACCTCATTGCTATACTGTATTTACAACTCGAATGGAGAAAGGTATTAGTCCTAATTAAAAGCCTGCTTGATTCTTGCCCTTATAACTTTCCTTTAAGCAGCTGGATCTTGTTGCTAATGCTAGCATAACTTAGTATACCGATTAGGTATTGAAAGCCGACCATCAATATACAAACCACACTATGAGAAAAAGGACAGGTGCACCGTTTCGCAAGTTAATAATGAGCCTGCTGACAGGTCTAATTTGAAGAATTTAACCATCAAGTATCGTTCTTAGTTTAGGATTCCTTTATTATATATACGGTACACAAAAAGGGGGAAACTCCCGATCCAACATGGATAACTTTTGATCTATTTATAGATCGGGTCTTCACGCTCAAGGACTAAATGGGATGACGTCAAACATGCTAATTAGTATAAACGATATTTTAAGTTACTAAATCAGACATCGAAGCGTACTTTCTTTAAATAAACAACCTTCGAGGATTTGGATTCCTGACCTCGAAAATAAAGAGGGTAACCGAAATCAGGGAATTATGGTCCCCATAGTTTGGCCAGGGGAGCTATCCTAAGTTTAAATCCCTTACTTTTTGTTAATTTTACTTTTCTGCGTATTTTTCCATGTCTTGGAGAACTTAAGTGAATTGAAAAAATTTTTTTGCACTCATTTATAAAATTCTTAAATATGTCGTCGCATTAAGGCTCTATCCCTTAAGCCTCACTACGGCTCAAATAATAAATATTTACTAAAAGTTACATTTTGTATAGAATTATCTGTGGATTAGCGAATTTTATAATCGAGTGCGAAAATAATTCATAAGTTCGAGAAATAGTGAATAAAATATGTTTATTCAGAGAAGTACGTTTTCGTTAGATTTTATACGAAACTTACTAATTAGCGTTTTTGAGATCACCCCCTTGAAACATTAGTCCTAAAACGTGAAGATCCAATTATTATAGCGAGTTTTTTTTTTCCTGCGCACTGGACATAAAACTTAGCTATTTCGCATAAAAACTTAGCTCGATTAAAATTTTTATAAAATTGCTTAACAAGATATAATGAACATCGAGTTTATCTGTTGAGCAATTGTGAAAACGGGTCCAACTTGTCACACAAAATACGCTTCTCTACGATTTCCACAATTGCTGTGAATATGACTTTTTATCTGACTTCTAAGTCTATCTTTAGCAAGTGCTTTCTACTCTAATTCTGAAAATAGCGCAAAACATTGATAAGAAAAGCGTTTGTGATCTAATATTTTAAAAAATTACGTCAATGCTACACTATCTGGGCTACCTTAATGAAAATGCATGGGCTTTAAACAATGAATCAGCAAATCCACGTAACGATTGCCAGGCAAAAAGCAGTTGAGCTAGGCGGTCGCGATATTTATCATTAGTTTTAGAGCTGGTTTATATTTAGGTGAAAATCGTGCTTTGGTTTACGGTTACACTGAGCTAAAATTTTTCAAAAATTGATTTTTTTTTTATCTTGGTTGATAAATCTCGCTATTTTTAATTGTCCGTTCTGAAGTCCAGATAATTGTTAGGGGCACAATGGTTTTCATAGCTTTACCGCAAGAGTAAGATAACACTTTTTTCTAGAGAGCTTCGAAAGTGTCATTTGAGGATCAATTCAAATCAGATTTAATAATAAAAAAATTACATTATATTGTCTCTTAAGAGACAACTATATCAGATTCAAAACAGCATATAGTTAATCAAAATTAAGGTTCAATTTTTAGAAAAGCATATCCTAAGCTGCGTATATGCAATTAAATTTTACTATATATCCAAAATAGAAATTGGCTTTTAATTAGTTACGTTACATGCTTTATAGAACATACTACCAAAAATGTATTAAGCTCGTAAAACGCTAACAAATACAAGATGTCTAGGTTTCTGGATTGCCGACAGGGTAACTGTATGAATAGCCAACTCATAACCCCACTCATTTCCAAAAAATTTGATACAAAAGTCCTACACCTTAATGAAAATACATGGGCTTTAAACATTGAATCAGCAAATGTACGTAACGATTGCCAGGCACAAAGCAGTTGAGCTATGCTTTTGGCGGTCGCGATATTTATTATTAGTTTTAGAGCTGGTTTATATTTAGGTGAAAATCGCGCTTTGGTTTGCAGTTACACTGAGCTAAAAACAATTCCAGCCATTCAAACAATTCCACAAAATGAGTCAGTCTTATTGGAAGCTCATCCCACGCTTGCTAGATATTAGTAAATGTCGAATTGCTAAGCAATCCATGACTGGCGATTCTTTATATTTAACTACAATGTTAATGTGACCTGAACAATCACACGAGCTTAGATTTCTTTCAGTGAGAAACTCTTAAAAGATAACATGCTTCACAAACCTGTCTAGTCTGCAATGTAACCTGGAGTAGTGTAAAAATTCGTTTGTGCTATAATTTAAGAAATCAGTTCTATTGGGCGTGTCAGAAATGCTGTGTTCAGGATGCAAACATAGACCAAAAAAGTCAACCAACGTTAATTTATCACTGTACCTTATCTTCCCAGTCAAAGGTTGCTAAGCCTTTCTTCATTTGCACGATACACCAGACTTTATTTCAACATTTAGAAGACACCTTATATATTTTTTAAAATTATAATATACATTAACATCAGCTGATTAAAGTTTAACATTATGCTGCTCAACATACTTTAAATTTAAAATTAATTTTTTTTCTTTAAATTGTTATTTGAGATGGAAAAAAAATAGCAGTAATTAATGCTTGTAAAAGATCCGAGCGTAATGAAGATCATAAAAGTTACACTTTATGTCCTGCGTTTTTTTCTTTCAAAATGTGCAGATGACTCGTTCATCCATTGCGATTAATCCGTAGACAGGTTCAAGATCTTCATACTTCTTTTTTATTTTATCAACTTTTTAGAATCTAGCTTTTTTGCCTACTCATTTTGATGTTTTTGCATTAAAATTTTCTTCAACAAAAAGCTAATTCATTCAACTGGATAAATTATTCCCTGCTTTAAATATTTTCCTTGCCTGCTGTTCTTGCAATTAATTTCAAACTGAATGCTGTTGCAAATTATTACGCAATGTTGCTTAGTCACACCATTAGAAACAGCATTTATCAATCTATAAAATCTTTCGCATAGCACATTGAATCTGGGGTCAAATTTGTATTATAACAATACATTTAAACTTATCCTAATTATTTTTCGCCCGTTAAATACAAAAAGCCCCATCTCTTTACTGTCGAAATAAGGGAGTATAAAATGACGTTCACCTCTCGTGTTACTTCTGAAATTTTTTGCTGCGATATCCCTAACAAAGAGCCTGTGATTCACAATACTTTCTATTTACTGATTTTTTCTTTTTCCTCGTGAACATCACTTTCCAATAACAGTAACTTCAAACTATTCTTTTTTTCACAATGAACAGAATCATCAATGACGATGAAAATGACTGCTTCTACGTGTGAATTTTCATGCTTGCTCCCGGTAATTAACAATTAACTTTGCTTTCTTAAATCGATTATAACTTCCATATAAAAATGTTTCCACGACAGGTCTCCACCTGTTTAGATTTGACATCTCCTTGAGAGCAAGAAGCAAAGGGAAAATCCACAGCACACTTAACCAGACGTGAATGAATCTTACAAAATCGATCCTAGGATTTTCAAACAGGTGCAGACAATTTAAAGCCGCTAAGGGCTTCATTTTTCTTTTTCTAGACGTCAACTTATATATATAATAACAAATAAAAAAAGTTATTTTTGTTCTTAGATGACAAATGTGATTCATACACATAGTAACACTACAAAGTATTTCAAGAGTCTTTATGCATAAAATATATGATGCGCATTATAAAAATAAATATGTACTTGAATATATATAAAGCTGTTAATTTGTCCGACGATTGAGGATGTTTTATTGGTAACAAGTTTTAATGTATATACCTTGGTTTATAGTTTTACTGGCAAGAAAAATCAATTAAAATATATGAAAATGTTCGTGAAGTAGTACAATCAATAGGAAATTCTTAGATAATTATTCCCCGACAACAGTACAAGTTAGCAGCTACATAGCCGCCAACTTATCCGATTTATGAATGCATTTTATTGAAATTTTTTTGATGTTTTAGAGGCTGAGAAAACTTAATATACTTGGTGAGAAAAATAAAACTCAACTGCAAGTTTTTTTTAAATGCCTTCAATTTAAAATAATTAAGACATGTTACTAAATTTTTTGAATAAATTACAAAGCTATCCCAATATCTTAAAAAAAAAAAAAAAAAAAATGAATGCAATTCAGATGGAATACGTCCCAAACCACAAACGAAATGTAACAGAAATTTTTTTTTTTCCTCATTTAAATTAAAATAGCGTCAGTTTCGAAAGACTCGGTGCGAATTAAAATATTTCGATGCCATCATTTTTTAACTATAGTATAAAGAGAAAATTGTTTTCAGGGGGGAAAAATACCAAGATAAATAAAAATAATAACCGAGATATAAATTCATAAAAAATGTAATTAATTTTTAATTCCACGCATGCTTTAAATTTATTCTACTCTTTAAGACAACACTATAAGTTTTTTTTTCTTTCTGAATAAGGAACTATCATAAGTATTCCTTTTGATAAAAATTCGTATAATAAAGTTTTAGTTCTTTGAGTACTTAGAATAATGAAATTGTTTAAAAATCCCTCTGCATGGTGGTTTTTAAAATTCTTTTTAATAGCATTAGTTTTTTAATATACACCTAGAAAATGGTAAAAAAAAATTATTTTTTTTTAAATTACATGATAAAATTAATCTTAAAATAATCTCTTTTTTTCTCTCTCTTGCATTTAACAAAAAATTCTAAAAAAAGCAGATTTAGAAGAATACTTACTGATGTCTTCAACAATTTGTTGCTTTAATCACCAAAAAACATTTCATGACTTATGCTTGAACTGAAGTCCATAATAAAACAATATTTGTTAAATACCTTTATATAATTTCATGTGTTACGCGGAATTTGCTTTAACTGTAATAAACACATAAGTTTTGAGCAATCCAGTCTATTTTTGCCAACGAATAATAGAGTGCAATTTTAGAAGAGGATAAATCCGAGAAGACTTAGTATAAGCTAAATGTTTGATTTCGATGACAACTTACAATTTTCTTTAGGTAGATAGATTTTTCTTGAGGTCTCTTAAGATTAAATTTTCACATCTATAAAAGGTATTTTGAACTGGAGCTAGTTATGGTGCAAATTTATCTCTATTTGCAAATTTTTGTAAGAAGAAAATGTAGCTTATTAAGTGGTTAAATTATTTCTTTCGATTCATTGAAGAAATTGGATTTACCTAACAAAAATATTGATATGTCATTTTATAATAACTGCATTGGGCTGAAAAAGACCACCACACTTACAATTTACTAGCTTAGAAAAAATTGTGCACAAATCCATCAATATTTAAGATATTGTATTTGCTCCTTTTGAATGATGTAGATAAAATAGTGTTCAAAACTAAAAGAATTTGCTTTCTTTATCAATCACATAAATGATCCGAATTTTAACAGTCAACTGTGAAATCACCAACATTTAGACTTCCAATTTTAGACCCAGTGACGTTTTCCACCATCGGAAATGATCGAAAAATCCGATGTGATGACTATTAAGCAGTTGCAGGCTGGCTGTCTTCAAGGTTACATATGGCATCCTTCTCTCTTTTACGAACGTTTCTAGCATTGAGTTAATTTTAAGTTACGGCATATTGAGAAAATCAGGGATCCAATACCTGCTTTATGCATGTGAAAACTTATCGCAGAAGTATCATTGCAGGTATCTCTCTCTAGACGACAGACATCGTAACTGTCAAAGGCACAGGGATGGCTCGGAGCTTTATGGCCACACTTTCAGGAGAACAGAAGACAAATTTTAAGGGAAGGCAACTCGTAGTCACAAAGATCTTATCTGGCTAACTAGTTTCTGCTAATATAGACAATTGCTAATGAAAATATTGAGAGATATATTGGAAAGAGAGACCTCACCTTTTGAAAAGTCATTCACAACCGGAGAAAAACTTAGGGAAACAAGTAAATTCTAACACTTTTTCTTGTTGTTAAATTTCTGCTTAAAAATTGTAACTAACTTAATGCGGCCATATGTGCAGTAGTGTTAAATAAACGATTAAATCTGAAAATTATCTTAGTTTTAAAATATTCTATATAAGATTTATACTTTCAACTGCTGTAAATTTAAGAAGCATCACTACCAATTTAAGGCAGTATTAAATACTTAGCTTATAACTTACATATTTAAATTTTAATAAATTTTTTACGAAAAAATAAGGGCGTTAATAATTAAACAGCTTTTTTATTAACAACACAGTAAGAACTTGTCAGCTAAACAGCATTTTTAAAAACAAAAATATGATGTAAATTTTTTTTTTTATCGTAATTTTATTAACTTCTTAAACAGCAGGTCACGTTCAAGAGATGTCTTTAAAATACAAATGTTATAAGTTAAAGCTCGATTCACGATCATTTGGAAAATTGACCTTCACCAAATATTTGAATTGAATGAAATACAATAAAAGTAATTAACAAAATATGCAGCCGATCGTTATCAAAACAGCCACTAAAACAAATTAGTTCCAAATAACTTTGAAAAGTATTTTTACTGTAATTTTTAGCAGTGTCCGAATTAACCTTGGAATTTCGTATTCTATTCCATAAAGAACTTATATTTTACCATTTTTTCAGATAAAAGTATTTAAATTACCTAGTAATGTATATAGTTACCCATTTATTGATAATTTCAGATAATCCTCATTTTTTTTAAAAAAGTGGGGAAAACCTCAAACCTCTGTTGATTCCACAAATAAGGCCAAGGCAATTGAAAACTAAGTGCCTTTATTGACCTTAATAAAATCAATTGTACTTCTTGATCTTCATAATCCTTTTTTAGTTTCAAGAATATTGGAGTCCACCACTTGTCATCCATTAAGCAAAATTTTGAAGAAGTTCTGGGATTGGGAAAGAAAACATTCGAAGAGGAGTTCACGATGAAAACGTCTGATCGAAATATCACTCTCTCTCTTTATAGAAGAGCAACAGAACATGGGTGGAATTCTTCGAGCTGAAACATTAAAAAAACTACAAAGGCATTAAAACATACAACTATAGATTCTTTAGGGTCTTAAATTCTAATACCCACCTTACTGGGGCGCTTGTATAAATTTTCAAGAACCAAAACTATGATATTTATGGTACTACATAATCCAACTTATTACTAATTGACAGGAAATAAAATGCTTAAAAGTAAACTAAAGGTTTTAAGTAAAAGGAAAAACTTAAATAAATTTCTTAAATACTGCTAAGAGTATAAATATTTTACATCTTTTTACATAAGGAGAGTTCATAAAATCAGCATAATTTTTATGCTGTAAAGCAGATTTTTAGACTAGTAAAGAAGTTTTAAATAAATATTTTATAAATTCCACTACATTTAAAAATTTAACCTAGATATTTTGTTTTTAAGAAACAAAAGGAATTTAATATTCAAATAAATACGCGATTATATTAGGAGAAACAACTATATATGTGAACATTGATCTGGATTACCTTATCCGTAGGAAATCGTGCTTCTCAGAAAATTCTGAAAGAAATTGGTATTATCTCAGAAAACAAAAGTTCAAAAACATAAAACCGATCAGCTTAATTGAAAATTAACCTAAATATTTTGCTTTTAAGAAACAAAAGGAATTTAGGAGGATGACTAAACAACTATATATGTGGTAAACATTGATCTGGATTACCTTATCCGTAGGAAATCGTGCTTCTCAGTAAATTCTGAAAGAAATTGGTATTATCTCAGAAAACAAAAGTTCAAAAACATAAAACCGATCAGCTTAATTGAAAATTATCTGAAAAATTTGAAAATTAAATTGCATTATATGTCTACTCAAAATAAGTATGCACAATAACATAAAACGCGTGCACACACAGTGTTATACATTGAAAGACGGCAACGATTTAAAAAACCAGTTCCCACTAATTATCAAATGTCTAGAAGGCTGTTACTAACTTTCATAAAATATTAAGAGCCCCAGGTTTAGTTAGAATAATTAATTAAGACTAGTAAAATTATAGGTTTCAGATTCTAAACTACGTATTTACGATTTTAACAAATTTCAATAGCGAATCTAGCGATGCGCTAGATTCCCTATTAATCCCTTCTGCAGTTATACGTCAGAAGATTAAAATTTTCTACCTTATCCTGCACATAAGCTTGGTTCTAACAAAAATTCTGAACGAAATTGTGTATTAACCTAGAACCGTAAATGGTTAATGAGGTATTAAATTAATGAGACCGAAAAAAGTCAATAGAGGAAACATTTTAATCCAAACTTAATAGCAAAATATTAATATAACATATTTAACATACCGCGAGGTACAGCGCCGAAGGCGACGGTAAAGCAAATCTTAGTATAAAATACAATTAGTAGACATTAATCCATTTCTATGTGGTCATTCAGGTTTACATGGGTCTATTATTTTTTTACTTGCATATTTATCATTTCCAACAAAATATGTTCGTGCTCATCCGTTGACCAAGATGATTTATTTTAACAAAATTAGTTCCTAATTATTTTACATGCACCCCGATAAAATCTTGAAACACTTATAAGAATTATTTCAAATTTACTTCGAATCATTATTACATCGATGCCAAACTTAACTCTGCATTTTTTTTAATTACCTAAATTTTAAATATACAAGGTAATAGCTAAATTTTGATGATTTATTTTATTAAATGTCAAAGCTTTGCTTGGAGAACAACAAAGGAAATTCTATATGCCGCTTCCAAGCAGTCCTTATCGCGAGTCTGAGCTTATTGCACTCGGAAGGAATTACTTTCTTCTTATTAAAAATACTTCTGATAAATGCTAGATTCCCTCATCTTGATTGATACCAAAATACTATTAACCAAATGCCATTCAGTTATTTCCGTGGTTTAAGAAAAAGTAAATTTCGATGTCTCCAAATCTATCTAGTTGTAAAATGCAAACTTACTTTCTTGATTGAATTACAGTAAATGATCAGTAATAAATCGATGCCGAGATTGTTTAAGGTGTTAGGTATAAATGTTTGCGTTGTGGTTTTTATAATAAGGGGACTCCATGTAGTATAAGTTCGAAAGAAAGCACCGTTTTGCAATCAAGTATTTAAAGGAAGAAAAATTTTTTCTTTTATTTTGTTTTCTAACCACATATTTCCAAGTTAATTTACTAGTTTGTCTTTGGAAAAGAACTCCCTTCGTGACCGAGTCTAAGGCCGTCTCCTGCTACGGAAATCAAAAGGGAGCTCTTCCTCCACCAGACTCCATTTTCTCGCCATCCAGTCAATTTAATGACGTTACCTCTACATGAAATAGTCAAACCTCGTGTAACCATAGTCACCACCAATGCTTCAGACGATTTGCTCTTTTTCCATAAACAAGTTATAATCACTTTTCAAGAAGAAAAAAAATTTCACAATTAGGATCTGTGCATTAAAAAAAATTATTTTTTCTATTATTTAAGTTAATTTATAAACATAAAATCAATAAAATTCAAAAACATTTTCGTAGACTTTAACATAATGAAAAAATAACTAGTTTCTGATTAACATTGCAGAGAAAATTATGCTATTTATAACGACAATCGACACGGCAAAGAAAAAATTTCTTTTTAAAAGATAGAAAAATTAAGCACTTTATACAAACCCTGAACTTAAAAAAAAAAAAAAAAGATCTTAAAGACTTTTAGAAAACACAAATAAAAAAATAAGCACCTTTAAATGCTACGCACCTGTACAATTCCTTTTCATGATTTGATAAAGGTGCATTGGGTATTAAATTACTAAGTCACCTTTATAAAGTATCAAATTAATCTGTGTAGAAAAATGCACAGTTAACTTGAGAATATTTCTTGTTAGTGCTTAGTTTACAATATGGAGTCCTCTTAATATATAAGGTATATGTAGGGATTGAAAAACTAACGGTATGTTATAAACAATGCATACTACATTGCATTAGTAAACCTGGTTTAAAATAAACACACAAATATATCTGATTTAAACTTTATTTTCTTCAAAAATTCCACAAGTACATTGGATAACAGAAGAAATAAAGCAACTAATTTTTAATCCTTTTGTTATATATCTCATGAAATGTATTTATTATAATACTCTCTTTCATAATTTAGATTGTATTAGATATGTTTTAGTAAACTTTTAAATATTTCAACCTAGCTCCTTAATTACTAAAAATTTGATTTTTTTTATTTCGAATCAAAAATTAAGCTCCGGGATTATTTATAACAATAGGATTAAAAAAGACTATGCCTAAGAGAAGAATTAAACGAAAACACCAAAAAGCTGTAATTACCTTATCAAAATGAAAATAAAGGATAAACATGAATACAATAAACATATAATAATTAGAAAATAAACTAATTCGGCGGCAATCTAGCTGAAAGAAAAAACTAATTAATATTGAAACTTTTAAGTTGAACTGGAATCTCCGCTTCACAGCAGATACTTTCACAATTCACCAAAGCTGTAAAAGAAATAGACTATAACGTAAAGAGAAAAGAAAGAGAACTATTACACATAGACTGCCTTATTACCTAGCTAATCTTGGCACATCTTTGACACCATTAATTCCACCAGAAGGAGAGAGATGACCGTCTAATGCTTTTAGCAGCTGTTGCGGATCAATAGGAGCCTGAAAATAATACTGAGTTTATGGCATATAATATGGTGAAGAGGGTAAGAAAGTTTACAAAATTGATTTCTTAAAAAAAAAATTAAAAACAAAATAGCGTTATTTCAAGAAAAGCAAATAAACAGCAGAGATGGAAATTCCAAATGCATAGTAAATATGGCTGTTTTGAAAATTTGCTGCCCTTCAAATGGCTTTTTAAAATTAATAATTTCAGAAGTTGGAAAACCTAATCTTTATACTAATTACATGAAACAATTAAATCTAGAAATACATATGAAATTCATTAAATACTTGAATTCTAAATATTGGGTTAGGGCTTTAACCAGACAGGAACAAAGAAAAGCAGAAGGAAAAACTACTTCTTTTAAAGAATTTTTAAAGCAACAAGCACAGACAAAACTCATGCAAAAAAAGTACAAGTAGAGATTTGAGATAACAGTTGTGACACCATCCAATCGATAAAATGCTACATTGAAAATTTTAATAAATCTTCGGAACTAGGAAACTAAATACTACATTGAAAGATTTTCAAATTAATTTTATCCTTAAAGTAACATAAGCATGTCTTACACAAACCCAGCTATCAAGTATTTGTGTAATGTTTCCGAACCAAACCATCTTTATTGCTTGACATTCTGATGGAAAATTTATTTCCCTCACTACCAAAGTATAACTGAGCTGTACAATTTTAATAGCATTAAAGTATTTTTTAGATGCCATGCCATTTCATTTTATACAAATTAGAGGAAGTTACATTACTACAGCTCCAGGACTAAGGGTACGGAGTTTTGTGATGAACAGGGGACTGAATCTGCCAGTAATGTGCTTTATGAATAACTTCAATACTATCTTCCATACAGAAAACTGAGGGAATAAAGTGAGCAAGTGAAAGGCAGTAAGTATTTTACAGGATTGTGTGTGATGTTTCGAGTATAGTTAACTCAGGAGTGCCATTCAGCGTGAGAGAATACTAGTAACATCTAGTGAGTCAGATGGATGAATTATAACTATTAAAATGTTTTATGTTATGAGAAGTTGATTGTTTTGCAGTAAGGCAGGATTTGACTCTCAAGTGCCAAATAAATAAAAAATTAAAATTTATAGGTTGCTAAGTTTGAAATTTAAAGATAAAAAATTAAAAATAGCATTAGCAATTAACCTTAAAAGAATCAGGTGTAGGTAACATGTCACGATGTGTATCATACAGAGCAACATTTAAAGCTTGGTATGAACGTGCATGCTAATAAATTATACTGGACAAGCTACAGTGAGTCGTAAGGTTTAAATTGGAATTAAACAAGATTTTAGTTATCAATTACTAATCTGTTATCAGAATATGATTCACTAGGAAAAAAGTTTATTACCTTAGCAGTTAACCTCTTGCTTACGTAGGTAATCTCTCTGATATTACATGTAAATTAGAACTACAAGCTGTAGCATGTTAAGTGCCATATTCAAACGTTTAAGCATTCTTATATGGATACAACTACAAGCTATATTTATTTTATATATATTTAATCAGTTAATTTTGAAAGAGGAAAGTTTAAGGATAAAAAAAAAAAAAAAAAAAAAAAAAAAAAAAGGGTAAATATACGTAGCAATGAATTCGTAGATAGTGTTCTTTATTTTTATACAGGGTATCCTGAATAAGACCGGGATTAAACAAGAAAACAGTTCACTTAAAAAATAAAAAAGAATCCCTGCCAATTCATGTAACAGGACATAATTTTTCACCATTACAGTTACATTTTCAGTTAAAAATATATATAACAGGGAACGAAGCTATCAGTAAACCAAAGAAAAACTTAGCATTTTGCCACTGTATGAATAAATATCCTAGTAGCGAGGCACAAAATCAGGTCCCACATATTTATTTTTGCCCTGCTTCTCAACGAAACTTTAAATTAAGCTTCATTTAAATAATTTTAAGTGTTTTTTATATTAGTACAGTTATTTCATCATGAAATGTAAGCATTGCTGCCCTTTAAAACTGAGAAATCTGCTAAGTGCAAAATTTGAGACTAAACAATTCTCAGTGAACTAGGCAAATAACATAATACTGTAAATCAACAAAGGTTTTTGCTCATACAAAAATTATATTGATATTTTTATTGTTCACTGTCAAGAAGTTTCCTTACAGCTATGCAAAACGAAAAAGCCGTAGAAGGGAACGGCTTGAACTAAAACTAAACTTAGGAAGGATAATTCAGGCTCTGCTATACATGAATCTGCTGCTAATTTTTGAAAATTAGCAATCTAATTTAGAACACCCTGCAGTTAAGATATAACAAATAATTTAAGTACCTTTTAATTAGTTTATTAAAATGCAAAATATATATCTAGAAAATTAAAAAACTATCGATATAAAAAACTCAACTCAAAACTTTATAGGTTTACAAGTTATTAAAGTGGCAGCAACAGCTAAGCAAATATCGTATTATGAATATCTTTAAAGTTTTCCTCTCTTCCAGTGAGAGCTTTAGCTGCCATCTTGAATGCATAAGGAGGTATAATTTTCAGCTAGACAAGCAAGATATCGCTCCTAATGTACTTTTTATGCTGAAACTAATAGTCAATATACCTTATAGTTCGGAATTCATTTGGGTTTAATGCAAAAATACTAAGATCGACTTAACTTATATTAGTGCTAGTAAAGCAAAAACATACTGATTACATTTAATTTATAAAATGCTGAACCGAAAAATATCAAACCCAAGTTGACAAGAATAACAGTTAGGGGGTTACCAGGGCTTTTTCTATTACAAAAAAAATAATGTTTTTTATTCTACTATCTCTTTGCTCGACATAGCTATTTAAACCAGTGAGCTAATTAACGCAATGAATAGTTAAGAAATCGTGAGAGCTTTACACATAAAAATTTTACAAGTTTGAACTTGTTAGTTCTATCAACTTAATTTTTATTTCCTTAGCTTACATTAAGAATTTCTGCCTGACCAGAAGAGGGCGCTGTAATCACTTATGTGACAGGCAAAGGTTTGAACTGGATGGCTCATTGGCGAGCCTCTTTTCGTATCATGTCGTTTTATTATGTTTATTAAATTTGCTTGTCATTAAATATGGTTTCATTATTCATGCACCCATGAGCCACTGAATCATACTGCTATAAAAGTAAACTTAAAAAAAAAAAAAAAAAACTTCGAACAGCATTATCACATTTGTCCAGACTAAAATATGTATTGGATGCTCAACTTGCAAATAGATATGAAGTTACAAATTATACTTCGCATAAATCAGAACTTCTTTAACTTCTAAACTATAAAATATATTGAAAATAAAATTTTGGAATAACTTTTCTATATTCCCTCCTCTCAATTCATGACAGATGTCAAAACTCAGTCCAGGGGAGGAGACAATTGCCAGCTTTGTTTCTCAAATATTTCTGTATTCAATACATAGGATAGCTAATTTTTTTCTCTCATCATTACGTTTTTTGCAGTTGAGTTATTAAGGAAAAACTTATAGCAAAAAAAAAAATCTTACTATTATTTAAGGAAGAGAGTAACTTTCATATGATAAATAAATGCTGTTATAGAGACAATAAGTGTTGGTTCATTTTTTAGAGGCTTGTGTAACCTGTTTTTTTAACACTTTTATTAAGGAAAAATTGAAAAAGCTTTATTACTATTTATAACTTTCAACAACCTTACACTTATATTATTTAGATTAGAAATAATTTTAGGTTTTCACGCACTTTTCAAATAAAGGTAGCAAAGACCTTTAAATATTACTTTTATCATATCAAGAAATAATATAAGTCGTAAATTTGCTACCGTTTTAAAAATAAAAATTAAATATAGATATAAAAATTAAATCTAAAAGAATCGACAGCAATGTAATGATAATAACTTATTAATATTTAGTTATCTTGGCAGAAGTAGAGCTGATTAACATACTATAAAATTACTTAAGTTATTTTATACGATATTTTTCTTGTCTTAACCAGATATTAATGTCTGCTGACTATAATTAAGTCCTGAACTACAATTAAAAAGAACAATAATTATAATTCTAACATGGTAATGGCACTAAGCGTAACAAAATTAGTTATCAAACAATGTTTCTTAAAAAAAGTTTTAAAATAAATAAATAAATAAATCTGAAATATTATTTGAGGTTCAGTTGGCAGGCCATATCTTTCCTAAGTATTGTAGCTCTACTTATTGTTCAGGGCTAATATTTGTACCAGGGATTGAAGAAAAAAAATCATGGTCTGAGATTACTGAAATCTGACTCAAACCACCATAAAATTATTAGTAGTTTAACAATTAATGAAAAGGAATGGTATGGTTTAGGTTATTTACTTTTAAATTTTGGCCTGTGTTACGGTGCTGTGCTTGTTTCGTATGTTATCACAAAAACCTTATTCCAACTTAATTGAAGATTTCACAATTATGTTGAAGTAAGATTTCATATTCAATTCAGTAACCTCTGAATTAAATTCACTTAACTTTTGGAGAAAAAAAAAAAAAAGAATATATGCAGGGTTCTGTTTAGAAGAAATTTGGGTCCGTTAACGTACCCTTCACAAAATATCTTTTCATAAAAACGGACCCTTCACAAAATATTTTGACTTAAAAACGGACCCTTCACAAAATGGTTTTACTTTTAATCGGACCCTTCACAAATTTATCTTCATTATTATTTTGTTAATCGAATAAACCCTTTCCAGGGCAGAAAACAAGAAAGATGGATGTAAGCGAATTAAGTTTTGTCTTCGGCAGACGATTCTTCCATTATTCGTCCGAAATTAATATTCTGCGTTCAGCAGTATAGGCTAAATACCAAATATTTGTATGTTGCATCTCTAATTTAGAAGCAGCAATTGTTGTTTATTTTTTTAAATTTAATTTTTTAATTATAATTTTATAGCGTTGAGCATAATCTTGTATGTCTTTACAATTTGAAAACTCCTTGAAAAAGTTTTTTTTTTTGCAATAACGGACCCTATTTGCACAAATTCATAAAAACGGACCCTGGTTGAAAGAATGTGAGTAATTTTTTCACAATTTCACGAAAAACGGACCTTTCACAAAATGTCTGGACAGACCCCTGATATGTAAAAACAGAATGTATACAGACTAGTTATATCTTTTGATTTATGGTCCTGTGAATAAAACATCACTTAGTTTCTCCTCCAGTCTGTATACTAAAAATACATTCAATAAAGCCTAAAATTTTTTTTTAAAAAATTATAAATTTTGTTATGTGTGGTGCCATTTCCTTTTGGAGGCTAAACTTAAAAATATTCCAGCTTAATTTACACGCTTACCTGGTATAAGCTATCCAAATCAACCCAACTAATTCTTTTAATAGAAAACTTTTCTTCAGAATCAAAGGTTATTGCACTGCCCACTGTAGAAGTGGTTGTGCTCCAAGCCTGGAGAGAAAATAATTTTACTAAGGAGAGGAGTTATTTTTCAAATATATTTTAAAAGGTAACTAACTGCACTCTCCCTAGAATTCCAAAATTGAACGCATCCTTAGCCATTAGTAGGAAGCTAAACTTGGAAAAGAATAATTCACACATAGACAAGAAGTGATTTTTTGCTGTAATATATTTCGCAAAAAATTTTTTCAATCCGAGTTTTCAGGTATAACTTTACATGTAAAATAAAAATAACGCGTAATTTTTATGCTGTATTATTGGATGATGCCACATATGTTTAAAGATTTCAATTTTTTAAGCAGAATAAGCAATTTCATGAATGAACATGCATTGATACTTTTAATAAGTGCAAACTTGAACATGCCACAAGATTTAGAATAGACCACACCAAAAACATCAGCAGTTGAGAGAAAAACTTCATCAGCAAGGAGGAAAGCTACTCTAAGGCAGAGTTGGAACAAGATACACTCAAATGAGGCCCATTTATTAAACAATGTTAGGACAGCAGCAACTAATTATTAACAGGCTGCATTGTTTTTTTCATTCAGCTACCACTGCCCATATACTTACATAAGTTTTCTCTTTAATTGCTATTTCCTCTGATAATTCATCAGTTTCAGTAGATAAAGCTTTCCATTTACCATCTTCATGGCGCACCAGCTTCAAAAATCGAGTCTATCATTAAATAAAAAAAAAAACATTTCATCCTTAATGGATAGACATTTCTTCGATTGCAACTTTTCTTTTTTAAACCTCATTTATTTAGAGAAAAAAAGCTGGAACAATACTCAACCAGGTTTATTAATTAGAAAATATTAAGAAGTAAAGAAAATTTAGATGGGAAACTAAGAAGTTTGATGTTTTTGGTGTTGTGCAAGTGACTTGAAATGCAAGAGACTGCTGCATAAAAAGGACAAATTTGTTTGACTTTGTCAAAAAATATGTATTTGAAAGCACTAACTTAAAGAGACGTCAAAATAATCTTTACATTATATAAGACTTAATACCAAAAAAAATAATTTAAATGCTCAGAATGTGTTTTATAGTTGAACGAGCTTTGAAGATTTATACCAACCACATTTTCGTGACCAAGAATATAGGAGCTTAACCCTTTCAGAGGAATGTCCCATTTATGTTGGACAATAACTCACCAAAATTGTTATAGTTCTTACTTTTTATTCAGATGGTTTTCCTAAACTAAAATTTGTCTTGCAAAAGGATAAAGGAAAAATTTGAACAGTTTTTTACTTTACAAAATGCAGAAATTTAAAAAATATAATTACTCTTCCTAAAATTTACTTTAACATAATTGTAATTAAGCGCAATAGCAGGTACTTCATTCTTTTTCACAAAGAATAAAAAGTGCTACAATGACAGACTTTGTGGTGGGCTAAAGGAATAATAGACATTTTCCAAAAAAAAAAAAATCAAAAAAAAAATCAGGACATTTTTTTGAAACAGTAGGTATATACCAGACTCCTTTTAAAAAGGCTAAGTTTATCATTAAAGAATAATAAAATGAACGATTTTTAATTTGAGAATTACCATTTAGAACAAAAAGTTATAACAGTTTCCAGTATAATAATGTAGCACTAAATTTTTAATTTACTGTGAAATGAACATAATACCAAAAAGATTTTTACAATACAGTGCTTTACAGATTTTACAGTGTCCTTCATACCAAAATATATCTTAATTTGTAACAGAGTTTATGAATTCCTTAATTAAATAATTTTAAAATAATAAATATGAATGCAATCATTGATTTCATCACCATAAAATTTTAAACAGTGAAATATTCAATGACTGAAATCCCGAAAAGTTTAAAACAACAAATGCTGTGGGAACTGAACATGCATACAAATAGTGAGCAATCCCCAAGTTTGAATTATATAAATTTGCGATTCTTAAAAGCATTATTAATTAAACATAAGAGGTTGAATGGAAAATCAAAATCCTTCGATTCTTCAAAACAATTATTTTAAAACCTACATTTTTACTTAGAAAATGGAATGCTCCTTAGAAATCAGGATCAAGAGGCAAAAAATAAAGATCTTTTTAAATCAGGTCAAAAGGTCAAATCAGGACAAAAAAGACAAAATATTATTCATCAAAAAACTCCGAACTACTACAAATCCTGTATTGGGACTTTAATCTTCATAATATTTTTGATTTTAAGGAAAAGAAGAAAAAAAACATATTTAGCAAATATGCAAACATATAAGTTGAAAATACGAAAAATTTTAATTCTAAAATTTTACTATACACTTAAGTTGAAAATTATTAAAGATTTAAATATTAAATTAATAGATTCAATATGTTGACCAAACATCCATTGAACTAGTAAGGGAAATACAATAACAAAAGATGTTGTATAGTGGATATTAAAAAACGATATTGAACGAAAAAAACAAATTCAGCAATGCAGGTTTTTTTTTTTTTTTTTTAAATTGCAGTACAAGTTTGTGCTAGTACGAAAAACACACATTTAGTTTCAAGACAAGTTTAAAAAACTGATAAAAAGTTAGTGAAGTTTTTGCTTTCCAAAGTATCAATGCATGGTAAAAATAAGCACTATAACTTTAGTTACAACATGCATTGCAAAGTAGTAATGAAAACAAAAACATAACGGCATAAGCAAATTATAAATGAAAATCAAAAGCTTAGGGCATGCAATTGATATAAATCTACAGTTGAACTTATACCTTCACCTTTCAGACAGCTCAAATTAAAGTGATAAAATTGAACTAACTGTATCAACTAAAAAAAAAAAAATTTTAAAAAAATGATGAAGTACAATACTAAATATATTTTGAGGGCTATCAATGAACTATCCACCAGGAGTTTCCAATACAAAAATTAAAATCCTACAATAATTTTTCTTTTTTCTGCATGGAACTTCCATTTACATAACTAGTGGGGAAATTTCTGTATCTTAACTCGCCACGCTAACAACCGCCAAGGCACTTTATTGATATTAAATAGGATTTTTTTTTTTTTTTTTTAAATTTAGGTCTGCCTCGGGGTAGCTATGAGTTATACTCTTTGGTTTGCCCCTTTCTTTTTATCAGTTTCTCATGGGTCGCTGCACGGAAGTTGACAAGACTTAGCAATTATTTGGCCACAGGTCACAACATGGAAATCTCCCCTAACTAGTCAAAGGAAAAGGAGGAATGCTAATGCCTGCACTTTGAATCTTTCTAATCATAACCATTCAGTACCTGTATTCTGTTACAACTTTGTGCATCATTATAATATTCAATTATTTTTGAATTATTATATATATAATCAACCTTTTTGCCAATCCGAGAGGCTAAACAGGAGCCAACTGCATTAGAAATTTCTCAGTGAATAAGTGATAAATTTTGACACATCATCCAATAATTTGTAGAAATTTTTTTCAATGTTGTGAAAAATGTTAAAACCAATTATTTCTTTAAATTTAATAACGAAAACTAATAAGAAAATTTTATGTTTCTCTCATTATTGTAATAAAAATTAAAAAAATTTTTTTTGTTTAAATTCATTTAGAAATAGGAGAAATGAAATATATATCATTTGAAAAATTAAGGGATTTTTATTATTATTTAAGTGAATTAGAAAATTTTCAAAGAGGATTTTAAAAGTTCTTACTTCCTATTTGTTACTTAAAGCTTGTATTTTGCAAAAAAATAAATAAAATTAAAAATAACAAAATTTACAATTAATTTCTTATTATTGTTCACTAAAAACTAAATTCAAGAAACAAATATATATAAATTCAAGAAACAAATATATATATATATTTTTTTTTAAATTAACAAGAAATGAAATTTAAGAAAAAGGATAAAATCAGAATCAAGGTTGAAATCAGAACCTTTTTTTCAATCAAATGATTTGTTTTATTTTTGTATTTAAAATAACTTTTTGCCCCATCTTATGTTTTTGACCACATGTTACTTTTAAAAATCTGAGTAAATTCTTATTAGAAAAAAAAAGATCCTTTTCTACAATATTTTTTTAAAATTTATAACAAGGTTAAGGCTTTTTTCTAACTAAATAATGAAAGAAAAGTTACATTGCAGATAATATATATAGGATACATTCATGGGGATTATTTATTAAATTCTGCACTAACTTCTTAAAAATCTCTAGACTAACTGAAAAATGCATTTCAATTCTGCTTTAATCAATCCTAATAATTTCTTCATTATGTTCCAAAATAGCAAATCAGTTATTTTCAATAAAATTGGAATTTTGCTGAGAAAGAAGAAAAAAAAATTTGTTGCTTGAGGAGATTGGTTTTTTCAATTAACATTGACATGTTTAAATATTTTCTCTTTCATTGAACTAAAAAAAAAAAAAAAAAATTAACAGTTCCAAAGCCAAAGATTAGGTCACTTGATGACAATATGCTTTCTTAACTGTTACAGAATAATTTATTCAAGACTTGAAATTAATGGTGGTCCAAAACTGTGAATCTAGCCATCTAAATATAATTAGCATTATAATCTTCTAGACCAGCAATAGATGCCAAGGGATATTGTGCTGTTGATTTTAATTTTTGTTTCAGTCACAAAATAGATAATTTCATTTTAATTGTGACATTACCCATTCTGTAATTTTATTTAAATTTACTTCATAAACCTTTTTCTTTTAAAAAATCTGAGACATTAATGAATCAGTAGAAATGGTATCTGGTCTGGTAGTATCTTAGTTCTACACCTAATTAAATTGCTATTATTAATCTAAAGTTATCAATTAAAAAATATAGAATTGCACTTAAAATTAATAAGTACAAACAAATTGAGACTTTTTAATTCTGTTAGCGAGTGATAATTCTGAATATCAAAAACAGGAAAAATTGATCCCTTTTTTTTTTTTATAGCTTAAACTTCCTCAATATTAGGACTTACGGACATAAAAATAGGAATTTAAATTAAACCAAAGAAAAAAATGGCAGAATTCAATGCTCAAAGCTACAAATTAATCATTAATAACAAAAGCATGTGCCAGAACTTATTTTTATCATCCATGCCAATTTCAAAATATGAAGCTGTAACAAATCCCTACTATTACGAGCTAAAAAATTTCTATATATTTAGTATCTTTTTTAAATAATCTGCTACTGTTTGAATATTGGTTTAAAAAAAATATTTTAAAAAATCTTTACTCCAAGCCAAATTTTTCATAAAACATAACCTTTCAGGCAGTTTTTAATAAATACTTCTCCCAAAAATATTTCAAATCCTCTTTAAAAAAAATTTAAGATTTGAGCAATAATGAAATTTTTTTCTATTATTTAAAGTTCTTTTTTCAATTATATACATAAAATCAAAAAACTTCAAAAACATTTTGAAGCAAACATCTATGACTTTACATAATCATGATAAAATAACTAATTTATAATATTCAAGAAAAATTGCAAAATGGTGCTCTTTTCGTAAATTATGAGAATAGTCGACAGAAAAAAATACAGAATAAAGAAAAAAATCTCATTCTGGTGAGAGAAAATTAAGCACTTTTACAAACCCCCAAAGAAAAAAAGCACCTTAAAGAGCTTTTAAAAAATGTGTATAAAAACAAGCACCTTTCTTAATTTAAGTTAGTGAACAAACCCTTACCTTATCATGTCTACAATTAATGAATTGTTCTATTGAAATAGCAATTCCTTACAATTAAAGATTTGATTTACTACTTTTTATTATGAATCTATTGGTGCTTTAGAGTTTTAAGACTTCAATTTGAAATTTTTATTATGAAAAGAATCATCAGTTCACGCAAAAAATAAATAATATATTTAATTTACAGTTGAGTTATTTGTTCATTCTCAAGAAAAGAACTGAATCTAATGAATTATATCTAATGAATAGTCTTTTTACAATAGCTTGGCTAAGAAGCAACGCTGTAACAAAAGCGACAGGACTCTTAAATGTTTTGTAGACAATGAAAGTGCTGGGGCAGGGAAAATTCCGAGGTGCAGGAAAAAAACAGCACCTGAGTACTCTGGCTTGTAAAAAGCTTGAAAGGTATTTCATCAAAACGAGAAGATAAAATACATCAATATATTCCTCAACTTCGGAATTGTTGTAAATTAAATCATTTATTATTAACCAAATGAGCTTTAAAAGCCTTTTAATTTCATTTGAGTGAAAATTAAGACATTAAATTGTAACTAAATTTGTTATTCATACCTTACAATTACGTAAAATTTTAAAGATTCTTTATAAAGACTGAATTTTGTTCATCCATACAGGAGATAAGCAAAATTTTTTCTCCTGACAGTGGTTTTTTTTAAAATGGTAAAAATAGGCAGCTTTAAAAAAAAATAACTATTAGCTTTGTATAAATTTGCACTTTTAGCACAAAATTATCAAAAAAATCTGGTTATAAGCTACCTATTAATGGATTAAATTATCTGCTTCAAAAACATTCACATTGCATTTAGGGATATTACAACTTATATCATAAGCTCTCCTGTTATCATAAAAATGAAGATTAAGCCCATTGAAAACAAAATCATACTATAACCAGGGATGAGATTGGCCAAAAGGCAAACAAGCTGAATTTTAACGTGAGTAAATCTTTCGAGAGAAATCATCCCGTTTCGCTGATGTGTCGCCATATAAAACAAAAAATGTTGATAGAAAAACTGTCTCCTGTATAGTAACTAGCTCAAGAAAAAAACATACTTCTTAGAAGAATTGCGATAAAGGATTTTAATATCACGAGAATACAAATAGCGATCTGAGATTTTAAAATCGCATGAATATGAATGACGATAATGAACTTTGAAATCATGTGGAAATGAAACTCTATGTTGGATTCCCAAAATGTAAAAGTACAAATCATGACGTATAATTTTTAATAGTGTAAATATGAATCCCGATGCACTATTTCTAAATCACAGGAATA
Organism: Parasteatoda tepidariorum; assembly: GCF_043381705.1. Lineage (NCBI taxonomy): Eukaryota > Metazoa > Arthropoda > Arachnida > Araneae > Theridiidae > Parasteatoda > Parasteatoda tepidariorum. The sequence continues at coordinate 9,886,275 of NC_092210.1, forward strand.
CGAAAATCGGTGTTTGATATTATAATCGCAAAACGAATCACAACGCCAGATAGCTACATAGATTTTAAAAACGCGTAAATACAAATAACGACAATGGATTTTTAAACCTCATAAATAAGAATTGCAATGTACAATATTGAAATCGCGTGAATAAGAACCACAACACGCAACTTTCAAATCAGGTAAATACGAACATCGATGTTTGGTATTAGAATGCAGAGAAGCCTGGATTAAGAAAATACGAGCTATCTAGCGTAAGGGTAAAAATTAAGAAAATCTCACTGCCTGCACGTAAAAGCAAAGAAAGTAGATAAAAATAAGTAGATATGCGGATAGGTTGGCAGCTACGTAGTTTGAATTTTCTATATATCTTTGAAATTCGTAAATAAATACAATTATTTTATTTCAATGGCTAAATTTTCAGAAAAAGCAGAATATTAATTTAAAAAAAAAAANAAAAAAAAAAAAAAAAAAAAAAAAAAAAAAAAAAAAAAAAAAAAAAACACATTTTTAGATAGTTGGAGTTTTTGATAAAAAGCCTAAAATTCAAGAGACAAAAGAGAAAAAGGCAGAAATCCAATAAAAAGCAGAAAAATCTCATCCCTGTACAACAGAATCTTAATTACTGTAGAGGATTTTCAATTTAAATTTGAGCATTTTTGTACTACACAGTCAAACAAAAATTACTCCTTAAATCAGACAAGCTACAGCAATTATAGAAAGTTTTCTTGTACTAAATATTAATTACAAAACAATAAAAATTACTATTTATAAGAATTATTATACTAAACATAAATAATATTCACTCAAGTTAGATGATTATCCTTTTAGTTGTTTGAAAGCATTATTGAAATAGCTCTTTATTTATTAAGAACCAATTTTAAAAAAAAGTGCAATTTGGTCAGATATTTTCATGCATCAGAATTTAGAAAATTTTGATACTTTTTTAGAAACTGAAGTATTTGCCCCCCAATCAATAAAAGAAATTTTTTTCTTCGTCACCCTATTCACGAGTCCTAAAATTAATGAAATAAGACACTGGATAGGCTAGATAAGATACTTGATTCACTTTTCAAAATCTTCAAAATGCAAAAAAGAAATTTCTTGATAAGTTAAGATGTTTGTAAAAATAAGCTACGGTAGAGCCCCAGAGTTCTTCCTAAGAATAAAGAGGACTCGCCTAACACTGCAAAAATTGACCAAAATGTGTAATTTCACGTAATAATTTAATGTTATCCAATTTTTAAGTCACCGTCTTATACTATTTTATGTGTATATTTCAAAAAGTAATTTTCACTCATTATCAAAATAATAGAAAAATTTGTACTTTATAAAAATAATTAAAGGCATGCTAAGAGACCATCTCTGTGCATTCATTTTTTTTCTTCTTCAAAAAAAGTAAACTAAAAAGTATATTATTTGTTAATATAACTTAATTAACTTAAAATATTTTTTTTCTCCAATTTATACAGATAATGAATAGAAAATAAATTTAGAGGTGCATTTTTTTAAAAAAAAGAAAGAAAAAAAGGTACTTATTTAAAAAATAATTTTGAAATCACTTAAAAATTTAACCAGTTGGGAATAATCCTAAAAGTAAATATTTGTAATAATAATCAGAATGAAACCTATAAACTCAGATAATTTTTGTGTGTAATTATTATATTAACAGTTAATTTTTCTCAAAAATAAAATACGAATAAAAAGGCAGTGTTTTTAAGGGATAGTGGTTGGTGACTAATTTTTACAAAAAGGGCAAAGAGGGTGCACTTACAGGCGTCAAATGGGTGGCAGGACACCCTTCTATGGAACCAAAGTAGCAACCAATATTTGGGAAATTCAAATTTGTGTGATAACCAAGGGACCTTTTCCAGTTTGTTTTAATGCATAAAAATGCAACTACGGGTAAAGTTACGCAGAATAAATATGAGCAATAATAAAGCTTGAAAAAAAGTCCTATTTTATTATAAATCACAATAATTTGATTAAAATTAATAAAAATTTATTAATTAAAATTAAATCACAATAATTTTAATTTTATAAAGATTTTTTTGGACAAGTTTAGATTTTGTGATGGATCTAATTGCCTTGATTATAATTTGGACTAACCCTCAAAGGATATAAGAAAATATACATAAAATGCTTAATATTTTTTTTAACTATCCATTAATATTTATTATAAATTAAACATGTTCAGTTATATTTTATTCATAATTGCACATGTACTCAAGAAGTTTTCATAAATTAAAATTATGATTATCTGAAAAAATGCACACATTTTAATTAACATATATATCTTTTTCAGAATTCACAAGATATCTTCCAGCTGAAAATTTTCAGTTAACCTTCGTAGACAATTTTGAAATTATGTCTTCAAAGCAGTAAATAGCATTTCAAGATTTAAGGCTATCATTTAACATTTTTTCAAAATTATTATAATAATAGGCACTTCTCTGTAACATTTTTAAGTATACATTATGAATCTTTCCTTATGCTTGAGATCTTTTCTATTATAAGAAAAACCTTTAAAAAAGTTCAACATTCATTAATGAGAATATTTTGAAGTTAAAATGTAAGAATAAACTTTATTACTAAAGCTGCCATAATGTGCAAGACGATAGCAGTGCACAACATCAAATAGACTTTGATAAAACACAGTGGCATCATCTTCCACTTAAGTGTCATAGCAATATAATGGTTTGGACAGAAACAATTTAAATTATATAATTGAATATTAATAAAAACTTTAGAATTTTGTTAAAAAGACTAAATTACATCAAAACATTACAAAATTAAAAAAAAAATTTACCATATTCGATGGAAAATTGAACACCAATTAATCTGGTTTCACCTGGAAAAAAAAGGACAGGTAAGTATTCAACTTTATTTTTTGTCAATTTCAGTTCTAGATAATTTTAACTATGAGCAAAATCATCCTTTAGTATTTTCAAATAAAATACTCATGCAATAGCATAAATTTATTCATAAATAGCACACAAGATGTAATATTTAAAATAACAAGAAGCACTACGTAAAGATTTCACATAAAAACCGTATATTTCAATATTCCTTATGATGAAAAAGCTTTCAAATAAAATAAATGATTACATTTGTAATAAAATATTTTACTACTATGTATAAGTATTTAAAAATTAACATTTTACTAACTCTGGTATCATAAAAACTTTTACATGGCTAAAGACTATCGACTTAGGTTTTAGAAGTCAAAAATTCAATCCTATCTAAAAGTTAGCAATTTTTAATAATGAAAAATCCAGACAAAAACACAAGATACTCCCAAATTAAAAGAGTGCTAAAGCTAGGTTAAATGGGCATTTTATGAACAGTAAATGATATAAAAACACTAAGTCATAACCTATAGGAATGTTGCAATAACACAACAGAATGAATCACGTTGGAATGTAAAATGTTTAAAATTCAATAGATTAAAATCAAAACTCAAGTGATTGTACATAAATAAGGACAATTAATTTTCTTAATTACTGATTTAAAATCAAATTTTATGAAATTAAAATTAACTTGAAAATTTACAAAGTGTTTTAATATGTAGTTGAAATTTTTTATAGTCAAAATTACATTGCCCCTGTGGCAGAATTTTTTCAGGCTTTCTGTGACAAACTTCCCTAGCTTTAATATTTTTTAAATATACTTTTAATTATAACAATTACTCATTTAAGGTAACGTGCTTACAGAAGAAAAAAATAGTATAAAACATATTTACCCTATATTAAAAATATCGAATAAAAGAATATTGAAAATATTATTATCTTATATTAAAACTATTATTTTAATTCAAATATTATAGGCACTTTCTCACATTTTGTATTTGGAAAAATAACTATTTCATTTGAATTTTGTAAATCATTACAAAAAATAAAATTCGTAAATAAATTAAACGATAATAAATTAAATTTCGTACATAAATTAAAGATTGTAAAATTCATGCAGTAACGACGAACGTGAATGAGACTCTTTAAAAAGGATACTCAAATAAGGAAGGGAAAAAAAATGAAAAATATCCTGAAAAAAAAAATGAAAGAAAGAACCTCATTTCTAAAGCAAACTATCTTTAAAACTTTCGCGATTTCTGAATTTTTTTAATTTACATTAATTTGAAATTCTAGCTGAAGCCAGTCAATACAGACTTTTTTCCCCAATCCAAAATGAGAATTAAAAAAAAAAACGATTATTTCTTTCCTCTTCTCTGATAAGCAAGAAATGAATCTCACAAAAAAATATTTTTCAAAAAATTGTGCAGAAAGGAAAACCAAAAACTTTCCTTTCACAAATGAAAAACCTTTCTGCAAAAACTCGGCACTGTTCAGCGAAAATATCGCCATGTCGCCTCAATTCTGCCATGAGGTACATCAGTATGGTACAGAAAAAATTGCAGCTCTCTAAAAGAAATTTGAAAACTTAAGATCCTTCCAAATACAAACTGAAAAGATTTAAGCTGGTAGGGGTGAACTACCAGCAGCCTGCAACTTTTGACGTGTAGCGTGTAAAAGCTTCTGACCACAAAAAAAAAAAACTTTTTTCTTTTAAAAATTAAATTTATGAATCGCACATTGCTCAGTTTTCACTTTGTGACGCATGAGCTCAATTTGCAGATTCTATTTTAAATCTAAGTTGTATCTCGACCACTTTTTTTTAACAGCTATTGCTATGAAACTTAGCATGGTTTTTTTAAGAACTCGCTATTTTTAATAAGATATTTCGATGCATTAATTTTGAATTTTAGTAATCACTTCTAACTTATTATTGCAGATTTATTCATAAATCCAAGTAACGTTTCATTCTTAATTTATAACTACAAACTTCCATGTGGTTAATAAAATCCTGACACACTCATTAAGACACGCTAGTTATGAACCATCCATTAAATTTACTTTTTCATTTCTTTTAAAGGCAGTTACAGACCCACTTTGGAAAATCTCTTATTTTTACTACAACATGCGAGTTTCAAATAGCACTTTTAAGTAATCACTCTTTGACTGGCTTAGTTTTCACAGCAAGCCCAAGTTATTTTTAAATAATTTTTTGGGCAGATTTTGTGATGCCTTTTCACATGGTTTTAAAAATTCCAATTTTTATTAAAACACAAGAATTTTACTATGCATTTAAATAATTACATTGACACACTTTATTCGTGGTGATTTCATCTTACAATAAAACTTTTTTTCTGCAACTATTTCTTAAGTTTTTTCAGGAGATTTTGACAATCCTATGCATTTAATAAGAACATTGCATATTATACACAGAAAAAAATAATAAAGTATAATTCTTGCTAACACTTATAAAATAGGAAAAGTTGACAACAATTTTATTTATAACTTATAGCTTTCTCACCAAGAAAAGTTTTTAAGAGTCTACTGAGTTTTGACATCCTTTTATTATATAATATGTAAGAATAATTGAAGGTGCCAACTTATGATTTGCTGAAAATAGGAATTACATTTGACAAAATGGAAATATATCCTCCCAAAAATATAAGTTCGCAGCAATCCTTCCAATTTAACATGGAATCTCAAGAATCCTTCACTACTTGACCAACAGTAAATTTAAATTTAGTCGAACTTATGACAGGAATTTCTGACCATCACAAATCAATAGAGGAATCTTCTATACAGAGCAACAGAACAATCCAAACACAGAGGTCTGTCTAGACATTTTGTGAACGGTCCACTTTTATAAAATTGTGAACAAATTACTCCTAATTTGAGAATATAAATAAACGTTAAGTCACATTCTTTTAACCAGGGTCCACTTTTGTGAATTGCTGGAAAGCAAATAGGGTCAGTATATTTGGAAAGCAAATAGGGGTCAGTTATTGCAAAAAAAAAAAAAAAAATCAAGTTTTTAAATTGTAAAGACATACAAGATTATGCTCAACACTGTAAAATTATAATTAAAAAAATTTAATTTTAAAAAATAAACAGCAATTGCAGCTACTAAATTAGCGATGCAACATATAAATATTTGGTATTTAGTCTACACTGCTAAACGCAGAATATTTATTTCAGATGAATAAAGGAAGAAGCGTCAGCCGAAGACAAAATTTAGTTCGTTTACATCTGTCTTTCTCCCCCCCCCCTTTCTGAGAAAGGTTTATTCTATTAACAAAACAATAATAAAATATTTTGTGAAGGGTCCGTTTTTATGAAAAGATATTTTGCGAAGGGTCCGTTAACGGACCCAAATTTCTTCCAAACAGACCCTTGATACGGATAACCAATTGTTTTCAAATCTCAAAACTCTTTACATGTTTAAACAGTAGATGTCAATGGTAAAGCCTTGTAATAATTTGAAACTCATTGGAAGCTAACTCAAAATCGTTTTTATTTAAACATCTGAGATCATATTAAATATTTTACAGTCTATTAAAAATATATTTCGCTTGACACAAAAATTACTAAGGAACCACATAAAATTGTTTATGATTTTTTTTTTTCCATATCAAGGATAATTCATTTTATTAGTTTTCTGTTCTATACTTTATTTCTAAAAATTCTATAAATGACAATTTATCTCCTTTCTTGCTAATCACACTATTTTTATTTGAGAATTACATACCTTAACTTTTAAGTTTTAAAAGTAATTCTTTAGATACGTCAATTTATCCAACATTGGTATAATACATCATTTTGAAATAATTTAAAAAACAGCACTGCCTACTAGAAAAATAAATTCAACCTTGTCAGATTTTAAGCTTGCATTGAATTAATACTCGCCTGATTGTAAATGAATGAATTTAGTTACAAAGGAAAGAAATTTAGTAAACACATAATTACTGTCACACATTATTCAAGAATATTTGCTGCACCTGGTCTTACGGTCACACATTTAAATGGGAAATGCTTTATTAATTTACTTTTAAATATTTATCTTGTTTTGATAATAAGGAAATCTCAGGCTAAAACTAACCATTGGACAGTTTCAAATATTAATGAAAATATACGAAGTAGTTTCAGGGATATTTCCATTTTATGATCTGCCGTGCCAACTACAATCGCCTAGGTGCCAATTAGATTTTAAACTTGCAAATTTTTTTTTTAAAAAAAACATGTAGATGTTTGCCTGGGAGCGGCTACGTGTTATACCTTTTAAGTTGGTTCCTTTTAGTCACATTTTTTTTTAGTTTCTCGAGGGGGCCCCTGCCCAGAAATTTCCAAGATTTGGCAATTATTCTGCCACAAACCAGGCTACGGAAATCACGACCTTTAACTCAATTATTTTTACTGGGCATGGTTTATATTCGATTGTTTCAAAACTCAGCTTTACTGTAACAATCTCGTTTACTAGTTTTATTTATGGCTATGATTCAGTGCTTATACATAAGCGAAATATTTAACAATTTACATTGTAAATACGTACTTTCAAAGATTTCATAATTTTACATTACTCACGTTAGCCCAAACACGGCATTTTTTTTTAGTTTCTGTGGTTTGCTATCAGGAAAAGGTTGAGCATACCTAGACATATGTCAAAAAAAGGGAGAAAAGGTGCAAAATAAAGAAAACGGGTACTTTAAGTGACCAACTCGAAACATACTGAAAACAGTAATTTGAATTAAAAATATTTCAGTACAGAATAACTTAATGAAGATCAATATTTCATGTAAGGCTGCCAGATACTTTAACAACTTTTACAAATTTATATTTTAAAGACCTCAATAAAGTAGTTTTCATAAAGCTTGTCTGTCGTCAGGTACTTGGAAAGCCTTCAATCATAAGCTGTGAACTATAATACATACAAATCCAAGAGCTAAAAATTACGTTAAATATACGATTGAACTAGATACGAACTTTATAGAAGGAAGGTAACAATTTGTTTTTCTTTTTACATGGAATGAAAAATATAAATTATGCTACAGATATAAGATTGAAAATTAGACGGGTTAATAAATATTGCAAAAAACCAACACCAATAAAATATAGTAAATAAAACATAATGTCATAAGAAAATATTAAAAATTCCAGTAAAAAATACGACGAAACTGAATTAGGTCGTTTTTCAGTCGTGGCACAGTGAATATTAAGAATAATAACTAAGAAATTTTTATTTTATTTATCACGAAACCTACCTTTCCTTAGTAAGAATTTTACGAAGAATCACACAGGATATTGTAAAAACATAAAACATTTCCTTAGAGAGAAAGAATTAGACTATCTACATAGTAGCATTCTATATGACCGTTTATGATAGAACAACGTAATATTAATCGAAATTTTAAAGATATTTATTTCTAATAAAGAATACTGTTTATTCAACATAAATGTCAGTTCCTAAAAATGGGTATTTTTTAATTTTTACGTTATTTAAAACGTATAACTTTTAACATTACGATTACACTCAAGAAGTTCGCAACCTAATTTTACTATTGAAAACCCCGTAGCTGTCTGGATCTGATTACGCGGCGGATGACCTTCTACCACTACAACTTTAACCCTATGGAAAAATCAATAAATTTTTAACTGTTTAATATTTAATTCTTCTGAATATTTTGCTTACTATTAAATATTTAAAGCATTACAAAATAAAAATATACTTTGAAAACTAAACTTTAGATTTAGCTTTGGGTTTACTTGAGCAAGACATTGAATCAGTATTAAACAACTCAACCCAATAATATCTGTTTGATTTTTCGACCTTCTGCTTTGGATGTTGTAGTAATCATAATTAATATTCTCTCCTCTTTTAAACTAAAAGAATTAAAATTTCGACATGGCCTCTAAGCTTTTTGTATCTCGTACCTTTTATTCATCTATGCGATTGATGCAGCAATCGAAAATCCCTCATCGTAGCGCTAGTGAAATGGCTTTTACTTTTGCATCTCCTTCTGAAGTATGTTATCACCGGAAAAATAAACAACTTTATTGGTTTTTGTTTTATACATGGATTGAATTTCTCTATATGTCTAATTTTATAAAAAGAAAATTGAAATGATACTCTACTCTTTCACTTAAATTAATCGTCACACTTTTTTTATTTTGAAATTCATATTATAAAAATTATTATAACAATTATACTGTATCTTAATTATATGGATATTAAACTTCCAAAACAGAATGTAAAATTATCTGTTGTTCTGTTATAAATGTAATGACATTTTATTGGCAATAAGCCTTATGCTCGTTTTAGATTATTTGCATCCCATATCAAAACTATGATCATATTAAAAAATACTTATATCTCTCATCATGTACTCAATTTTAAAAAAATTTCAAGTGTGAAGCATACTTTGTGTTATGGAAATTTCTATGTCTCTGACTTTGTCAAAAAGTGCCAGAAACTTAATATAAATAAAACAATCTAGAGAAAATTAATTTGAAGATTATAATTTGTAGCTACTCAAGTAAAATTATATCAAAATTTTTTGTAATCATGAATACTTTAAGTCGCTTTTGTAATAGAAGTTGGCCCAAACAGGCGCCAATATGGAAATATCCCCATAGTGTAAACATTGAGCCTTGTGAACATCTTTAATTTTATATGCCATTGGTTTCATAAAATGTTTCTAATTAATTCAGGGTTCATTCTGGAAAGAGTTTGCAGAGAAGGCCTTCTTGTTTACCCTTTCAACGAAAAATCTCTGCATGCCCTATGAACATAATTAGGCACCCTAATATATTATAAAACTTATTTATGCTGACGTATGGTTTTTCAAATCATTGCTCACCCAAAATCAATCTCTTTTTCGAGTGTTTCACTGTGGTTTTTTAAATTCTGATATATTTAACACTTAATTACCAAGTGCAAATTTTAAAATGTTTTATCATTTTCGCATTCTGGTATGTTTAATACAATATTATTATGACATTTGAAATTCGAATTTGATTTTCCACTATTTGATGTCGAATTTGATTTTCCACTATATGTTTGCATCACAACAATTTCATCATGACGTGTTCATCCTAATTATCATAGATTATTTATCATCATAACCAGGGTTCGTGATTTTTTTGATTTTTTTTAAAAAAAATCAAAACAAGCAGATTTTTTTGATTTAAATCGGATTTTTTTGATTTAAATCAGATTTTTTTGATTTTTATTCAAATACACTGTAAGAACTTTAATTTATGATTAAAAAAACTTTATAAATGCTTCATCAAAATTAAATTAATATTAAAACTATTATAACAATATTTAAAACAATATTTTAACTTACTAAAATAATTTTTCATATTATAATACATAGCTTTGAATGCATAACAACCATTTCGAAACAAATGCATGATTGAATTTTAAGGACTAGTTCAAATAGAAAATTTAAAGAATACTTTATGGGTCCGTCTAGGTTTTTCTGAGAGATAACAGGGTGCATAGCCAAATCTTTGAATCAAAAATAAGCACTTTTTAAAAACTTTTCAAGCACTTTACAAAAATTTTCAAGCACTCAAAAAATTCATATTCAATCAATGATATTATTGAAAAACAAACAACTTTTTATAAACAGTTTTAGCGTTAAAAAAGAAACGGGCGTAAATCGAAACAATCAGTACTTTCCCACATCACCGAGTGAATTCAACTTGACCCTGAACTCAGAACAAAAGTACCCTTACCCCCTACGTCAAAAAAAGTGTTTAGAAGTAAAATAAAATAAACAAGAACCAGTGTTTTCATCTCAGAAAAAAAATGGGTGAGAATTTCTCACCCTTTCTCAAAAACAGGGTGAGATTTCAAAAAGTTAAGTGAGATTTCAAAAATTAAAAAAAAAAACACGTAAAGAGACTTGAAAAAAAATAAAATTTCTTTAATTATGATGCATTTTTAACATCTTCTAATTTTTAAAGCATTGAATATTTTTGCTGCATCATCCTATGGAAAATGTTCTACATCTACTTTTTCATCAGCTATTCTCATTAGGTTGCTCAAATGCGTATTTGTTTCGTTTTGATCGCTTCTACCCACATTTGTTTCATTTTCATTTGTCCGTTTCGGAGTAGAAGATATTGGCTTTACAAGGTATTTGTCCATCTTACATTAACGAGCAAAAACTTTTAACGTCTTACATGAAGAAACCTTACCTACGGTAAACACGTGGTTGCAGAGAAATGCGTTCTGAAAGAGGTTCCATGGTTCTGAAGGATGGTGTTCTGTTGTTCTTAAAGGTTCTGAACAATACTGGTAAATAGGGAANTAGCTTTGAATGCATAGCAACCATTTTGAAACAAATGCATGATTGAAATTTAAGGACTAGTTCAAATAGAAAATTTAAAGAATACTTTAGTAGTCTGTCTAGGTTTTTCAAAGATAACTATTTTGTGAAAATGTAGACATAATTTTTGAAAATTAAAAATTTGGATTTATCTTTTCTTACGAGACACAAAAATAAAATGTTGAGAAAAAAGTATTTTGTGGAATTGTTCTACCGTTTTTCCTAAAGTTGTGTAGGTACCGGTAAACGGTAGTAAATTTCACTTGGACAGACCCCTGTACTTTAACTATTCAAACAGAGTTTCAATTAGCAAACCATAATCTTAATTTAAAATTTCCTTTTTTTTCCGTTTGATTTTTAAAATGACAAAATAAATGTAACAGATTGTGTTTATAAATGTAGTCATTCATCAAAAAATAAATATTTAATCTATATATTTTTATATTAAAATATTCACTTTTAATTCTATATCAAAATAGATACGTTAAGCTAAAAATATTTTTTTTTAAAAAATCTATGTACTCATAGGAATTTTTTTCCACAAAATTTCGTTATAGAAAATCAGATGTCAAAGATACTGTAAACATATTATGAGCAAAAATACCAGTTAATAACCCTACTGTTTCAAATAGAGTTTGAAAGGGAAGAATGACACTATATCAGGAAAAAAATATCTGAATTTATTGGCCTTTTTTTTTCTTTCTATTTTTGGCAAATTAGGTATTTTCTTTTTAATATGCTTTTAAAAAAGCTTCAGAAATATACATTTTCCACCAATAAAATATAATGTAGATTTTAATTCCATGCTTTTGTTTTCAAAGAGTAGACTTTTAATTAACAATATTTACATTATTTTTTGAAAAAATTCATGTTTAATAATTACTTTCTACAGCTATGCAAGTCTATATTAAGACAGCATTAAATGCTTACTTTAATCTGTGCTTTCAATCTCAAGAATCAAAAGATTTTTAAAAATGTAGTTTTCAATGTGTTGGAATTTAACACACAATTTTGTTAAAAGATTTTTTGGTAAAGATTTTTTAACATACACAATTTTGTTAACTAAAATTAATTAATGCAACAATTTAATTAAAATAAATTTTGAAACTAAGAAAAGAAAATAATAAAAGTATCAATAATTTAAAACACTGTTTTTTAACTTTTATAATCAATATATATAAAAAAAATTAATTGATTTAAATCAATGATTTTTTTAAAAAAATCATTTGATTTAAATCATGATTTAAATCGTGATTTAAATCAACAAACCCTGATCATAACATAATCATTTTCGGGAATTGTTTATAATTTTTTGGACCATTTTCATTTGGTTTTTACAAAATTGGATATTTTTAATCCAATATTATTAAACGTAAAAATTAGAAGAATTTTTGTTATCACTTTTTGACGTGTTTAATTTGTAACAATCTTGTCATTTTATGATAGAATTGAGCATTATTAATACATTCAATTCATGACGATTCTGTAGTTGATGTCATGTTGCCTGGAAAGTTTGTGTCAATTTTTTAATTTCAATGATACTAGATAATGCATGTATAGGCATGAACTTTTCAGATTACTAAAGAGATTTTTTTTGGACCTTTACACATGGTTTTTATATTTTTCCTATATTGTAAAAAAATTTATTACATTCGACTTCCTTTGTTATATGTGTTATCATTTTGTTTTATTTTATTAACCGTCGTTGAGCAGCCAACTCAAATTTTTAAGGTTTACGGCTACTAATATTCTAGTACATAGCCTTGTAATTTTTGCACCCAATCCAGAAGATAAGTGAACTCCTGGATCAAGTATTAGGAGAAATTTGATGGAACTAATCACTCATTTGCGTTACATATAGAGAATAACCACGAACAGCCGGACTGCAGGGGGACTTTAACCCATGATCAGTTAGTCTACCACTGAGGATATTTTATTTCAACTCTGTGGTTGGTGCAAGTCGCATGTGAAATTCGTATCTCTCAGCCCTCGCTGGGATTCGAACCCAGTTCAACTCATTGAAAGGCGAACGCTCTATCCCCTGAGCCATCACCGCTCATGATCATTTAGTTATCCTTTATTGATTTGTTTGATTCCTGGTAATGCCATCGTAATTGACGTTTAGTTTTTTCGCCTGTTATTTATACATTTTTTTCTGCCCATTCCACATTGTTTTTCTAACTCTTATAATTTGGTTATCTTAAGGCTATGAAATATTCGTGAACTATAAAGAGTGCCCTTTTATAGTTGAAAATAAAAACAGGGCACTATTCTAATGTCTGGAATGAACACTGATTAATCCCTCTTTTGCATCCTGCTTATACTTCCACTATCACTTTCTCCTGATGTTTACAGACTTGTGTTGCTATGCAGGTTTCAAGCATTCTCTACTTCCCCTAAAAGTTGACCACTGCATTTTTTTAGACACCCTATTTAAATACTTAATTTTTCAGATATATGCTTTTCTTTGGTTTTAATGTACATCTGTTTCATTATTCCAGGTGTACTACAATAAAGCTAGTGTTAAACAAGTAGATGTACCTTCTTATAGTGGTAGCTTTGGTATCCTACCAAACCATGTTCCAACTTTAGCTGTATTGAAGCCTGGTGTTGTCACAATTTTTGAAGATGATGGTAGTGCTAAGAAGTTTTTTGGTAAATATTATATAATTTTTTTAATTTAAAGAATTTTATTCAGTATTTCAATCTAATGAAATTAGGGAAACAAATATTTACAATGACATTAATAGAATATTTTTTAATTTCATTTACCATTACTTTTTTCTTAAAATCAATAAATTTAAACTTTGTTTGGTAGTAGAGCCCATGTTTCACTGTAACAGTTTTCATTCATATTCCTTTTGTTAACCACATATTCGATTATAAGCACTTACATATACTATTTCCCATCTTCCACAATTAATACTGTATTGTGCTGTAACAATATTCAAAAAAATGAAAATAAATAAAAAGATATTCCTTGAGAACTGTTAACAGTTTCCTAGCTATTATATCTTAAAATAATGTATAGTATAAACAAAATAAGTTTTTGCTTAGGAAAATAATTTGTTTCAACTTTTACTTTGCATTGAATGCTTGCATCTTTATTTAAATAAATCTTTGCAACTATATATGTATATTGAAAATTTTTTGGTTTTAAAATTTTCTTAAATAAATTCAAAAGGCAAAAGATTTAAAACTTTTAGACTCTTAAATTTCTGCCTATTGTTTTTGTACTGTAAAATTTTAAATTTATTATTTTTCTGTTTAACTAATTAATTTTAATAATTATAATCAGAATAAGAAATGCATGTAAGTTTTTCTTATGCAAAGTATCAATGTCATAGTGGGTGAATAAGGAACACGTTTATACCAGGATTTTTGTAAAAAGTTTTGTTTTTGTGAAATGGTGAAAAATCTTCTCATAATTTTGTAAATTTGAAAATATGCCCCCTTTTTATGAAAAATTTACTTATGATTTGTGTAGATTATAGCTCTTTCTGTCAGAGTTCTGTTTTTAATAAATATATAAGAATAAAGCCTTTTTTTATTAATACAAAAACCAAATATCCCAAAGAAAAAATTTTGTGCATATGTATATTAATTTTGAATTAACGACAAGTTTATTTTTCTACTGAGAAGAGTTTTCTAAAGTATTGTGACAGATAATTTTTTTTTTTTTCTTTTGAAAAATATTTGTTTGAAGATCTGTTAATAGATCCAAATTTATCCATAAATAACCCCTGTAAAAGTATAATAAAATTGGAACTGATTTGTTATCAGTATGCACCTGATGTTTGGCAAATTTTTCTCAGTTTGGCATTCTTTTCTACCATTTTTGGCACATTTTTATTGCCAAATTGCAATCCTATTTAATTCAAAGTACACTTGTGTTGCAATCTTTTTTGACAACACAAAAACAGCATTTCATTAATAACAGAAATGTCAGATTAATATCAAATGTTATCTCCCAGGCAACAGTTCCGTTACCTATTAGCTGCAAATTTCATGAAAATATAGAAACACACGAAACTATTTTGCAACAGTAAACATATTTTGTTACAATACTACTGCAAATTTTACAAAAATATAGCAATATAGGCAAATAAAACTTTTTTAATAACGCTAAACATGTACATTATGAAGAAAGTTTAAAGTACAAATTGAAGTTACTCACTTATAAAACATGTATCCTATTTCTATCACAGGGTTCCCACGGTCCTTAAAAGTCCTTAAAAACTGCTTAGTTTTTATTTTGAAAATTAAGGGCTCTTAAAAGTACTTAATTTTGATTCAAGGTTCTTAAAAGTCCTTAATTTCTAGTATAACTAGTTGATTGGAACAATTTTCCTTATTGTTTTTTTTTTATTATAAATTTTTTTAATTGAAATATTCTTTCTTTCTGGATCATTCTGAAAGAAAAAAATTTAGTGGGGGGAGAGCTGGGTTTGATACTGAACGTGGGTAGAGGTCTTGACTTAGTACTTAGGTCCTTTATCAGCTGAAGACCTGCATAGACCTTCTACATCCATAGGATTCGAGAAATTCAATTCTTCTGATAGCACTCATGGTAGCTTTGATACTTCATTCAAATGTGAAATTGTTAGAAATGCCAAGAAAGTGTGTTTTTAATCATTCATGGACACTTGATGAAAAATATAAGGAATGGCTAAACAGCATCTAGTGATCTTCACAAGGCGAAGTGGATTTTTTTTATTTTGTCATATTTTCTTCTGAAATTGAATTTTAGAAATGACTCCATTTTTTTTATGTTAGGGATATTACGAATATTCCACAAAGTATAATTTTTATCAGGAAAGTCATTTTCGTTGTTTTACCTTCATCACTTTTTGCTTTAAAAAGAGTGAAATATTTGATTTCTTTTTTCACGTTTACTGTTTTGTTTATATACAGTCCCCCGCTATAGTGAACCGTCTGCAAACTCAGTAAAGTGTCCTCTATAATCGATGGTTTACTATATTCAAATTTTTTGAAGAATATTTTTTGCATAAGACAGTTGAATGATTGAAAATTGGGTTTTCAATTTTACATAAGTTATTTAAAAAATTATTAACTAATTAACGGATAATAAACGGATTTCACTTTTTATGAAAACAATTAGTGATTTTTGAGTGAACACAATTTGATTTTAAATAGAGTTCATCAATTTTCTTATCTATAATGTGCTAAGAATGCAAGATTTTTTGATCCACATTTTCTGTAGAAAAAAAACATATTAAGGACATTTATGGCTGATTTAACTTCATCTATAGATGGTGCTGAAAGTTCATTTTCGTCTTCAACATTTTCTTCTAATAAATTTTCTCTACTTTCATCCGTTTGTTTTATTTCATTGACAATGTCATAATTGGTAGAAGTTTCAGAAGTGCATACTTCATCATCGCATCATTCAAATTGCTCAATAACGTCCTTAGGGAAAATGTCCATTCCATGTTTTTTTAGCCATAGATGGGTAAATTTTCTTCATCTTCTTCCTCCACATTGGAATCTTTTTCTTCTAAACCCTTTGAAAGACCTGCATGTCGGAAACAGTTGCGGATTGTAGCTGATGTTACATGCCTCTACGATTTTCTAGCAAAACTATTGCTTCTAGAAGAGAGATGTTGCATTCTGAGTCCGTGTTGTTTTTATCACAGTTATCTAAAATACGCGTAACTAATTGTCTCCTATAGTGATACTTCAGAAAGCGAATAACATCCTGGTCCATGAGTTGCAACACAGAAGTCGTATTTGGTGGTAAAAATACGAGCTTTATACACTCTGACTTTTTAAATGGGGGTGAGCTGTGCAATTTTACGATTTACTTTTAATAAATCACTGTGCCACTGTCGAAGTTCTTTTTCAAAAAAATGGGAGGTCATCCATGGTTTTTGATTAGCTTTGTAGTTTACAGGCAGTTTTTTTAACATTTTTAAAGCACCTTGGTTTTTGAGATTTGCCTATGACAGTTAGTTTTCACTTTTCTGAGCCATTCATGTTAGCACAAACAAGAACTGTTATTCTCACTTTGGAGGATTTCCCATTAGTGGATTTTTCTCCTTTAAATTTTAACGTCTGATTGGGAATCAATTTGTAAAATAGTATAATTACTTTCATTTTAAGCGATGCATTAGGAATCTGATTTACTGAGTTAAAGAAAAGCTATTCCATTTTTTAAATCTACTATTATTAATCTATGATGTTTTATTTGATGATGAATAATCATTATGCCATTTTTAAGATCCTTAATTTCGTGAAGAAAAGCCCTTAATTTTTTTAGTAAAAGTGCTTAATTTTTGCTTTGATAAAAGAGTGGGAACCCTGTATCATCATATTCCCATTTCAAACCTATCCTATATCAACAATCGTTTCAGAAGATGCACAATAATAATGAATGTAGTATTTCATTTTAAAATTGAGTCCACAACTATATTAAAAACTTTTCATGTACAACAAATATATTTAAGACAGCGGAGTCAACATTCCCAATCTCTTTTAAAAACGAAACGCCTAATGTTAATATCTCTGCCTATGCGAAATAATAGTCTTGCACCTGATGTGCTACAATTCTGCTCATCACTTACTAGTTAATTTTAATATTCTGGCCATGTAGGTTGATTGAAAAAATATCGGGGCAATTATTTGACCTTAAAAGAACATCATTGTAGTGGATTCCAGACAAATTTATGCTTGGCAATTGAACTTAAACCTGAAACACTAGTGAAGATTATGTGCATCGCTTCAAAGTTAATATAATAATTCTCTAGTAATCAAAACAGCGGGGCAATTGTACTTAAGTGTTCGGCTGACCACCTAACCGGAACATCTGCTCCTGCATCCTGAAGCCCAAGGTCAGGAAAACTGTGATGGGCATAGTAGGTCTTCTATGGGCTGTCGCGCCACTGAGTTTAGTATAATTTTATTTAAACTTGTACTACTTTAATTAAAAGGCCAGTGAATATATTAAATTGAAACCTTTGCTCCTACCACGCACCTGATCATTAGATCACATTTATTTGGCTATAATATTGGTGTATTAATTGGTTATATGCTTTTAACAGTAAGCAGTGGTTCTGTTACCATAAATGAGGATTCTTCTGTTCAAGTTTTGGCTCAGGAAGCGGTACCTCTTGAAAGATTAGACGCACAAGTAAGTTTTTTTTTTATGCATTTTGTCTTGATACCAAATTAAGGAATAGAAAAAAGAAACTTTTTGGTTGCATTTTGTTATCTACTAATTTTTTATTATTGATTTTTTTTTTAGGTTATTACCTTGTTTAACACTTTTTAGATTTAATTTTTAACTCAAAAGAGAACAATTATAATAAAAGAAAACTTTTATGTAAAAATAATAAAATTATGATTGAAAATAAAAAGTTTTAGTTTTAATGTAGTACCATCTTTTCCAAGGTGCGTAGCGTTTGTAAAAAGTACTTAAAGGTGCTTTTTGGGAGATTTCGTTTTTAAAAGCTTTTAAAGGTGCTTCTTTCAGCTGGCGTTTTTAAAAAGTGCTTTTTTTTTCTTGAATATTTTTTTTTCTTCCTTCAGTGATATCTGGCGGATCCCCTGCATTTCACGAAAAATGGGGTGTTTGCTATGTAATCATTCACACGGACTTAACGTCGTACCCACGTACGGATAGAGTCAGATCCTTATTAAATCTTTTTCTTTTTAATATATAATTTTATTCTTGTTCATTTTATTTTACTTCTAACACTTTTTTGATGTAGGGGGTAAGTGTACTTTTGTTCAGAGTCAAGTTGAATTCACTTGGTGATGTGGGAAAGTAGGGGAGAGTGGGGTCAATTGTAACAGGGCACGATTGTAACAGAACAAAAATTTCGAGTGTCGGGCTCTAGATTTGGTTCCTAGGTGGCGCACAAGGTGTATTCAATAAATCTACATGTACACACCTGCTGGCAACCATTTGTATGTATTTTTGAAAGAGTCACATCACAAAAGATATTTTCACGCTACGTAAGTACTTTTTCTGGTATTGGAAAATTTATTGTAACAAAGTAATTTTGTTTAAACAAATAAAAATTATAAACCAAACATGTAAGTGGACACCTTAATTAACATTTCAAAAAAAAAAAAAAAGATTAGTTTTGTTAGTTAACTAGCATTGCTTTTAACAAATGAAGCTGAAATGGCGTCTTGGGGACGATTGTAACAATAAGTAAAGGGACGATTGTAACAGCTGAAAATAAATAATCTTATGTTTACAAACCATTACTTAACTCTTTAAGAACCATCAATAGTTTCCTATATCATTTATATTATGTTGCATGTGCATTATTTTATTTGTCACCTTTCACAGCATGAATTAAAAAAATTTAACCCCTTAAAGTAAAAGTTTAACCCTTTAGGCCTCTGCTCATTATTATTTTTACTCCTAAAATATCACTACCATGTTGATCAATAAAAAGTATATCACAATTATGATAATATGTATAATTAACTATGTTTTAGTTGAATTTATGAACTGTTACAATTGACCCCGTAAATGGGGACAATTGTAACAAGTGTGCGATCGTCAAAAATTGTTAATAACTAATATAATAACATTTAAAATAAGGTATTTATTTATNCTTGTTTATTTTATTTTACTTCTAACACTTTTTTGATATAGGGGGTAAGGGTACTTTTGTTCTGAGTTCAGAGTCAAGTTGAATTTACTCGGTGATGTGGGAAAGTACTGATTGTTTCGATTTACGTCCGTTTCCTTTTGAGTTTTTTTTTTAATGCTAAAACTGTTCATAAAAAGTTTTTGTTTTTCAATAATATCATTGATTCAATATGAATTTTTTGAGTGCTTGAAAATTTTTGTAAAGTGCTTGAAAAGTTTTTAAAAAGTGCTTATTTTTGATTCAAAGATTTAGCTACGCACCCTGTTTTCATGCTGGTGTTAATAAAAGAGTCTTTAATTTATTCTTTCCTAGAGTAATACTCGTAATATTTGGATCAGATAAATATGCTGTTTTCTGTTTTATTTATTTATTTATTATCAAACATTCATAAAATATAGCTTCATTTTTTAGTTATAAAGTCTTGCAAGCCAACTAACTACAGAATTACTGCTTATTTAACAATTTTCTTAGTAGTTTTAGGAATTACCTTTTAAACTATGTATTTATAGTTATTTTTGATTTGAGAATTCCAGAATCGATATATTTAAGATAAATATGAAATCTCTTAAATCTATTTCTCTTTTTTCTCATTCTTTATTAATCTATTTTGATTATGTTTATATAAAGCCCATTTGAGCCCTGGTTTTATTAGATTTTTTTTAGTTTGGTTTTTTAAAATAAAATAAAAACACCCGTGGTTTTTTGGGTCTGTTTGTGGATCAAAAACCCTGATTCTTAATGATTATCCCAAGATAATAGCGGTTTGTGCATGCACCACAATTCAGATGAAAGTGCATACAAAAGCAGTAATCACCCGAGACATTACTGGTGAATGATTATGAATTTCAGAGACATGAGAGAAAGTGAATTGCGAGCCCTTAGAGTGGTGGTGTCCAACCTTTTGTGGCCCATCGCCCCCTCCCTCTCAAGGGGTTGACTAACACATATCGCCCCTTTTTCTTTTTGCTTGAAAAAAGCCATACATTGTTGCCAATGAGCATTAGTAACACTGAAAATGTGCTAAATTATATATGATTTTAATTCAAATTAAAATTTAAATAATGTAGCAGTTTTATCCAGTCACTTTTAATATTTTTTTTTTCTTTTTACAAAATGTGTTCCTTTTTTTTTTTTTTTTTTTTTTTNTTTTTTTTTTTTTTTTTTTTTTTTTTTTTTTTTTTTTTTTTTTTTTTAAGAGGTGATATTTTAAACGAAAGAAATAAAACAAGACTATGGATTTTTTAGGCTGTGCCGTTGCCTGAAATGATGGGGTTTTTTTATTTTTATTTCAGCAAATAATATGCTATTTTCATCATAACTGCTGTAAGTTTGCAGCAGATACTCATGGCTGTTAGATCAAGTTAGCCTATCTTTGGCCAGCACCCTCTATGTGTTTATTCTGAAAATAAACGTCAATATGCAGAAAATCCCCAGTTTTGAGAAAATAAAATGTATTTGTGTTCTAATTCTTAGTGTTTAAAAACTTATTCCAATGCTACTTTATCTGGGCTCATAAAAATTTGCAAAAAATGAGAATAAGGCATTGATTTTAAAAATTTTCCTTTAGTGGAAAAATTTTGCCAAATTGGTGATTTTCAAAAAAATTTAATAATTTTTAGAATATTTAAGTTATTTGTCTGTCCTAAAGCCCAGATAATTCTTTACAACAAGATGTCATGTTTAGTTTAAAATTATAGCTTTGCTTTAAGTGTAGGGCACTAAACTGTGGCTTTATTATTTTCCTTTGCAAAAGAGCTTTGAAAAACTATGTTAAGTTAGAGTAAGTGGTATTCATGTTCTTCTTGATTTTATTTTTGCTTAGACTCCACGGTTTACTGGATGTGGAGATGGCTGAAAAGATAAGCGCTATAGGCTTCGAACAGAAATTTAAAAGTTTGAAAAAA
Source organism: Parasteatoda tepidariorum (assembly GCF_043381705.1). NCBI lineage: Eukaryota > Metazoa > Arthropoda > Arachnida > Araneae > Theridiidae > Parasteatoda > Parasteatoda tepidariorum. The sequence continues at coordinate 9,907,988 of NC_092210.1, forward strand.
GGCAGATAAAAGAAATTCAGGGTTTTGGCTTTTGGCGTCAGAAACTGGTTTTTGACACGATGCATCATAAACTGTCAAAAACCTGGTGCAAGTTTCTTTTTTGACATTGGGAACATTTTATTAAATACTAAATCATGCACAATGCTTGCATTATATGCCATATTACTATAGTTATATGCTATAAGATGCATTATTACTACTATAATTACATTTGTAATATAATTATATTATATATATTTAAGCACTAAAGACAATGTAACCAATGATTTATTTTTAGAATTGAAAGTTAAATTAGAAAAAAAGTAATTTTAGAAAAGGACTGAGCATCTCAAACACATAAACCTCTTCTCATTTTTTAAAGCAAACTAATTTTTATGATATAAAATTAAATGCAAACTTAAAAACATAATTGGTAAATTTGTTTTTACACTTAATTATATCAGTAAGGGTCATTTCTATTTATGCTAAATTTTATTCTTTGATCCGGTTTTTATGACACCAACGCAAATGGTATGGCATATCCACACCATGAAAATTACAATAAAATTTTGAAGTCTATGGAGGTAACCCCTAAGAATATATATATATCAAAACACACATGAATCTAGAATTATATGAGAGAAATAATACTTTGTGCCGCAGTTTTCTGATTGGAATGCGTGTAGAATTAAGGATACCAATTTTGAGTTCCATATCGGGGAATTTGCCCTGTGCCTGAAATCAGGCATGCTGGGAAGCTGTTTACAAAGCGTAAACGTCTTTAATCTACTGCCATGTTTGTCATATTTTCCTATCACTTAAAACATTTTCTTCCACTGAGCTCTTTAGTTAATCTATTGTTGATTTAGTTAATCTAAATCAGTTTCATTTTTCTCTTCCAGGCTTGCCGTGAAGGTCTTTCTAAAGCTCAGCAGCAATTAAGTTCTGCTTCTTCAGAGGATGCTAAAACTGAAGCTCAAATTGCTGTTGAAGTGCATGAAGAATTAGTTAAAGCTGTTGTATAGTACATAAACTAATATTTATTTTTAAATTTTGAAATTGACTTATAGAATTCAATATTTTTTTTTTTATTTGTTCATTTAAGTTAGGAATTCATTAATAAAAGCTGTTGATTAAACAAACTGAGTCTTGTTTTCTGTAGGACAGTATTTAATACTTTTAAAAACAATATTTTTAAATTTTGAAAGTGACTTGTAAAATTCGATTTTTTTTTCATTATTATTTGTTTATTTAAGTTAGGAATTCATTAATAAAAGCTGTTGATTCAAAAAACTGAGTCTTGTTTTCTTTAGAACAACTTTTAAAAACAATATTTTTAAATTTTGAAAGTGACTTGTGGAATTCAATTTTTAAAATTTTTTTTTTTCTCATTTATTCATTTTAGTAAGGAATTCATTAATAAAAGCTGTTGATTAAACAAATTGAGTCTTGTCTTGTGTAGAACAATATTTAATACTTTTAAAAACAATATTTTTTTTTATTTAAATATTAAAAATAACTTGTAGAATTTAATTTATTTTTTTTGTTTTGTTCAAAGTTAGGAATTTTCTAATAAAGACTGTTGATTAAACAAACTGAGTCTTGTTTTCAGTGGAACAATATTTAATATTTTAAATGTACTGCCTATTCTTTGGTGGAACAGAATAAAAATTAAGTTAAAATTGGAGCCTAACAGTTAGATTAAACTGTGTAGAAAATATCTTAGAGTATAATCCACATTTTCTTTTCACAGGTGATGCTAAAACCAGTTTCGTTATTTTGTACAGAAATCACCTATTTCTTCCAGGAAACTGGACTAAACAGAAGAAACTAATAATGACCAATGCAATTGTTAGGCAATAAATATAGTAAGATAAGCTTTAACGCAAGTAAATTAAATTTAACATAGTACCTGGAAGTTAATTTCTTCATATTAACTCCTTTAAATAATTGTTTTCTTATTTATTTTAGTTTTAAGATGAATTTTTAAAATTTACAAATCATATTTATTTAAAACTTGGTTTGAATGAGTTATAAAAATTTGTAAAAAAAATATGTACAGAGCTGAAAGTTGTCCTTATAAAAAAAAAGTGTCCTTAAATGACTTTAATTATTAAACATTTCAATGAATGTCCTGAAATTTTTGTGATTTTTCCAAAAAAAATTTTTTTTTTTAAATAATTGAAGAAATTTCGAATTCAAAAATTATGTTATATGCCATGAAACAAAGTAAATAAGATAATGATCGACAAAGTCTTTATAGCGCGTCAAGTACGATTTTAATCTGTTAGAGACAATTACCGTTGATTTGATGGCATAAAAGCATTCGATGTGGGAGAAATGTATTGAAAGCTGCTCTTATCTCTGTACTCCCCCTCATAACTATATCATACTCTACTGTATTTCACTGGAGAATCATTGTATTTTGCTACTACTTAATGATTTTCCATATATTGACTATTTTCTACCCTTTTAAAAAAATCAAAAAATAAATTTTTGTGTAACTTATAAAAAAAAATCTGAGTTTATTAAAAAATATTTCTTTTTTCATAAGTGCAAGAACTACTAAAACTATTACCAATTGTATATCTGTAAACCCATGTTGGTATTGTGCAAATTGCTCACATTAGAGAATGTGAACAATATTTTATTGCATGCAAAACAAATAGTATCTATTTATTGTAACCCATTTTAGAGGGTGTTTGTCTGTGCAATATTTTAATTTCTTATTCCCTTTGTGGACGGAGTTTTGTGTACCAAAAAGTTAGCCTTTTTTTTTTTTTAATCGAAAATGCTTTTTTATTTTTTTCATTGTCAAGGTGTTTAAGGAGTAATGCTGTGAATGAATTTAAAAAATATTGGCTAAGGGTAAATAATTAAGGCGATGTTTTAAAATAAGTCGATGAAACATCAAAATTAGAAAATGATTATTAAAATCATAGAAAAATTAACTACTTTTTAACTCCAAATAGACTTATTCTACTTTCAAAGTAATTGCCACCAAAAAAAGTAAGTCTTTGTTAAAAAATTTTAAATAGCTTCAAGCAAACCTTTACTGGAGGTCCGTTGGGGCTCCGGATAGAGCGCTAACCTCCCAATGATTCCAGCGATGGCTGGTCCATACGAATTCTGCGCCTAACTCCGACCACAGTCCTCATTTGAAGTATTCTCAGCGGTAAATGAGTCATAGGTTAGAATTCTCTTGTCATCAAGCTAACCATGAGAGATTTTCATGGTTTTCCTCTTCATATAGCATTTATCTTACCATATGGTATAGGGGTGCACAACCTGCGGCCCGCTGTAGCAATCTGAGCAAAATAATTTTAAATTTACGCATTTAAGTTTTTGACTCATCCAATCTCAATCAATGAAGTTTTTCGATAGTTAACGCTACGGATTTATGCATAGTTTTGAAAATCCCAATATTTTTAATACGTCATTATTACGATACACGAGTTTCGAATGATATAAGGCTCCTATACGAATGATATAAGGCTCCTATCAGAGCTGACCTATCAAGCAATATTGGAGCAAAAAAGTTCACAAGTTAACGTTATGTTAGTATTGTGCTTATGTTAGCTCTTTGGAGCAAAAATAGATGATGAATCGGCCTGTCTAATTCAGTGGCTCTAGAATGATAGTTATCACTTTTGACGCTCTTCGTGTGTCCCGATTTCATCTTAAATTCAATGACTTTTCGGTAGTTATTGCCACCCATTTCCGCGTGGTTTCTGAAATCGCGATATTTGAAAGTTATGAAACGCTTTGTTGGCGCTAACTTCATAATAAATTTGAATGACTTTTTATCCTTTTTTCGGCAGTTATTGCTACGCGTGGTTTTTAAACTTTCGATATTTTAGCACGATGGCGAGTAAAGGATAGCAAATTTAGGTAACCATTTTTTGACGTAGTTTAATTGTGCCGATTTTATCGCAAATCAAATTATTTTTCATTCGTTATTTTGGCAATTATTGCTATAGTTTGAGGAGAACTCCTCCAGACTGAAAGTCTGGGGCTGTCTGCTGCTATGGTAGCAAGCGAGAGCACATTTCTAATGGGGGAGGAAAGAAGGTGTCGATTGGTTTACTCATGACGACCTACGCTAAGATTAAGACTGAACTATTCACCCAACACCCCTATTCGAAGTGACCTTTCCTCGTAACCATAGTACCCGCCACGTCACGAGACGGATGTCTGGAGGAGTTCTGAAAGCCGCACTATACACATTTCTACAAGGTTTTGAGAGTCCCGATATTATTTATACGCTATTACGACACTTTAATTATGAATTTAAATACATCACTTATTGACGCTCTTTATTTACGCCTATTTCATCGTAAATATAAAGGGATTTTGGTAGTTATTACTGCTCTTTTGGGCATTAAAATAATTACTTATTACGTGCTCTATTTGTGCCGATTTTAACATAAATATACGAGGATTTTCGAACGTGTTTTTTTTTTCTTTCCCGTTATTGCTACATTTTTACTTGTAATTTAGAATATCCTGATATTTTAACACTCGTAAAATTCGATGCTGTTCAACTTTTTTTTTTTTTTTTTGTAACTTCTAAAGTAACTACGTATCTTAGCAAAATTGTCACCTTCACGAAGAGAATAAAAAAATGAGATGTGTAAATTTATATTAAACGCGGTCCCTTTGCAAAAAAATAATTCAAAACACGTGCATATTTCTTTAGTTCCATGAACACGCGCAAGTTAAACAACCCACACTCAACCTATTTTTTTTTTTTTCGTCATATTATTTTAAAATCACATATCACTATTCGTATTTAGGGGCCGTTCAAAAAGTACGTACATCCCGAAGTGGGGGGGAGGGGATTTGATATTATGTACGGTTTTGTACGATGGGGAGGTATTATACAAAGTACGTACTTTATAAACATACACCAAATTTAAATTTGACTTTATCCTACACCCTCCTTAAGTAAATATTTAATTTTATTTAAAACATAATTATTTTAATTTTTATGAAAAAGGGGGGGTAGACTAATAAAATGTACGTACTCTAAGGGGGGGGGGAGTAAGACCTTATGTACGAAAGGGGGAGGGGTTTAAAATTTCTCCATTTTTGTGTACGTACTTTTTGAACGGCCCCTTACGCGTTTTAAAAATCATGCGTTTTGATTCTTCTTGCAATTTAAAAGTCACATTTTGTATTTACGCGATGCATTGCGCATTGCATTTCATATTAACATTAACGAGATTTAAAAATCATACATCGCGATTCGTATTCACGAAATTTAAAATAGCATATCGCGATTCGTGTTCTAGCGTTTAAAAAATAATGCGTTCGCAATTCAATCATTCACCGCGATTCATATTTACGCGATTTAAAACCACTTACCGCGATTCATATTCACGCGTTTTTAAAATCATACGTTGTGAGTCTTCTCGCTATTTAAAAACCACATATCTCGATTGGTATTCACGCGATTTGAAAAACCAGGATCGCATTTTTTTATTTACGCAATTTAAAAATCACGCATAGCTATTCATATTCAAGCAATATAAAAATAACACATCGCGTTTAGTATTCACGCGATTTAAAAATCAGGAAAGGAAGAACACCATCTGGGACCGACTCCAAAACTGATTAAGTTATTCGCCCTAAGTTTAATACTGCCCCATAACAACAGCTTTTTTCGAAAGATAGTTTTCCAGAATGAATTCGGCCTGCTCAAAATTACAGAGCAGACATTAAATTTTCATTTAATGACTCGAAAAAGTTATCACTTGATCAAGTAGATAAAATTTTCACAATATTTAAAAATTTTGCAAATTACAGAATAACCATTAAGAAATTTTTTAAACCATTTCCTACCTACTGGAACCATTTTATATAATTTATGATTATATGCCGAGGAAATGAGTTTGTATATTATTAAATTTTAACTGTAAAAAAATTTCATCAAGATAAGTTTCGTAAAGTGATGCAAATTTTAATTAATTGTTAATAGTACATATGTGTATTGTTAAAAAAGTGGGGATCATAAAAAGTTGTAAACGAGTATCTTCACAGTTTTTTTTTTTTTTTTTTTTTTTTCCTTCAAATAAGCATTTTCTCTCTTTCTTTTTCTTTCCTCTCTCAGCCCCTTCTTCTTATAATTGGAAATAAATGTTTTAAAGCATATTCACCACTAAATGTTAAATCTTATTTATCGCTGAAGGTTTTTTTTTTAATTTTAATCATTTTTAACCCTACAAACTTTCTTTAAATCAAGGTATTTAACTTGCATTTATTTAATAACTAGAATATTTATATTTTTAAAATTTAATTCTATGAACAAATTTTTTATTGTTAAAATGTATGTATAAACGGACTTTTGTATTATGTAATATGATTAAAAAAACATGAATTTTCCCTTAATTTTTAATTATTTAATTTTAATTATTTAAATTTATCTAAATTTTATTTTTTATAAATTGATTCTGATTCTGTTTTTTTTTCTCTCTTAAGTAAGCAGTTTTGTAGTTTCTAATTTTAAACATTTAGAAGTATTTAATTTTATGCAATGATATTACAAGGTTAAGTGACAAAAAGAATTTAGTGACTATAACAATGCTGTTTAGATAACAATTACTAACTACAATTGCTATCAATATGTCTGTCTAAATACTTTTGCATGCGGCCCTTCATTTATCAATCTGCTGTGCATGTGGCCCTTCACTCAAAAAGGTTGTGCACCCCTAATATAGCATTTAGCTAGTTTCTCAAAAAGTCCTCCATGAAGGCTAGTATGTCCCAATCCAGGAGTTTTCTACTGAATTGGGTCAAAAATTGCAAGGCTATACAATTATCCATTGATAGTTGTACATATAACCAAAAAGGAGTCAGTTGTTCGGCAGTGGTAAAATAAAATGCAATTTTTTTGAGCAGTTAATTAAGTAACACAGTGGCGTACGCAAGGGAGGGGTTTAAACACCCCCCTTGAGCTCAGACAAAATGGCAAAAATAAAAATTTTAGTAGAAATTATGCGAGCTATTATTTTTTAAGACTATATATTTTTATTAGCCTTATGCCTACCTCTTTTTTCTCAGGGTATTTCTCAGAGTACTGAAAAAACATTTACTATAGGGTTGTACTTTTGAAACCAAATTCACGTGATACTGTCACGGACTGGTTCCTTTCTGTCCAGCCAGTATAGTTTTCGAGAATGGCTGCCATTCGCGAGGTCTTTACGTGATGATTCT